>NW_020874439.1:13419307-13424507 GCF_003935025.1 Abrus precatorius
CATAGTTAGGGATTGTAGATCTGAAACGAACATGTTGAATTGATTTTGGATCTGAATTTCAAGCTTTAGAATAGATTGAGTGATTGATTCTGCACTTCACGTGGAAATTGAATGGAAGTTTGATTAACTAAATTCAGAGGAACTCTTGTCAATGAAAATTGAATTTGTTCTTCAGATCTGAACCAATCACCGAGATTATAGTTTTCTTAGGGATAAGAGGCTTTAATCTTGCAATCTTCTAGTTTCTCACACTTAAAGCAATATTGAATTGAATCAGATCTAAGGAAATAGAATGGTTTAATTGAATGTTAGGTTCACTGAGTTAAGGAATTAACCTCTGAATAATATAACGTGAAACTGATTGTCATTCTTTCCAATTGCTTGTTAATTCAGAACTTTATTGATTAAACATTGGAGTTTTGGTGAAGCAATTCCCTAGCTATGGTCTCTCCCTCTGTTATCACAAAACTGTTTGTTCATTGTTCTGTTTCTGTAAGTTGCTTTTACTTTTAATTGTTCTAGTTTGCTGTTATTACATGTTACTACTCTCCTTCAATTTGAAAAAGCTCAAATAGTTATAATTCTATGAAGTGGTACTTGAAACCTAAATTCCCTGTGGAGACGATATTTGGATCTTAATTTTACTCATTACTTGCTGCAATCCTAGTGCACTTGCTAGTGTTAGATTGCGAACAACAAGTTTTTGGCGCCATTGCCAGGGAATTTTGCATTTCAATATCATTAGTAGTAGAAAAGTAGCTAGATTGAGCATTTATTTTGTTGTTTTGCTTTCAAATTGCTTTTTGCATAATTTTTCTGCACCTTGTGTAGTATTCTGCATAATATTGCTGTCTGTTGCATAGAGTCTTTACATCCTTTTGTATTATTTGCATAATTTCTATTTTCATTGTTCTGCATAATCGTAATTTCCATTCTGCATATTTTTACATGATTTTACAATTCTGCAACTGCTAGATTTAAGTTTCTATATGCTTTTACTGATAGATTTTGCATGATTTTTGTTGTGTATTTCTGAATACTAATTGTAGTCTATTTTTGTTTCATTGAAATTTGTATATGCGTGGTAAAAGCAAGAATAAATCAATTCTAGTCTTTGATCCTGACATAGACATAACTTTGAGAAGATTGAGAAAAGAGTCTAGAGCAGAAAAAGTCATAGGAAGTGATAGTAAATTAGAAGCTGTCCATTCTCCAGAAATCCAGAGTAATCCTAGAGTGAAAAGAACACCTACACCTTGAGACAACCAAATCCAACAATAGGATGGCAGAGAAAAATAGAATTAGAACATTAGGAGACTATGCTATTCCTAACATTGCAAGGTTTAAACTCTTCTATAATTACGCCAACTATCAAGCCAACCATTTGAGATTAAACCTGCCCTACTAGACACTTAGTCCAACAGGATCAATTTTCTGGTGTAAATTCTGATGATCCCAACCTTCACATTTCAAATTTTCTGCAGCTATGTGACACCATAAGAATGAATGGAGTTAGTGAAGAAGCTATTAGATTAAGACTATTTCCTTTTTCCTTGAGAGATAGAGCAAAATACTGGTTACAAGCTCAACCACAAGGAAGCATCACAACTTGGACAGAACTTGTGAATAAGTTTCTAACTAAGTACTTCCCTCCATCCAAAGCTGCTAAGCTGAGAGGAGAAATTACATCCTTTGTGTAGCAAGAAGGAGAATCATTGTATGAAGCTTGGGAAAGATACAAAGAATTGCTTAGAAGGTGTCCACATGATTGTATTCTAGATTGGATGCAATTGGAAACTTTTTATAATGGGATGAATACAGCAACAAGAACAATGATTGATGCTGCTGCTAGAGGTTCATTAAATACAAAGTCCTTGGAAGAAGCTCAGAGAATTATTGAGATGATGGCATCTTCAATGTATCAGAATTCAAACTCAAGAAATCAAGGAAGAAACTCTGGTCATGAAGCTAAGGTTTTGGAGACTTTTCTTGCACAGAATCAGCTACAAAATCAGATGTTTTCAAAACAATTAGCTGCCTTAACTCAACAAATCAGCAACCTGCAAACAGGGAGTATGCCTACCAGTCAGCTAAGCTATGATTTTTGTAGAGGAACCATGTAAATGGTGCATGCGAGGCATCTGCAAGTGAACCACAAGAACAAGTGAATTATATGAATAATTTTCAGAGACAACAGCCATCATATCCCCCTGGATTTCAATTTTTGAATAATAGAACTCAGCAGTATTCTAATTGGAATAATCAATATTCTACTGCAAAAAATTCTAACTGTAATTTACCTTTTTCTAATGCAGGTCCAGCAACACAATAGCCTTATTTTCAGAGGAATTCATCCACTCAACCTCAAGGAACTCAAAAATTTTCCAAGCCTATGAACGAGAGGTTGACTGAGATGGAAGAAACCATGTTACAATTCATGAAGGTGACCCAAACAAGCTTCAAGAACCAAGAAGCTTCTATGAAGAAACTGGAAACACAAATCAAACAATTAGCTGAACAACTATCATCAGGGATGAAGGAAGATTTCCAAGCAATACAGTAATCAATCCTAAGGAGCAATGTCAAGCCATAACTACAAGGAGTGGAGTTGTAGTTGCAAGTCCTAAACCTGCAGAAAAGAAAGTAAATGATGCAGCAGAGAGGAAAATTGAACAAGATCTGCAACAAGGAAATTTAAGCTATTAAAGAAAGACCATTTAGAAGAAAAAGTAGAAGTTCCTATGAATTTTTAGAGGAAAACCAAAAAGCAACTCTTTGAGGAAGCTTGTAAGCCAATAGATCCAGAAAAATACAAGAGGCTGCCTTATCCTCAAAGAGTACAAAATCCTAAACAAGAGGAACAATTTGAAAGGTTTATAAATGTCTTTAAGAAATTACAAATTAGCATTCCTTTTGCAGAAGCTTTGGAGCAAATGCCTTCATATGCAAAGTTTATGAAAGAACTACTTTCCAGAAAAAGGAAGCTAGAGCACGACAAAACAGTACCTTTGACAAAAGAGTGCAGTGCAATTCTCAAGAGAAAGCTTCCTAAAAAACTCAAAGATCCTGGATCATTTAGCATTCCTTGTGAAATAGGAAACTGCACTGTGGGAAGAGCATTGTGTGACTTGGGAGCAAGCATAAATTTGATGCCATTGGCTGTTCTGCGGAAACTTGGCATAGAGGAAGTGAAGCCCACCAACATTACACTGCAGCTAGCTGATAGATCATACACTTATCTATATGGAGTTGTTGAAGATTTATTAGTTAAAGTTGATAAGTTCATTTTTCCTGCAGATTTTGTAATTCTGGACATGGAGGTGGATTCTAATATTCCTTTGATCCTAGGAAGGCCATTTCTTGCAAAGGGGAGAGCCTTAATAGATGTGCAGAAAGGTGAACTTATGCTTCGAGTCAAGATGAGAAGGTAGTTAATGTTTTGAAGCTTTAAAATATCCAATTGAAGATAGTACATGTATGAAGGTAGATATACTGGATGCTTTTATTACACAACACCATATTAATGAATTTGATGAAACTGCTGTGTTAGAAGATATATCTGCAGGGAATGACAATCTGAACTTTGAATGAAGAATTCATGGAATGCAGCAGCAATTGGAAGCTTTGCCAATTCAAATATCTGCAGAAAATACAGTAAAGGAAGAGCTGAAGAAGGGTGATAAGAAGAGAAAAGCAAAAGCTAGAGCTGAAACAACTTCCATCCCACCTGCGGTATGCATTCTGGATGAGAACATGAAAATCCAGTCATCATCAACAATGAACTTAAAGAAAAGGGGAAAAATGCTGAGAATTTGAGAGAGAACACAATCTGCAATTGGCTGGAGTATGCAAATCTGAAAGGTATAAATCCTCATTTTGTAAGCACAGAATTTATTTGAAAGAATTTAAGCCTGTTGTGCAGCCACAAGGAGGTTGAATCTAGCCATGAAAAGGTAGTTAAGAAGGAGGTCATGAAGCTGTTAGATGCAGGAATAATATACCCATTCTGACAGTAATTGGGTGAGTCCAGTCCAAGTTGTTCCAAAGAAAGGTGGCATGACAGTTTACCTAATGAAAGAATGAACTTATCCCTACTAGGACTATGACTGGATGGAGAATGTGCATGACTATAGGAAGTTAAATTATGCAACCAGAAAAGACCATTCCACTACATTTGCAGATCAAATGCTAGAAAGACTTGCTGGACATTCATTTATTATTTCTTGATGGGTATTCAGGATACAACCAAATAGCTGTGGATCTTGGATCAAGAGAAAACTGCATTTACATGTCCATTTGGAGTCTTTGCATATAGGAGAATGCCATTGGTTTGTGTAATCCCCTGCCACTTTCCAAAGGTGCATGCTTTCTATTTTTCTGATTTGGAGAAAACATCATAGAGGTGTTCATGGATGACTTCTCTGTTTTTGGTATTCTTTGATGATTGTTTAGCTAATCTATCCACTGTTTTGCAGAGATTCAAGACACTAACCTTGTGTTGAATGGGAGAAGTGCCATTTTATGGTATAAGAAGGCATTGTCCTTGTCACAAAATTTCAGAGAAAGAAATGGAGGTGGACCAAGCTAAAATAGAATCTTAGTAAATTATCCCCACTATCAAGTTAAGGAGGTAGAAGTTTTTTAGACATGCTGTTTATAGAAGGTTCATAAAAATATTTTCCAGATTGCTAACCCTTGATAATTACTTATAAAGGATGCAATTTCATATTGATGATAATTGCTTGCATGCATTTTCTATTTACAAGAGAAACTGATTTCTGCACCTATCCTTGCAAAACAGATTGGAAATTACCTTTTGAACTCATGTGTGATGCAAGTGATAGTGCAGTGGGTGCGGTTAGGACAGAGAAAAGATAGGAAATGCATGCTATTACTATCAAGCAAAGAGTTAATCCTGCACAGTGAATACACAACAACAAAAAGAACTTTAGCTGTTTAATGCTTTGATAGTTTAGATATATTATTGGGCTCGAAAGTGATTGTATACACTGATCATGCTGCTCTAAATACTTTGACAAAACAGGATGCAAAGCCCATATTATTAAGATGATTCTGCTTCTCCAAGAATTTGAGCTAGAGATCAAAGAGAAGAAAGGGAAAGAAAATGGTGTTGCTGACCATCTATCCAGATTACCTTTGGAGAGTTTAACCACTGAATCATTTGGAAAATAAAATGAAA
>NW_020874439.1:13424607-13822107 GCF_003935025.1 Abrus precatorius
TCTTTGAAATTATCTAATAGATGGTTATGACAAGAATGGTTGGTGGCAGTGAACTCCTGATCCTTCCTAGAAAGAAAGAAAGAGAAAAAAAAAATAGTTTGGGCCCACATGCATGTGTTAGTATAGCAATTAACTAGGTGATGCACAGAATGATACATGGCATGTATATTATGTGTTGAGTTGTTGCTATTTGCTATAATGATTGTAAAGACGTGTTTTCTACTGTACTTTGGTTGAAATGGGTTTCTCTCACCCTTTTTGTTGCTATGTGTGTTGTATGTGAATATGTTTATAGGTGAGGACACAAATGGCCCGACCACTGTACCAGTTTAGCGTCATAGTCAGATGTGATGTTGATGAAAGATGGGCATCCGATTGGGAGCGACAACAGTTCACCCATACTGGCACTATTACCTTTTTGTTAGATAGAAATGGCCAGGCCCACGGGCATACCCCATCCCCATCAGGGTACCCATGAGACTCACTTTTCCATTTCCTCCTAGAGTACAGTTTAGGAGACCCTATGTTCCACCTCCTGTCCCTGAATTATCGCCCTCAATATTACCCCGAATTTTCTTAGATCTTTAAGGCCTTATGTACCACCTGTGGTACGACCCAATATAGTGAACATACCTCTACCCAAACACATCTCCATCTCATCCACTTCAAATTCGACTTCCTCTAGTTCTTCTGACTCTCTGGATTCCTCTCACTGGTCAAACACCCCTACTGCTACTAGAAAGAAGAGGACTTATTCTCAGGCTGGACTTTCTCCTAGTTTTGACTCCTCTGAGCAGGAACCTAGTGGGAAAGGAGAGTAGGCTAGGGCCGAGTAAAGTATAACTTGTACATATATGTAGGTATAATAACTAGTGAGTGAGGGAATGTATAAATAGAAATCCTTAACCGTTGTTAACTTTTGGAGGAAATGGTATTTTTGATAATCATGGGTCTAGGGGGAAGCTTGTGAGGTCATGTTTTGTTGTTGTTGTCTCTGATATTGTGACCTCACTTTATTTTGTATGTAAATCAGCTTTGTGTATATGTTTATATGACTGGATGACTGTATATTTTGACAGATAATTGCTATATATGTATTTGGATAACTGATGCAGATGGTGTATTTAGTTCTATTAATGTGAACAGATGTAAACTAATAAATGTGCTTTCTTACTGCTTGGATTTTTTAATATTATATTTATATTGATGGCATAATAAGTAGTAAGGGTGTTCACATTTAGTGGTTTCAGAAGCAGTTTGTTCCTATAGGCCTGGGGAAAGGCTTGTCATGTTTGTCTGTGTGCTCTTGTGTTACTATTTTTGAAAGAAAGTGGTGATATGAGATTTTAGGGCGTGGAGTAATTCCTAGTTTGTTCAGTTTTACTTCACGTATAAGATATTAATTGATTATATATGTGTGTACAAAAATCTATGGCTGGACGAGGAAGAGGTAATGCTATCTTGAACCAATTATTAGAACGAATGGTGGGAGTTCTAGAAAGGCAGACTGAACTAGTTGGGTATCATGGATTGGAGACCTTTCGTAAGAATAACCCCTCACAGTTCAAAGGAGGTTTTGATCCATATGGTGCTCAGCTGTGGATTGAGGAGCTTGAAAAGATTTTTGCCGTTATGGGATGCCCTGAGGCAAGTGAGGTTACTTTTGCAACATATACGTTGGTTGGTGAGGCAGAACACTGGTGGAGATATGCTCATCAGCAAATAGAAGCTGAAGGCAGGGAATTGGGAATCGTTTAGTGTTGTTTCCTGGAGAAATACTTTCCAGAAGATTTAAAAAGGAGGAAAGAGGTTGAATTTCTGAACTTAAAGCAAGGACGCATGACTATAGGAGAGTATGCTGCAAAGTTTGATGAGCTGTCAAAGTTCTGCCCTTACTTTAACAATAATGGAGATGATCATTCTAAGATGCACTAAAGTTTGAGAACGGGTTACGTCTAGACATTAAGCTTGCAATTGGCTATCAAGAAATTATTCATTTTCCTACTCTGGTGAATAGATGTAGGATTATGAGGATGATGCGAAGGCAAAACAGGCGGCAGTGGAAAGTTCTGGTCCAGAGCGAAATTATCCTAATAGAAGAAGATGCTCAAGGGAGAGGGAAACCCTATCAAGTATCATAGAGGTATCAAAGATTTTCGTCAGGGGGTAGAAGGTTTCAAGACTTTGTCAGGAGTTCCAATAGAGTTGGTAACAGTGGTACTCGGTGCTTTATTTGTGGAGGACCACATTTCCCTCGAGAGTGTACACAAAAGAGCTATGTTTGCTTTAGATGTGGAAAGCAAGGTCATTTCATTCGTGATTGTCTTGAGATGAAGCGAGAGAACAACAACCAGAACAGTCAAGCTAGTGGTAGCAAAAATAAGAACAACCATCAAGTTAGAAGGCCACAAACTCAAGGGAGAGTTTTTACGATGAATGGGGAGGAGGCATATCAGTTTGAGACCATGATACAGGGTAAATGTTTCATAAATGGGAACACCTTAAATGTATTGTACGATTCAGGAGCTTCTCACTCTTTTATTTATGAAGTTTGTGTGAGACAGTGAATTTACCTGTTTACTGTTTTGCCATATGATTTGATTATTTCTACTCTTGGTAGTAATTCTATTATTACTGCAAGGGTTTGTTTGAATTATCCCATAATAGTAGAAAACAAAGACCTCTTTGTAAACTTGTTTTGTTTTACCCCTTACTGACTTAGAAGTCATTCTAGGACTAGATTGGTTGTCTGCCATCATGTTCTATTAGACTGCCATAACAAAACTATAGTCTTTGCTAATCCTGTTAAATCATCTCCAAAGAATTTGAGATTTCTATCTGCCAACCAAGTCAATGCTTTTTTGAAAAGGAGAGCTCAGGTATGTATGGTGTTACTTCAATTGAAAGGGGAGAAGGAATTTATGATAGAGAACTTGCCGATTGTTTATGATTTTCCTGAAGTTTTTCCGGAGGATATTCCTAGGTTACCTCCAGAAAGGGAAGTAGCGTTTACTATAGATTTAACCCCTGAAACTGGACCAATCTCTATAGCACCTTATCGGATGTCACCTTTGGAACTAGCTGAATTGAAAAAAACAACTAGAAGAGTTATTGGAGAAACAGTTTGTGCGTCCAAGTGTATCTCCTTGGGGTGCTCCGATGTTATTAGTTAAGAAGAAAGATGGAACGATGAGGTTATGTGTGGACTATCGTCAATTGAATAAAGTGACTATTAAAAGCAAGTATCCACTACCAAGAAATAGATAATTTGATGGATCAATTACGAAGAGCAACAATTTTCTCTAAAATTGATTTGAAGTTTGGTTACCATCAGATAGAGTAAAAAAAGAAGATATTCCAAAAAATGCTTTTAGAACACACTATGGCCATTATGAATACCTAGTGATGCCATTTGGTGTAACTAACGCACCTGCAGTGTTTATGGATTACATGAATCGAATTTTTCATCCGTATTTAGATAAGTTTGTAGTTGTTTTATTGATGATATTCTAATATATTCCAAGAATCATGAGGAGCATGCGGACCATCTTCGTGTGGTATTGGAAATCTTAAGAAAGAAACAATTATATGCCAAGCTTTCCAAGTGTGAATTCTGGTTAACAGAAGTGAGTTATTTGGGGCATGTAATCAGTAAAGATGAAATTTCTGTAGATCCTTCTAAGGTTGAAACTGTTTTACAGTGGGCTAGACCAAAAAAAATTACTGAGATCCGAAGTTTCTTAGGATTGGCAGGTTATTGTCGGAGATTTATTGAAGGATTTTCAAAGTTGGCATTGCTTTTGACTACATTGACTCGCAAAGGACAACCGTTTATGTGGATAGTCAGGCAAAGATAATTTCCAAGAATTGAAGAATAGATTAACTTCTGCTCCTCTGTTAATACTTCCAAACCCTTATGAGAATTTTGAAGTTTATTGTGATGTGTCAAGGCAAGAATTAGATGTGTGTTGATGCAGAATAGGAATGTAGTAGCTTATGCTTCAAGGCAATTGAGACCACTTGAGGTGAATTATCCTATGCATGATCTGGAGCTTGCTGCTGTAGTTTTTGCATTGAAGATTTGGAGACATTATTTGTATGGTGCTAAATTTGAGGTTTTAGTGACCATAAGAGTCTCAAGTATCTGTTTGACCAAAAGGAATTGAATATGAGGCGGCGCCGATGGATTGAATTCTTAAAAGATTATGACTTTGAACTTCAATACATCCTGGAAAAGCGAATGTTGTAACAGACGCATTAAGCAAAAAATCATTACAAATGTCAACTATGATGATTCGAGAATTGGAATTGGTGGAGCAGATTAGAGATCTAAATATGGCCATGGAACTTACTTCAAAGAGTCTTAAATTTGGAATATTGAAGGTCACTAGACCCAGGTACCACTAAGATGCACCAAGATTTGAAGGAATTATTTTGGTGGCCTGGAATGAAGAAAGTCATAGCAGAATATGTGGCATCTTACTTGGTGTGTCAAAAGGCGAAGGTTGAACATCAGAGACCCTCTGAGATGTTGCAATCTTTGGATATTCCCAAATGGAAATGGGACAGTATTGCAATGGATTTTATGAGTGGATTGCCGAGGAAATTTGCAAGTCATAATGCGATATGGGTAATTATTGACAGATTGACCAAGTCTGCCCATTTTCTACCCATTAATGTTGGTTATTCATTAGAAAGTTGGCCCAATTATATATCAAAGAAATAGTAAGACTATATGGTGTACCATCAAGCATAGTATTAGATAGAGACCCTAGATTTACTTCAAGGTTTTGGGAAAAGTTACAAAAGGCATTGGGAACGAAGCTCAGATTTAGTTTAGCATATCATCCCCAGACTGATGGACAATCAGAAAGAACTATTCAATCGCTTGAAGACCTTCTCAGAGCTGGTGTAATGGAGTATAAAGGCAACTGGGATCAATTCTTACATTTGATTGAATTTACTTATAATAATCGTTTTCACTCAAGTATTGGGATAGCGCCATTTGAAGCGTTATATGGTCGGAAGTGCGGAACACCTCTATGTTGGTATGAAACAGGAGAGAATTTGACTTTGAGACCTGAGGTGATTCAGCTGACTACGGAGAAAATTAAAATGATCCAAGAGAAATGAGAACGACACAAAGTAGACAGAAAAGTTACTATGATAGAAGAAGGAAGCCATTAGAATTTCAAGAAGGCAACCATGTGTTTCTAAAAGTTACACCTACCACAGGAGTTGGAAGAGCTATGAAATCTTGAAAATTCACCTAAATTTATTGGTCCCTACCAAATTCTGAAAAAGATTGGCCTTGTGGCTTACCAAGTTGCTTTACTCCCGTTTCTCTCTAATCTCCATAACGTTTTTCATGTCTCCCAACTGAGAAAATATATCCTGATCCATCCCATGTCCTTGAACCTGAGACGATACCACTGAAGGATAATCTTACTTATGAAACATTGCCCGTACGTATTGTGGATCAACGAGTAAAACATCTACGGGGAAAAGACATTTTGCTTGTAAAAGTGGTATGGAGTGAAACCAATGATGAAGATGCTACGTGGGAGCTAGAGAGCAAAATGAGGGATTCTCACCCCTACCTTTTTTCTTAAGGTGCGTAAATTTCTAGGACGAAATTTCTTTGAGGAGGGAAAAGATGTAACATCCTCGTTTTTGCTAAACGATTAATTTAATAATATAGTTATAAGTTAATGTATAGTACTTGATTTTTTGGGACAAATTGGGATAGAATTAGCATGAGATGCTTTAGACAATTTGTGTTGGTTAAAATTGTTGTATAAAGTTAAAAATAGTATTTTAGTTTTAAAAAAATAATAATAATAGTAAAAATAATAAAAATTTATATTTTATTTATAAATATTATTTGAAATATAAAAATAATTTTTTTTGTAATTAATGAGCATTTTTAGATTTTCTGGTTAATTTTAAGTAAATTAGTTATAAGCTCAAGCAGAAATTGTGTGTAAAAATTTTGGACACCAACTAAAGGATCAATAGTGTCACAAATTATTTTATAGTTATGTTTAATATATTTCATGATTATTTTTAAATTTTGAGATTTTTATCTAATTGTTTCAATTAATTAAAAAAAATTAGTGAAAATTCTAATATTATATTATTATTTTCACTATTTAAGATAAGGATTAGTCTCTAAAGCTTCCCACATCTTCCTTTCACTTCCGTAAGCCCCATTTTCTTTCTTCCAAGGAGCTTTGATCATCTTTGGTCTTAATCTCTTAAATTTCCAAGTAAGTTCATTAAATTTTTTTAATATTCCACCTATTTTCATCATTTTGAACACTTTGAACCGATTAATTTTTTATTTTCTCCCTCTTTTTGGGTGCTGGAAAAGTGGCAAAAGGGTGAGATTTTGTCCAAAAATTTTATTTCTAAATTATGTTTTTATTTGCTTAATCCTTCTATGTTTTATAATAAATAATTTTGGTGCTTTTTGTTTTGTTAAAAATGCATTTGAGGGTTCAAAATCCTTGGTCTAGAGGTATTGTCCCAAGAGTGTTATGAGGGAAAAATAATTGTTTTTAATCACCTTTAGGCTTATAGTATTCCATTTACATCATAGAAAACAATTATAAGGCCCGTAAGTCATTTTTTGCAAAGATTAGAAAATGATAGTTTCAACTCACTAGTAGAGGGTTGGGTGATTAATGCCTCTTAACATTGATCATGATTATATGTGATTATTTGGTTAGGATCGTGATTTGAGAAGTGGTGGAAAGAGGACATTGGTGAGAAAAATCGGTATATACTTCAAGGTAAGGGGGCACATATCTATTTTCACGAGTATAGTAGAAAAATGTTGGGAGATGACTGTTTTATTCTTTGCTATGTATATATGAATTATTTAAAGGAATTTATAATTATTTCCATACTTAGTGTACAATTGTTTGATATTCCTTTTTGAAATTGATTTTATGAGTGATAATGTTTCTATGATAATTGTTTGTTGAATTCACTATAAATAATTGATTACCTAAAATACTTGAGGAATGAACTATCATTCATGTGGAGTAAGCATATAGAAGGTCTGTTGAAAGTTGAAAAGAATTAGAGAATTGCGAAATAAAGATACTTAAAAAAAAAAAGATTTGAGATAAAATTTGATGGGTTTTGAAAAGTGTTTTAGAAATTGATAAATGGAATTGTGGTTAATTTTCTTCTTAAAAAAATAATTTTTTTAAAAAAAATCTTCTTTAATTTCAAGTGGTTTGATCAAAATTTATTTAATAGTTTTTATATATTTAAAATATACCTATATACATATTTAAATAATTTAAAGGATTTTAATTCATTTTAAAGTATTATTTTAAATGGGTATTTTGAAATGTGGTGATAATTGGAAAAAGGTATTTGAAAGCCATTGAAATGAAAGAAAGGTTGTGAAATGTGGTGGTGGTGAGACATTGTTTAAAATTAGAAGTGTATTGAAATTTTTTGGCTGTTTTGCAGAGAGAAGAAAATTTGAAATTATCTAAATTATAGAAGAAACTCTGCCGGATTGTCGATAAAATTTTGAAACATATGTTGTTATTGATTGAAAAGAAATGTTTAATACCTAATTAAAAGACTAAAATTAGGTTCATGCATCATAAGCATGTAATGATGGTGGCGTTGGATGGGAAGTATACGAAATCTAGCGGAGACTCCAGGTCAGTCTTGGGGATAGTCAGATGTGATTGAGCTGGGCAAAGGCCAGGGCTCGCAACCCCGTGCTGTCGGTTCTCACTACAAAACTGGGCTATCCTGACAGAACTCGATAGATTCTCAGAATCAATTGAGCTATATCTTTGAAACTATCTAATGAGATGGTTATGACTAAGAATGGTTGGTGGCAGTAAACTCCTGATCCTTCCCAGAAAGAAAGAAAGAAAGAGAAAGAAAAAAAAGAAAATGGTTTGGGCCCACATGCATGTGTTAGTATAGCAATTAACTAGGTGATGCACAGAATCATACATGGCATGTACATTGTGTGTTGAGTTGTTGCTATTTGCTATAATGATTGTAAATATCTTGATGTGTTTTCTACTGTACTTTGGTTGAAATAGGTTTGTCTCACCCTTTTTGTTGCTATGTGTGTTGTATGTGAATATGTTTAGTAGGTGAGAACACAAATGGCACGACCACTGTAACAGTTTAGCGTCACGGTCAGATGTGATCCTGAAGGAAGATGGGCGCACGATTGTGAGTGACAACAGTTCACCCATACTAGCACTATTACCTTTTTGTTATATAGAAATGGGCCAGGCCCACGGGCATACCCCATCCCTATCAAGGTTCCCATGAGACTCACTTTTCCATTTCCTCCTGGAGTACAGTTTAGGAGACCCTATGTTCCACCTCCTGTCCCTGAATTATTGCCCCCAATATTACCCCCGAATTTTCTTAGATCTTTAGGGCCTTATGTACCACCTGTGGTACGACCCAATATAGCGAAGATACCTCTACCCAGACACATCTCCATCTCATCCACTTCAAATTCGACTTCCTCTGGTTCTTCTGACTCTCTGGATTCCTCTCACTGCTCAAACACCCCTACTACTACTAGAAAGAAGAGGACTTATTCTCAGGCTGGACTTCCTCCTAGTTTTGACTCCTCTAAGCAGGAACCTAGTGGGAAAAGAGAGTAGGCTAGGGCCGAGTAAAGGATAACTTGTACATATATGTAGGTATAATTACTAGTGACTGAGGGAATGGATAAATAGAAATCCTTAACCGTTGTTAACTTTTGGAGGAAATGGTATTTTTGATAATCATTGGTCTCGGGGGAAAGCTTGTGAGGTCATGTTTGTTGTTGTTGTTGTCTCTGATATCGTGACCCAACTTTATTTTGTATGTAAATCAGCTATGTGTATATGTTTATATGACTAGATGACTGTATATTTTGACAAATGATTGCTATATATGTATTTGGATAACTGATGCAGATGGTGTATTTAGTTTCTATTAATGTGAACAAATGTAAATCCATACATGTGACTTTTTTACTGCTTGGATTATTTTAATATTATATTTATATTGATGACATAATAAGTAGTAAGGGTGTCACATAACTCATTCCATATCTAATAAAAATATATTAGCATTCATTTGTCATGATTTAACTATTTAAATGTGTCTAGACACTTCCCAAAATTTTTCTAAAGAAATAATTTGCTTATAATTATTTTAAATTTTATTTTAATTATTTATTATTATATTTTCTGTATTTTCTTGATTATTTTAATATTACTTTGGGTTAAATCACCCTAATTAAGTCGTAACTAATGAATTCCATGTACTAACTTTCTGGCAAGTGTAGGAACGTGCGTAACAAGTCGAATTCAAGCTCATAGGGTCAAGGTCTGAATTCAAAAGGCTTTGATGAAAAATATTAATTGAATATCCAATACAAATTTAACTAATGTTATCTAGTGTCTCAATCAAGTATTATCAATTTTTATCTTCGTGTTTTTTTATGATTTTTTTTTCATTCTTTCGTGAAAATTTTCGTGCTCCATGACTATAATAATGTTCTATTTTTAAAAAAAATCTAAGAATTTAACATTTAAAAAATCAACAAAAATATCAATAAATCATAAAAAAAAAAAAAAAGATTGTTCTTTTCCTTTGTTATTTATCTTTTATTTTTGCAAGCTTATAAGAAAACATTAACCACTCCACCATGTTAGAACCTCAATCTCTTAGATACATGACCAAATACAATTTCAAGCGTATCATATATTACACATGAAATTCAAAGCACCTATATAGAAACTTACAAATGCATATTGTCACGACCCCTTTTATAAGGAACCGAGAACATTGTTTCTACATCATATACTTATTTAAAATAAATAAATAATAGAGAATATAAGTATAAAATTTACTTCTCATTCAAAATAAAACAAAGTTTCTTACAACAAATATCCAATAGAATAACATAATATTACATTTAGTTCATAATATTCAAAATACCCAAAATTATACTACGTAACTCCCTCTACATAAAGTCTCAAAATATAAGGAAATAGGACTTTGATGCCATATTACTCGACTCCAGCTTCTAATTTTTCTTCACTAGCCCCTCAGCCTGTAAAGTAGATGCAACACCTGCTACATCTGCTCACGTACCACCATACGATTATCACAGTACACACGCACACAACGAAGGGTGAGCTTACAAAAATAAAATAAAATCGTATATATAAAACAAAACATTACTCACAGCAACAGCCCCATGCATTACCAGCCCATCTAATGCACAGCATGAAAACGGTTTCCAACTGGTTTCACAGCCTAAGTAATCCAGAAGGAACCGAGCCGGTCTGGGAGCGACCCATTCCGGTATCTGGATCCAGACAGCACAGCACAACAGCTCAGCATGAACTTACTGTTACACGTCTACCCACCTAAACATGTAACTCGGCTCTATAATGATGCAAAACATATATCTCAACATGATGCACACTGCTAAAATTATTTTAACAGCTCATCTAAGGCAAGTTTATAATAGATCAGTCAAAATCTCAGCATTTTAAATCAATTAACAGCAGTTACAGCTTAGAAAATAGCATATTAAAACATCTTGAAATAGCATATTAAAACGTTCAAACATAGTTCAAAGGTTAAAGTAAGCTCCCCTTACCTTAGAACGATGATTCACACCAGATCTACCGAATATTACTTGTTTTAATGTAAGATTCACCGAAGATTCAGCTTTAGAACAGAGTTTCTCCTAAGAATACCATGAACTTCTATGAGAAAGAGAAGGAGAAGAGAAACGAACGGTAAATCTAGCTTCAAACTTAAAGAAACTTACTTCAAATCCCTCAGAATAGACGTAGAATCTTAGATCTGGCGAGAAATCTAAGTTTAGGAGGGTTTAATATGAGAGAAAATGGTGATATATGGCCTTGGAACCTTTGAGAACCTTGGATAGGAGTGAAGAAATGGAAATTTCGTGTGAAGCCCCATTTTTATAGAAAATTTTCAAAATTTACTGTTCACCACCGGAATTACTGTTCATCGCCGGAAATACTGTGCACAAGTACTGTACGCGTATGTGACGTCAGCCATGACGTCAGGATGATGTCACTGATGACGTCAGCGGTCACTGTACATACGCAATTTTTACTGTTCATAGGCATTTTTACTATTCATTTGACATTGTTCATACGGTACTGTTCACTTTTTTTTTTTTTAATAATTTCAAACTTTATCTAAATCTATTCTAATACCAAATAATCTTTCAATTAACATTTAACAAGTATAAAATATTATAGATTACTCAATAATAAATCACAAACCTGACACATATATTTAACTTAAAACATCAAGATGTTCACAAATAAAAGCATAAGTATATAAAGCCTAATCCTTGACATTTAAGACTCCTTCTCATGCTAAAATTTGTATTACTCTTTAAGAGCTTATAGATTTAAGAAAATATAAAACTTACCATAAATCTCCATGGAAAAGAACTCCCCCCAATCTTGATATGAGTTCTTGTTTGGTTCTTGACTTTTCCTCCTTATATCATATGTTCTTTAAATTCTACTTCTCTCCTCATATGTCCTGTAAATTTGATTTGCTTGGTTTTGAGAGTTAGATACATGTTTGATGGTGGTTTTGTGTTAAAAGTTGAATATATGGTAGTTTGTTGTTTAGTTTATTTTTTTTCCTCAATTTTTGTTGAATTTTTAAGGAATATAAACCTAATTTTATCATGCCATTTTCTACTCCCATCATAAATATGATTTATTCTATGCACATGGTTATGGCTAATAGGATTTTAGCCTTGAAATTAAAAATTTTGACAAATCAATCCACAAAGTCAAGTTTCCTTCTAATATATTTCCATTAATTACCATGGAGTCGTAACTTTATTAGGATTTTAGGCTAACTAATAATATAATAGTCTTATATATTATATATTTAAGAACTAATATAATATAGTCTTAAGATTTTATTAACCAATCAAATTTAGTTTAATAGTTAGAGTGATCATATTAGTCCTAGTTGGAATCTAAATTTTATTTTTAAGGTTGTTTAACATGTAAAAATTATTTAAACCCTTTAAAAAATAATATTGAATTGATATTGAACTTAATTAGGGGTTCAAACCCTTGAATTAGAGTTTTATTAATCTGGAAAAAAGTTAATATTTTCTTTATCTCTATTTAGTAAAAGTAACTTAAAATATATACTTTGTAACTTATAGATGACAAGGTAACTAGAAGCTTATAACTTATATCTATTTAATTAAATTGGAGTTATTGAGTAAAACAAGTTGAAATGTGTTATATAATTAAAAAAGAAGTTATAAGCTCCTAATAAAGATGTAAGATTGTATTGTCAAACACATTCTTTTCTATTATAAGGAGAACATACTTCCTAAGTTTATAAAGAAATTATTAGATTCGAATTACCAAATTATTAGATTCGAATTACAAGGAAAGTGACTTGAATCCTACTTTGAATGTATAAAATTTTAGACAATTTAACGTGATTTTCACATGATTCTTTTAAATGAAATAAAGTTTTACACCATGTTTATCATCTATTGAAATGATTTTGGATGCAAGGGAGAAAATAAAAAAATAGAGATGAAGAAAAATTGTATTAACGAATATATTCTTCATAATTTCAAAGTGATTATACAATGTATATATACATAGAAGCAAAAAAGATATAGCTTAAAAATGATAAGATCGAATCAAGCAAATCTATCAAATCTACTAAAGATGAGGAATGCGTAATAAAAGAGCACAAAAGATGTAACAAAGCAATACACCTCAGTGGGTTTCTAGAAGATAATAACTAACAGGATATTAGAACCCTTTTATTATGCATTCTATAATCTTCTGAACATTATTATGAGGTGCCAAATCAGGCTACTACAAAATTCACGTTTTGGCTTGTTAGTGGTTTGTATTGGGCTCTTCCATTGATACCCTGACAAGTTGGAGGTAGAAAAATATCAACTAACCCCAGCTTGGATAAGTTAGTGCCAAATAATCTTAGTGGGAGAGCTTTAGTGAAGATGTTAGCCAACTGATTTGAAGAGGAAACAGGAAGAAACCACATCAGTCCTACGTGAGCCTTTTCCCGAACAAGATGGCAATTGATATCCATGTGCTTTGTATGTTTATGAAACACAGGATTCGCAACAATGTGCAAAGCCCTTTGGTTATCATAGTATAAAATAATTGGGTTAGAATAAGAAATTTCGAGATCATTCATCAAATAAGTGAGGCATTGCAACTCACATGTAGTGGAAGTAAGAGCCCAATATTCGGCCTCAGAAGATGAATGAGATATTGTGCTTTTTTTCTTTGTCTTCCAAGAAACCAGCAAACTACTAAGAAAAAATAGTAACTTGTGATAGATTTACATGAATCAAGACAAGTTACCCAATCAGCATCACTAAAGGTAAGAAGTATGTCAGAGTCTCAGCGAAAAAGTAACCTTTTACCAGGACATCCCTTGAGGTACCACAAGACTTTTGTCGAAGCCCGAATATAGGCCTAAAAAGGATTAGCCATGAACTGGCTTAATTGTTGCGTGGCAAAAACAATATCTCGACTAGTAGTGGTAAGATATAATAAATAACCAATTAATCATCTATAAGATAGAGCATTAGGGAACAAACCAGCAAAATCAATTTGGAGGCAAAGAGCACTATCCATAGGTGAGGAAGAAGGCCTGGAACCTAACATGCCAAAATCATTAAGAAATCAAGACAATACTTGCTTTGGCAAAAAGAAATTCCTGCATCATAATGAGCAACTTCTAACCCTAGAAAATATTTCAGCATGCCAAGTGTAAGGCCCCGAATATTGTAATATTATTTAATTATTTAAGTATACATATATATATATATGTGTGTGTGTGTGTGTGTGTGTGTGTGTGTGTGTTTGTGTGTGCAGATTGTCCTATGAGGTGTGTTGATTGACATAAGGATGATGTGTATATGTGTGTAATGATGTGGACATGTATGAATATGATTATGAGAAGTCCGTATAGTGTGGTTGAAATGTAATGTGAATTGTGACTGGACTAGGATGGATTGAATATATATATGTATGTGTGTGTGTGTGTGTGTGTGTACAGGCTAAGTGTGGATTGTCAGGCTAGTGATTTATTATTGAATAATCTATAATATTTTATACTTATTCAATGTTAATTGAAGGAATATTTGGTATTGGAATAGATTTAGATGGAGTTTAAAATTATTTTTTAAAAAAAAAGGTTAACAGTACCGTATGAACAGTGTCAGATGAACAGTAAAACGCCTATGAACAGTGCAAACCACGTACAAACCGCGTATGAACAGTAAAAACTGCATATGTACAGTGACCACTGACGTCATCAGTGACATCATCCTGACGTCACATACGCGTATAGTACGTGTACAGTACGCGTGCACAGTGTTTCCGGCATGAATAATGTCCTGAACAATGTTTTTAGCATGAACAGTAAAGCGGTGAACAGTAAATTTCAAAAATTTTCTATAAAAAGGGGGCTTCACACGAAATTTTCATTTCTTTACTCCTCTACAAGGTTTTTAAAGGTTCCAAGGCCATATACCACCATTTTCTCTCATATTAAAACCCTCATAAACTTAGATTTCTCGCCAGATCTAAGATTCTACGTCTATTCTGAGGGATTTGAAGAGAAACTCCGTTCTAAAGCCAAATCTTCGGTGAATCTTGTTATAAAACAAGTAATATTCGGTAGATCTAGTGTGAATCATCGTTCTGAGATAAGTGGAGCTTGCTTTAACCTGTGAACAACATTTTGAACGGTTTAATATGCTATTTTAAGATGTTTTGATATGATTTTGTTAGATCTATGGAATAAAAGCTATTTTCTAAGCTGTAACTACTGTTAATTGATTTAAAATGCTGAGAT
Organism: Abrus precatorius; assembly: GCF_003935025.1. Taxonomy (NCBI): domain Eukaryota; kingdom Viridiplantae; phylum Streptophyta; class Magnoliopsida; order Fabales; family Fabaceae; genus Abrus; species Abrus precatorius. The sequence continues at coordinate 13,439,539 of NW_020874439.1, forward strand.
TTTGGCTGATCTATTATAAACTTACCTTAGCTGAGCTATTAAAATAACTTTGGTGGTGTGCATCATGCTGAGATATATGTTTTGCATCATTATAGAGCCGAGTTAAATGTTGTGCTGTGCTGTCTAGATCCAGATACCGGAATGGGTCGCTCCCAGACTGGCTCGGTTCCTTCTGGATTACTTAGGCTGTGAAACCAGTTGGAAACTGTTTTTATGCTGTGCATTAGATGGGCTGGAAATGCATAGGGTTATTGTTGTGAGAAATATTTTGCTCTATATATATGATTTTATTTTATGTTTGGTAAGCTCACCCCTGCATTTCTTTCTATGTCGTTGTGTGTGTGTGTACTGCGATGATCGTACGATGGTACGTGAGCAGATGTAATAGGTGTTGCATCTACTTCACAGGCTAAGGGGGCCAGTGGAGAAATGTTAGAAGCTGGAGTTGAGTAATCTTGCATTAAAATCTCTTTTTCTTTATATTTTGAGACCTCATGTAGAGGGACTTATGTAGTATAATTTTGGGTATTTTGAATATTATGAACTAAATGTAATATTATGTTGTTCTGTTGGATATTTGTTGTAAGTAACTTTATTTTACTTTGAATGAGAAGTGAATTTTATACTTATATTCTCTATTATTTACCTATTTTAAATAAGTATGTGGTCTAGAAACAATGTTCTCAGTTCCTTATAAAAGGGGTCGCGACATGGATGTTGCTATAGGGCATTCTCGCTGTAGCGAGAGGGCCCTAGTGTAAGGCATGAAACTGTGTCACTCTCACTGTAGCGAGAAGGCACTGGGAGAGAGGGGTGAAATTGTCCCCTTGTCGCTGTAGCGAGAGGTCCCTCACTATAGTGACAAAGCAATAGTTTGGGGTGCATTTCTGGGTGCAGTCTCGCTATAGCAATAATCTGCAGAAACCAGGGTGCAGTTTTCTTTGATATTTTCACTGTAGCGACAGAAGGCGTCGCTGCAACGAGAGATGCCTCGTTGCAGTGATAGTGTCTCACTATAGCGAGAGTGTCGTGAGCAGAGAGGTATTTGAAGGGGTTAGGGTTGGGAAAATTCATTTCTCATCTTCCCTCTTCAAAATTTCTTCGATCCTCTCAGTCCCAAACCCTATTTCACTTATTAAATTACCTCCAAAGCCATTCGTGAGTTAGATTGAAGGCTGGATTCATGTTAGGGACGCTTAGAGGTGAGTTTTAATGGTTATGGTTTCAGTTTGTCATCCCCATTCTCAGATTTCGTGGTTCTCTTTGAGTTCTCATAGAAATTCTCTGTGTATTTAGGATGAAACCTGTGTGGGGGACGATTCTAGTGTTGATTCACGTTGTGGGTCTTCAAATTGAGGCAAGGGGGGACTCTACCCTATCTCATCGTGTTTGATTTCAATTTATTCTATTTAATATTGCAATGTGACTCAGATAGAGGGTAGGAAATGCGTATTTTGATGGGAATTGTTGTATGTTTGAATGCAATGTGATGGGTGGTGAGATAGTTGAATCCTTGTAGATGATTGGGTGTTATGAAATGTCATTGATTTGTGATTTAATAATGTGAATGAATATGGCCCTGTGTGCCGTGTAATGTGAATGAGTATAGGCCTGAGTGCCGTGTAATGTGAATGAATGTGGGCCTGGGTTGTAACATCCCAAATTTCGGTCTACATGGCAGAGAGTGTTGATTATTAATTAGTGACTCTTTTGTTTAAAAATTTTTTTTTGTACTCTAGTTCAGTTCTTGCTACAACTGTTTAATCGTATTATATTCTCTGCTTGCATAATTATCTCTCCCAGGGTGTGTTTAGTAAATTTCGTATGTGCATGTCTATATGATTATGTGATGAAGTTACCTTGACTTAACCCAAGGTTAGTGAGATTAGCCTAGGGGCGAGATAGTCTTTTGAGTCAGATAAATGGACCCTATTTCTTCCATTCCCCTGATGATTGTTATTAATGTTAACATAGTTCTTTTAATTCTTATTATTTAATTGTGTGATATGCTTTCTTAAATTTAAGTGGAACTGCATGTGTAACTTTCTTTATTTATGTTGAATGTTCATTAGGTTCTAATAGTGGATGTACTTAAGTCTTCCAGTATTCTGGTACCATGTACACTAAGTTAGACCATTAATGAGAGCCACCATCTATTTTTTTTTTACCCTAGAAGTCACGTGTACTACAAAGGACCCAAGAGGCAAGTTTTAATCTTTCCTCATTTAGTGCTAGTGACCGAAAATTCATTCATGTCCAGGGGGGGAGGGAATCGAATTTAATAGCCTAGGATTCTAGCCCAAATTAAGTATACTTAATGTAATTCCATTGTTCTAGGTTACCCTAAATAAATACAGCCGCCACCTCTTGGACTGCCATATTTTGAGTGGATCTTATTTAAAAACTTTCCTTTTTTTTTTATATATGGTGCAACCGAAAATTTAAAGCCCCAATCCTCTTCTAGAAGGAAACTTTCCATATTCTCGGCACTTGCACATAATTGCCACCCTATTCATTAATGCACCTCATGATTTTATACCCTCTTTAAATAAGGTAATCAGGTTTTCGTTATTTATTTATGTAGGAAAGAGAAAGACACCAGCCATAATGACCTAGATTCTAAGCCTAAATAATTGCACTTAAATACGGTTATCAATTCCCTAGTTACTCTAATTAGGTGTAACCGAGAATAGAGTTTTATTCCTTTCCTTAATTATAAACTTTCCATATTTTCGTGCACATTTAATTAAGGTAGGTTATTAATCATAAATTAACGAGAATCTTGTAGTTAATTAGAGAAGATACCCTTGCCTTTTCATTTAGTCGAAGAAACCCCTATTTCCTCATTTAACCGCCATTAAACTCCCTTAATTACCCACCTACATTAAATGCCATAGGGGAGTGAAAAGGCGCCTGCTTGATTCCCTCCACATTAATCCAATCGGTTACATGCATTTAGTGGGCGTGCCAATCAGCTTGAAACGTCCCACCTGAGGCAATTAATTCCCCAGAACCGTGCCTGACATCAACTATATATATTCCTTCCTTAATTACCTTGCATTTATGGTAAAACCCTAGGGAGATTTGTGTGAATGCATGGCCAAAAGTGGCGCCACCTTCCATCAGAAATTAAATAGCCACTTTGCATTAATTGCATGGCATTACCAAAAACAATTAATCATTCATATTTTGTTCCTAATAACCATGTTTTAAATTGCTTGAAACCGAAGGGCCTCTCTTACCTCATTTAAACCATCATTAAAGTTACCTAAATTACTTCTTAACCGCATTTAACCTCATGAGAAAAACAAAGGAAAAACCTACTCAACTTCCTTCTGGAGTTGACCTAGCCGCCGGCCTGCACTTAATGTACAGCCAAAAACTTAGCAACATATTTATGGAAATTATGCTCCATTAATCCCATGCAATTATTTCCTGTTTTATGGCACTGGCCACACGTCCAAGGCAAGAGAAAGGCACCACCTTTTCACTAACCAATCAAAATAATATCACCCTTTTCAAATTGTGGGATACGAAGGGTTTGAACCCGCTTCCCTCCACAACAAACCCTAGCCGCCAACATGCATTAATTACCCACTCTTACCTAGGTCAAACCCTCATTTCGGTTACTCCATCATGATGAATGGCGTGTGGAGATGTGTGGATCACCTATGGCTTGCTTCTTTTACACTCTGTGCATTGAATGCTCTTGAGAAGGCGCCTCACCTGCACCTGGACACCATGAGACATGACTATTCAAGTAAGAAGGCGAAAGGGTGTGTCACTTCGCCTAACCTAACCCTAAAACCCATCTTGTGCACTAACTGCCAGCCTTTGGAAGACGAATGGGCAAAGCTTTAAGCCACACTATATAAGAACATCTTCTAATCCTCACGCGCCCTTTTTCCATTATTTTCAAAAACGCTCTCAACCTCACCACTTCTTTTCTCTCTCGACACATTCTCACCCTCTTACACAACCTCTACTCACCTTTTTCTCTGGAGGACGACACACTCCATCACCAACCTCAAGGAGGCGACAAAACACCAAGGACTCAAGTTGTGATCAAGATCCTGCTAGTACCAAGACCAAGCCTTCCATTCTATCTCTCTTTCTCAAAACAGACAAGGTTAGGGGAGCTCTTGTTTGTGCTTGAATGCATGTGGTTGTTCGTTAACTTGTAAACTCTGCATGCACTCTCTTCTTCTTATTTTCGTCTCCGATCTTCATCAATAAAATTTACATGCAAACCATTTTCTTCATCTCGTGGTGATTTTATTTGGTTAGTATTTTAAAAATCCATGTTTTGTAACTTGCGTGAACTTGATTGAAGTTGAAATAGTTTTGCATGTTGATAATATTGAAATCTTTGTATGAATCCTTGTGTTCTTTTCGGTTTTCATCGACTACCCTTCTTCCTTTTTGTTTTAGCTGAGAAATTACTCACCTTTTTCTCTCGGTTTGATTCTGTATGACCAAGGAACCCTTTTTCTTAACAATGAAAGAATTCTCCTACCACCTAATCACTATTTTACGAAAAATTTATGGTAAAAGTGAGTTGCATGTGTGATTAAACTCGTGGTTATTTCCGTGATTCTTTTATGATCATTTTGTTTGTTAAGGTACACTTCGACTATGATATTTCAACGAAATTTTTATAACTATCTCCATCTTCTCTCCTTTTTCTTTTATTCTTGGACCGTGGACGGATGGTTCTTTTATTCTTTGAACGTACCAGCTCTTATGAGCAGGGATTTGGATATGTGGTTTGTGACCTTTGGGAATTTAATGTGCGTTCAAAAATGGTGTAAGGAGGATGCGGTTACGAAACTCTTTATGTGTATGATATGGAGGATGGAGAGTCAAGGTCACAGTCTAGCACAGCTGAGGGATGTGAGTGTTCAGGTTTGAAGGAAGAACCTTGGGGGTAGTGGAGGGGGGTTGCCCCAATGGTGCGGAATAGCTCACCGCGGCCGGGACACGTCGCCATCGAAACCTCCACTAATCCTGACGCGAGCAAGCATTACCGAGGATCGTGGAAGGACTCGTTCCTGAGGAACCGAAATGGTTAAGTTGGGAGAATATTCTTGATGGATTACATACAATGTGTGCTTGTAGGGAACGAGGGTCTCCGATCACCTTGACTGGAGGAATAGTGGGAATAAACTGAAGAAGTAGTGACGTTTCAATTACCCTGAGTATAATTATATTATGAGGAACTTATTCATTTTGTTGCGTTGTGGCTGTTTGATGAATATTATGTTATGATAATTTGATTATTGAACTATGAGTCAGTAGGTCCGTTACTATTATGCTGATTTTCTTTTACTTATTCGACTTTTGATAATTGAATGTATCGAGCTCACCCTTTCTGTTCTGTTTTGTCTGGTGTTGCATCTTGTCTTGCTGTTGTTGTGTGTTGCATGAATGCATGGCAGATGGACCCACTCCAAGCGAGGATTTGGGGAGAGGATTCGGGAGGAAAGGAGGGATGGATCTACGAACCAGCAACGCGCCGCCTGACGTACCAGGGAATGGTCTCCATGTCTATGGGGCCTCTCACTGAAGGCGAATGGAAGCCCAACTGGATGGACCACATTTTTGCCGAAATCTCCGTACCCCTACCACCCGAACGGAGTATCATCATTCATACACCTCCCTCTTCTCCACCGTCTCATGAACCTCCCGCCAAACGTCTTAAGACTTTTGTGGATAAAGGTAAAACTATCATTGACCTTGACCCTGAACCCAGCCCTTGTCCTAGCCCTACTCCTACGCCCGCACCTGAAAGGAAAGTCATTAGAGTGGTTGCGTCTTCCGTCAGGCCAGTCCCTCGTCAACCTCTCAATATTCAGGCGCCACCTTCCGACGAAGCTGGACCTTCCACCCGACACCCTTCTCCACCACTGCCATCCACCTCGAGATCGCCACCGCCTACCATCGGTTGGATTGACAGTGACCCGGACGACTTGCCACCCTCTCCTCGCCCTCAGCCTGTGGATGCTTTACCTGATTCTGATGGAATGGAATCTGATCCTAGTGAGGATTCCTTTCCACCAGAGTTTTATATGTAGATGTTTTTTTTTTTTGTTGTTGTCATGGATGAACACTGCTCTTAGGTTTTATATTTTCCTTTCTTTTAGGGGCTGTTTATAATTAATTTTGAAATACTGAACCATGAGGTCTTCTCTTTTGTTCGTTTCACGATAGTTTACCTTGAACCGTTTAGACTTGGGACGTATATGCACAAAATTGAAATTTTCTCTCTATTTACATGTCTCTCGTTATGATTTCAGAATTTCAGTCCACGAAACATGTGATGTTGAACACTCACCTTTATCTCTTTCATAAAAAGAAATTAATTTGAAGAAATTTTAAGTACACTAGTAAAACATAATACAATATGCATAGTTTGGCAACAAATAGATTGGATAACGAAATGGAGGATAATGTACCCTCACCTATGAATTAAATTATGAAATTGTTGTTTAACTCCACACTAATGTCGAATGAATAATTCCTTGTTCATGTTCATTTGGGTACACTATCTTAGGGGAGTCTAAATACATACATTTTTAGGAGATAGGATCTTGGTAGTAATTTAGGTGTTACATGGGTGCCATATGCAAATATGATTATTTTATGTGCAATTGAAATATATGTGAATAGGGCATGTTAAATGCCATTGTAATGTTGTTATGAATGGTTCGGTGATACACTGGAGTGTGGAAGATGGGGACGATAGAAATACCTTTGGGAAGAAAGAGTGGTGGTGATACCAACAGTGAGCGTGGGTGTACCACAGGCCACACACCCTCGTCCTGACTAGACCTCTGACCATTACCTTTGCCGAGCGACTCATGACTGTCCACGCGGTATCCGGGAGGCGACGCGGTATCCGTGAAGCGGGGATAACCGACGACCATTCATGGTGTAAATCTGTTATTATAGTGTCACAGAGAGTGTGGCTGCGTGTAGTGAGTGCACGCGAGTAAATTGTTTTGATGTCGTGACTGCATTAGTCATAAATTGAAATGAAATGCTTGAAATATTGCTTGTGATTGATTATACTTATGTGACTGTGTTAGAAACAACGTGAAGGGTGACCGAGGTGAGTCTTTATATTTGTGTGTGTTGGATAGTGTAGAGTACTCACCCTTACATTTATTTTCTCTGGTCACCAAGACGATCAGCACCGAACTCAGTGAAGGAATGGATGAGACTGCTATAGGGCTCTGATTTTATTTTAAAATTTTAATGTATTTGAATTAGTCATGTAGCACTTTCCTTGATCAAAATTTGTAAACACTTATTATTCAAAATATCTGAATCATATCCCAAGGTTAATGATATCTTAGAGATAAGCACTCATGACCTTGTAATCCTATAATTTCTAGAACTTAATGCAATGTTTAATTAAACTGCACCTAAGGAATTAGGATAGTTTAGTTGGATATTAGGATCAATAAGGTAAGGAATTGTCCTTTGTGTAACACCTAAATTTTAATTTCAATTAAATAATAATTTCGCAAATCGGATAACCAAATTTTCATAAAAGATTTTGAAATAAGTGAAGGGTTACAAGTTAATATCAAATAACTGCTATTGGACTAGTTCAATTACAACATTTTCAAAATAAAATTTAAGTCCTATAGCAGTCCATCCGTCCCTTCACTGAGTCCGGTGCTGATCGTCTTGATTACCTGAAAAATGAATGTAAGGGTGAGTACTCTACACTACCCAAAAACACATAGTCAACATAGATTCTCACCTCCAGCACATTTCCAATACATTAAACAAACACAATTACAGACAGTATTTCACATCCAAGGTTCAGGAGCATAGCTCATGAGAATTATTTCAGAGCTAATATCTTGAGAAGAAAGATTGTCCAAGATAGGGCAATTGAGATAGCTAAAGACCATTATCCAGAATACAAGGAGGAAATTCAGAAAAGAGAATGGGAATCCTTCTGCATGATGGCTGGCATTGGCTGGAGAGACATTACACAAGAATTTTATGCCAATGCCATGAGATTCAAGGGAGATCAGCTGCCTAAATACCATTCAATGGTCAAGGGGACAACAGTTGATTTTTCTGCTGCTAACATCAATAAAGTCCTCAACATTAAGACTCAAAAGCAAACTGGGCAGCAAGACTTTAAAGCATTTAGGGATGCTGAAGATAAGGACTATGTTCAAGTCCTTGAGAGGATTGGGAAACCAGGGACTACTTGGGAGCTGAATCTATCAGAAAAGCCCAAATGCATCACAACCAAGAACCTTTTGCCCTTTGCAAAAGTGTGGAGCACATTTATTTTGAGTTCATTCATGCCTGTTAGGCATAGCTCCACTTTAGCAGTGAAGAGAGCTGAACTCCTATATGCTATAGTTAATGATTTTTATATAGATGTAGGAGAAGTGATTAGTGGATGCATTCTGGACATCCTCAAGAGAAAAAGAGATTCTTTAGCTTTCCCTTCTTTAATAATTGTTCTTTGTGAGGATGCAGGTATTGAAATTGGAGATTATCAAATAAAAATTAGAGTTGCACCTCCAATTACAGTAGCTATGGTGAAGGAGATTTATGCTACTGTCTCTTGCACATCAGCAGCACCAATTCCCTCCCAGTATAAAAGAGAGAATCCAACCACAATGAAGGAAAAGATAGCCTTCATGGCTGAAAGACAAAACTCTTTAGCTGAGAGGCTGAATTGCACAGCAGTTTGAAGGCTGGCATCATGCTTCTGGAAGGTGTTCTCATGAACATTGGTCAAAAGATGGGCATGACCAAAGAAGACTTATACTACACTCCAGATCAAGCAGAGAATGCCCAATGCCTGAGGTCAACTGTCTTCAAAGACCTCCCCATCTACAGAACTCATTTCCCTCCACCAGTAGCTGCTGCAGAAGAGGAAGAAGATGATGATAAAGAGGATGATTTGGAAGATGAGGATGAGGATGAGGATGAAGATGAAGAGTAGATTAGGAATTTAAATTTCTATCATTAGTTTAATTTTTGTTAAAAGATTGTAATTAGAATTTCAGACTTTTAAGTGCTGTAATTACATTTTAAGTTTTATTTTGGTTATGAACAATTCTGTTTTAAATATCTACTAGCTTTGAATTTTATTGAGTTTTTATCTGATAATTGATGAACAACTTGTGATGTTTTTGTGCAGACCATGCTCTCAAACTCTGAACAAGGAGCACATGGAATGATTGAAATATGCACAGCTACCATGAAAGGGGGTTTAATTCTGTACCTCTATTTTCATGTGTACAACTTACATTTTGCATAAAATTTTCACAAGTTAGAAAAATATTAAATTGTATTAGATTTTGTTTTCTTGATAAATAAACCTGATTTTGACCTGATTGAAATTCTGATTGTTGAATTACATAAGTTGTTTTTCCCATTCTTAACATGATTGTCATACTTGTATTTTAAAAAAATAAAGCAGTCTTGCCATTTTATTCATGCAAATTTTTGAAGTAAATAGTTAACTGAATTGATGAATATTATCCATTTACTTCCTTGGTGAGACTTGAACCTTTTCATTCATTGATGTGTGACTGATCTCAAATTCTAATTTACTCTCTAGAACTTGCTTTGTTTCTTAACTAAATATGCTGTTTTGCACTAATCACATAAAGGATGGAGGCCATTATTCAGATTTACCTAGTGAGCCAAATAGACTGCCTTTCATTCTTGAATGTCCTAGTTAGCCCCTTTGAGCTGATAGCCTTTCTTTGATTAACCTCAATACAAGCTTTTCTAGAAAAACCATTTTACCTATTCAAATAGAAAAGAGGAAAATTGAGTTGAATCAAAGATAAGTTTTAAAACTAAGTTTGGAGTAACATCATGTTTCTAGTGCATTACTTGAGGACAAGCAATGTTCTAAGTTTGGGGTAGAAAGGATTGAGAAAAGGATTGAAATGAATTAAGAAAGTTAGAAAAAGTCATGCAGAGAAAATATGAAAAAGAAGTAAAAAGCTGCAAGTAAAAATAGAAAAATGAAAAAGAAATAAAAAGAAATCAGCAAATCAAAAAGGAAAAGAAAATTGGTAGATAATTCTGCAAAAATTTAAACTGTGATTGAAAGTTGATTAAGAATAGAAACAGTTGATGCAGCCCTTACTAAGTTTAAAAGCTTATCTACTCAATTTGCATCTTTTTCTGTTTGAAATTAGCTGCATTGATATCCTGAATTCATTGAAATCATACCTATCCTTGAGCCTTAATATTACCTAAAAAGTCTTCTTGATATGTGATTAATTGTAAATTTGCAAAGGAGGTAGAGAATATAGGCAAGCTTATGGCAGAGTTTGATGAATTTAGTGATGCTGAGAGCAAACACAAGCTTAAACACTAATTGAGTTAGAGAAACACTTTCTAAGAGTTGTGATAATGTTTCTCAACTCTGTTTGCATGTAGCTTTAATGATTTGCTTGAATGAAATGAATGAGATTGTTCAGCAAACAGATAAGTCAAGTGTGACTATCATGATGAAGAATTGGTGAATGACTTAGTGAGAAAACAATTAGAATGCATTGAAGTAAAATGGATTTTTAATCTGAATTTTTTTTGAAAAATGTAAAAAGTTTTTGGATTCCAATTAATAAGAATTTACACCCTTGATATGTTCTAATTTGCTTGAGGACAAGCAAAAATTCAAGTTTAGGGTAGTGATGACTCCATATTTTACTAGTATTTTACAATAGTTTTTAGTGCAATTAATAAAGAAAACATGCTAGAAATAGTAGAAAACCCTTAAAAAAAATAATAAAATGTTGCATGTCACTTTTAAACATAGTTATTTTAAAATTCATTGATTTTCTATGTAAAAAGTGACATTTCAAGTATGCTTTTGTAGGGAATTCTGAGCTAAGTTCATGAGGATTGGATGATCAAGGAAAAATAGAAGAAAAGTAGCAAAAATTGGAGGAAAGAAGTTGATAATTGAAAAACAGCCTCTGAGTGATCACTTTCGCCAGCGAAAGTGATCACTCCAGAACCATAAAATGAAGAAGAACTTCTGCATAATCACTTTTGCTAGCAAAAGTGATCGTTCCAGAGAGGTTGCAATGAGAAGAGCTTCTGCGTGATCACTTTTTCTAGAAAAAGTGAGCGTTCCAGAGAGTCCTCAAAAAGAGTAGCTGCGCGTGTTCACTATTATCAGCAAAAGTGAACACGCGCAAGAAAGCAGCTTCTGCATATTCACTATTTCCAGCAGAAGTGAACACGCGCATGACATTAGCAAAGGAAGCTTCTGCGTGGCTACTATTTTCAACAAAAGTGAACACTTTGAAGTGCGCGTGGCTACTATCACCAGCAAAAGTGAACACGAACAAGTGAAAATGAAGAATAAGCCTCTGCGTGATTACTATTGCTGGAAAAAGTGATCACGCCAGCAGAGCGGGAATTCTATAAAAGGCAGTTAGCTCAGGAATTTTGCAGTTTTTGGTTCATTTTTTATTTTCCATTTGTTTTTGTTGTTGAGAGAGTCAGAGAGGAAGATTGAGGACGAACACCAAGCTTCATTTCTTGAGGGATCAGATTGGAGATTGGCTTGAAGATGTTCCTTCTTTGTTCATTCTCTTCTCCTCTTCTCTTCTCTTCTCTTTTTGTAATGTTTGCCTAAACTCTTTGTGGTTAGGAATTGTGAATCTGAAATGGAAATGTTGAATTGATTTTGGATCTGAACTTTGAGTTTTGGATTGGATTGAGTGATTGATTCTGCTGTTAAAGTAGTGATTGAATGGAAATTTGATCAACTAATCATAGAGGAACTCTTATCAATGGGAATTGAATTTGTTTCTCAGATCTGAATTAATTGCCAAGGTTATTGGTTTCTTAGGGATAAGATATCTTAATCTTGCAATCTTTTGGTTTCTTAAACTTAATGCAGCATTTGATTGGATTAGATCTAAGGGATTAGAGTGATTTGATTAGATGTTAGATTCATTGAGGCAAGGGATTGTCCTTTGATTAATATAACGTGAAACTGATTGTTATTCCATCTAAGTGCTTGAAAGTTCAGAACTTTATTAATTCAATGTTGAAGTTTTGGTGAAACAATTTACTAACTACTCTTTCTACATCTGTTTACTATATACTTTTGTACTAACTGTTCTGTTTTACTTTCTAATTTCATTTTTGATACATTCATACCAATTCCATCTAAAATTTGTAAAGCTCAACTAATTGTGATCTTGTGAAGTGGTAATTGAGAACTTTATTCCCTGAGGACGATACTTGGAACTCAATTTGATTCTAAGATTTTTTTTATAACTTGCTACAACAACACTAGTACACTTGCTAGTCAGTTTACCTTCATTGCAACAACAGTTGTAAAAAGTGTGACAACTTTGCATACAGTTGCCTCTCCTTCAGAATTTGTAGAACAATCCTCAAGTGCTCGGCATGTTCTTCCTAAGTTTTTGAATAAATTAGGATGTCGTCGATGAACACCACCACAAACTTATCCAGAAACTCGTGGTAGATCCTGTTCATGTAGTCCATGAACACCGCAGGCACATTGGTCACCCCAAACGGCATTACCAAATACTCATAGTGACCATAACGCATCCTAAACGCCGTCTTAGGTACATCTGCATCCTTCACTCGGATTTGATGGTATCCCGACCTCAGGTCAATCTTTGAGAACACTGCGGCTCCCCTCAACTGGTCCATCAAATCATCAACCTTGGAAGTGGATACTTGTTCTTGACCGTCACCTTATTCAACTCTTGGTAATCCACACACATCCTCATGTTTCCATCCTTCTTCTTTACCAAGAGCACTGGTGCTCCCCACGGTGACACACTCGGTCTCACAAACCGTTTTTGCAATAGCTCTTCTACTTGCTTCTTGACCTCTGCCAACTCCAGTGGTGACATCCTGTAAGGCGCTACAGAGATTTGGCTTGCTCCCGGAATGAGGTCAATAGTAAACTCTATCTCTCTCTTAGGCGATAGCTCAGAAACATCTTCGGGAAAAACCTCTAAGAAGTCCCTCACCACCGGAATATACCCCAGCTCCATCACGCTTTCAGCCTCCATCGAGAACATTACCATAAAGGCCTTGGCGTTCGCTGTGTTCTCCCATGCACCTTGACTCATAAGTCTTGGAACTTCCGCCATCGTCTCACCGAAAATCAAGGTCTTTCCTCTACAATCTAGCAGCACATGGTTGGCAGCAAGCCAATCCATTCCCAGAATCACATCCAGTTGAGAAAGAGGTAAACAAATCAAGTCCACCTCGAACTCCCTACCGTGTACCATCATTACACACCTCAAACACACCCATGACGTCACAACCGGCTTACCCGTAGTGGTAGTCACCACAACATTACAAGGCAGTTCAGTCACATACAAATTCAGACTCTTCACATAGTCCACAGATATAAAGGAGTGCGTAGCACCTGAATCAAACAGCACATCAAGTAATCGACCCTTAGTAATGCATTTACCTCGGATCAGCTCCTCTGAGCCTCTGCCCCACTCATAGCAAAAACTCAACCAGGCCCGAACTTGGCCCCGTACTTCCTCTTGATTCTGGCCTCTGAGCTGCACTTGCATTACCGCTTCTCTTAGCGGCCCAGCACTCATTGGCAATGTGCCCTGACTTCCCACAGTTGTTGCAAGTTATCCTTGACTATGGGTAATCCTTCACCATGTATGGCCCTCCACACCTGAAGCACTTGAGCGGCCCTCTGAAAGAACTTGATCCTGAACCATTTCCACTACTCCTCTCTTGAGATGAACTCCCTCAAGACTGAGAGTTGTTCAAACCTGAATACAGTCCCCTTGAGAACCTAGGGGGTCTTCTATCTTGCCTCACAGGGCCGGCTCCCCTAGTGTCCACCGTTTTCTCCCTTGAGTTGGCTTCAAAGATTTTGCTCTTACTCACCAGAGTGGGCAAGTCCGTCAGTTGAAACACACTGACCGCAACTCGGATGTCTGGCCTCAACCCATGCTCAAACTGAGCACACAGATCCTCCTCTCCATCACCATGCTGATAATGAAGCCAGTACTTCATCAACTCTTGGAACTTAGCTGCATACTCCCCCACAGTCATGCTTCCTTGCCTTAGCTTAAGGAATTCCCTAGCCTTCTGCTTCCTTAGGTCCCAGGGAAAGTAATTCCCTAGGAAGATGGTCTTGAATGTCTCCCACTGGATGTAGCCACCCTCTTATGGCAGGGTCTGACCAGCAAACCTCCACCAGCCCTCAGCCTCCCCACATAGCAAGTAAGTGGCATAGGCAACCTTGTTCTCCTCACAGCATCCCATAGCATTGAAGATCTTCTCCACATCAGTCACCCACCTTTGGGCTCCTTCGGGATTGAATCCACCCTCAAACTTTGGAGGATCATGCCTACTAAAGGCAGATAACCCTCGATACTCAGTCGGCTCTCCGTTTTGATTGTGCACCATGGCTTCCAAAATCGGAGCCATGCGTTCCATGAGGTCATTGGTGCCTCTAGCTCCTCTACCTCTACCTCTACCTCTACCAGACATATTCTAAGCTACACAATTAAACAGTCACAGTCCAACACATCAAATCAATAATACATTTATAATTCAGGCAAACAAAACAATCAACACTTATCTTGGACGCTTCAGCCCGATACCCTAGTTCCGTTTGGATGAACTGCTCTGATACCAAAATTGTAACACCTTAGTTTTAATTTCAATTAAACAATGATTTTTGTAAATTGGATAACCAAATTTTTTATAAAAGGTTTCAAAATAAGTGAAGAGTTACAAGTTAATATCAACTAATTGCTACAGGACTAGTTCAATTACAACAATTTCAAAATAAAATCTAGGTCCTATAGAAGTTCATCCGTCCCTTCACTGAGTCCGGTGCAAATCGTCTTGGTTACCTGAAAAATAAATGTAAGGGTGAGTACTCTACACTACCAAAACATACAATTAAGCATAGAGTCTCACCTCTAGCACATTTCCAATATATTAAACAAATACAAGCACAAGCAACATTATCACATCCACAAGCACAAATCACGAACCCAAGCATACGTACACCAGCCACACTCACATTCACTGTGAACACAGATTTTCACTATGAATGGTCGTCGGTTACCCCCACCTCACGAATACCACATGGGCAGTCACAGGTCGCTCAGCAAAGGTAATGGTCAGAGATCTAGTCAGGAAAAGAGCGTGTGGCTTATGGTACACTTGTTCCAAAGTCGGTGTCACCACCAGTCCCTCTTCCCCAAGGTATTTCTACCGTCCTCATCTCCCACACCCTCAGTGTATCGCTGAACCATCCACAGCACATTACAACGGCGTTACATGCCCCAGTCACACACACACATTGTAGTATACGGCACATAGCCCACATTTAATAGTTACGGCACTAGGCCCATACTTCATTTTTACCACACACACAGCACATAGCCCACAATTCATTCAAGACACACGGCCCCTAGCCTATTTCCATTCATATTACACGGCCTTGGGGCCCACATATTCACACAATATTCATTCAATTACACGGCACCAGTGCCCATACCCATTCACATCAATTTCCTATCTTCTAACTCAGCAACATCACAACATTCCACAATATAACAGCAAATTACACATAAAAGAGTAGGGTAGAGTCCCCCCTTACCTTGGATTGAAGACCCACGCTCAAAGTCGACCACGGGAGTGCTCCCTACCCAGATTTCGGCCTAAGCACATGGAGAAACTCCATGAGAACCTCAAAAATCACTAAGAACAGAGAGAGGGAAGGAAGAACAAAAACTCTAGCCATTTAAAACTCACCTCCAAGCGTTTTCCACACAAATTCGAGCTCCAATCTCGCTTCCGAACGGGTTTAGAGGCAATTAATCGGTGAAAATTGGCTTTGGGATCGAGAGAATCGAAGGGATTAGGGAGAGGGTTTGAGAAATAATCTTCAAATCCCTAAGCCCTCTTTTAAAACTCCTCAGGTCGCGACACTCTCGCTACAGCGAGAAATTCTTGCTACAGCGAGGTCCCCTCGATGTAGCGATGTCCTCTGTTGCTACAGCGAAAAAACCAGAGAAAGTTGCACTCTGGTTTCTGCAGAATCTCGCTACAGCGAGACCCTCTCGCTATAGCGAGACTGCAGCCAGAATTTCACCCCAAATTGTAGCTCTCTCGCTACAGCGAGACGTCTCTCGCTACAATGAGAAGGTGACAGTTTCAGTCCTTCCTCCCAGTGCCCTCTTGCTACAGCGTGAATCCTCTCATTGCAGCGAGAACAGCTCAGTATCTAGCCCTGCACTCAGTCCAACCAATCTTGCATACACATAAATACACATATCCACATACTTAATACACATAAACATCATTATCAAATAAATCAACACACGTGTGAATATATACATATATAATAATAAAATTATCAAAATTTGGGGTGTTACAAGTCACATTATATTCCACACAAGGTTTCCATCACAATCCCACTATAATCAAACCATTTTCATCCCAACACACATCTTCCTACGTTCTATATCAATCACATTCCAACACATAGCAAAACAAACAGAGTCTAAGCACAATGAGATAGAGTAAAGTCCCCCTTTATGTCGAAATAAGACCCAATATGAAATTAACAATGGAAATGCTCCTCATGCAAATTTTCATCCTAAACACATAAAAAAACTCCATGAGAAACCAATAAAACAAAGAAGAGGGATGAAAATTGAAACCCTGGTTCATAAAACTAACCTCCAAACATTCTAAACATGATTCCAACCTTCAATCTAACATACAAACAGTTTTGAAGGCAATTTAATCGGTAGAAAAAGGGTTTAAGATCGAAAGAATCAAAAAGGGGTGAGAGGAAAAGTGGGAAATAAATTTTCTGAACCCTAAACCCTTTAAATACCCTAGGATTCATGATATTCTCGCTGCAGCGAGGCATCTCTCGCTATAGTGAGACCCCTTCTTGCTATAGCAAAAATATCAGACCAAACTCGCTATAGCGAGACCCTCTCACTGCAGCAAGTCCACACCTAGAAATCACCTTTTCTCTGTCGCCTTCTCGCTGCAGCGAAGCTACTCTCGCAATAGCAAGAACGTGACAATGGCCCCCTCCTTTCCAGCATCTCTCTTGCTACAACAAGAACCTTCTCGCTACAGTGAGACACTCACAGACTTGCCTAGGACCTTCTCGCTACAGCGAGAATCCTCTCACTACAGCGAGAATGTCCCTGTAGTCCACCCTTAGCCTATTTCTCAATCGATTCCAAACACATTCAATTCTCAAGACACATATTCATGTACATATACACATATATTCACATCATTATATATATCAAATGCACATTCAATGAGAGTTCCATAATTATATTAATAATTAAATACTATTACAAGATTTAGGACATTACAACTTCTGCACCCACTATAGCTATTACATGGTCCTCTTTGCTATGTATTGATACCAAGGCCACCACTACCTCAAATATTCTTTTGACTATTATATAATCTACTCCTTTTGACTCATCTTCCTTAATCCCAGAAGGAGGTGATCGTGGTCCTTCTTATAAGCCTATTGGGGATCTTCGCTCACGTTTTAAGTGTGATCACTGCCACAAAATTGGCCACACTATTGATCTTTGTTATTCTTTGCATGGTCGACCTAGAATAGCCAATGTAATGCAGTTTGCTCTTCTCGAATCTACTTTGCAACTTGCTTCTATTGAGTCTGCTTCCACTCCCAATATCCTACCAACACTCTTCAATGATTTCCTCCGTTGGTATGAGGTTCACCAAGCCTCTGGTTCCACAGCTTTTGTTGTGACAAAGGTAATTCTTTTGTTGATATTCTCATTCCCTATCTCTTAATCCAGGTCCATGGGTGCTTGGTTCAATGCCACTGATCATATTACCAGTAACAAATCTCTTTTTTCTCCCTTTCTACATCTGGGTACTTACCTTATATTACAATGACCAATGTGTCTCAAACACAATCTTATGATTTTGGCACTGTCTCTCTTCTTTCATCATTATTTATTGACAATGTCATATATGTTCCTGAGTTTCCTTTTAATCTTTTATCTATAAGTCGTCTTACTCGTACACTTAATTGTGTTGTCTCCTTTACTTAAGATTTTATATTTTTTCAGAACTGAATAATGGGGCAGATGATTGGTACTAACTATGTTTCACATGGACTTAATCAACCCCAAACCATCACATATGCTAGTTCGGCAGTGGATTTCCCTCTTATTTCACATGCTACGTTAGGACGTCTAAGTCTTAAGAAATTTTAACTATTAGTGCTATGTCTCTCAGTTATCTTCACTTTCTTGTGAGTCATCAACTATGAAACATGTCCGTAGTTCATTTCACAGTCATGAAAATAAGCAAACATATCTCCTTTTAGTTTGGTTCATTCTTATGTTTGGGGTCCTAGTCGTACTGATTCTACTTTAAGTTTTAGGAATTTTGTTACTTTTATTGATGATTATTCCTATGGTACACGGTTATTTTAATGAAAGATCATTCTAAACTATTTCTACTTTAAATTTTAGGTATTTTGTTACTTTTATTGATGATTATTCCTGTTGTATGTGGTCATTGTTAATGAAAGATAATTCTAAATTATTTTCTAGTTTTCAAAGTTTTTTAATGAAATTAAAGTTTAATTTGGTCTTCCTATTCGTACTTTGTGTAGTGATAATGCTAAGGAGTACTTGTCACATTCTTTTCAAAATTTTATGGCGTCTAATGACTACTTCATCAAACTTCTTGTGCTCATACTCCTCAACAAAATGAAGTTGCTAAAAGAAAAAAACAAACACCTTATTGAAACTACTTGCACTCTACACTTTACTCTTACATAGTTTTGTCCAACATCATTTTTGGGGAGATGTCGTCTTGACAGTTTGTTACCTTATCAATCCATTGCTTCTTCTTCTATTTTTCATAACTAGGTACCACACTCTATCTTGTTTCCTAAATAGTCTTTCCATCCTATACTTCCCCATGTGTTTGGGTCCACGTGCTTTGCCCATAATCTTAATCTAAGTAATGGTAAACTCTCTAACTCTTAAATGTTATTTTATATCTGTTGATATTACTTTCTTTGAGTTTATTCCCTTTAGTTCTTTTGCAGTGTCTGAGTTAGGACTAGATTCTGTCATACCTTTACCACCAGTTCCAATTGTTTTACACCCACTAAAGGTCACGCCTCCTTTAGATGACCATCCTCTACGTCTGTTACAGGTGTACCATCATTGGCCACCAACCATATGACCTTCTGCCAACTCTAACACATGTGCCTCCTTCGACTCTATCACCCAACATTGATCTCCCTATTACTCTTCAAAAAGTTATACATTCCACTCACAACTCATCTCCTTGTTGTACTGCATTATCATATCATTGTCTATCTTTCCAATATATGTGTTTTTTTTCTTTGTCCTCTATTTCTATTTCTAAGAAAATAGCAAAAGCTCTCTCACATCCCACTTGGCATTAAGCAATGCTTGAAGAAATGTGTGCACTTCACAGTAGTGGCACTTTGGACCTCGTTTCTCTTCCTTCAGGTAAATCTGCTGTTGGTTGTAGGTGGATATACATTGTCAAAGTAGATTCTTATGGTCAAGTGGATTGCCTTAAGGCTCATCTTGTGGCAAAATGATATACTCAGATCTTTGCCTTGGATTATGGCAACACATTCTCTTCGGTCACTGAAATGACCTTTGTGTGGTTGATTTAGCCCATGGCTGCCATCCACTACTAGTATAATACTTTAACTTTTATTGCATTTTGTTTTCAAAATGGAAGAGTTTTATATTTTTAAGACTACATTATTTCTTGCTCAAGTGAGAAATATCTTGTTAAAGAGAGATTGTTTAATCTGAGCAGGGATGCCTCTGGAGCATTCTCGTTCAAGCGAGATTATTTTCACTTAGGCGAGAGTGGATAAAGATTTCTCAATTGTGCTCTCGCTCAAGCGAGAATGGGCACTAGATAGGAGCTCTCGAGTGTTTTTGCTCAAACGAAAGTGTCTCGCTTAGTAAAAAAATATCATCAAATGTGTGGAAAATTTTCATCAATTTTTCCGCTCAAATGGCATCTCTCAATGAGAAAAGATGTCGCTCAAGCGAGAATAATCTCTCTAAGTGAAAATCCTCGAGTAAGGGGCATTTAGGTAACTTTGATATTTTTAAAACCTAGATTACAAAGCAAGTAACAATTTCCATCTCACTCTCTTTCATAGCTATAAAAACACCTTTGATCTCAAAACCTCTCTTAAATATGAGTTTGGACATCTTTTTCACGTCATATCTAGTAAGTTTCTTAGAGATTATACTTTCAATCTCACTTTTATTTCACCATTTTTTTCCTTAAAAGTTACTCTACTTTGTGATGCTTAAGAAGATTTTAGTCTTTCAGACAACATCTTCCACCAAAACTTTTACGTGAATCATCTACTAGAGGTAAGTAGAGTTTTATTCCATCAACAAAAACAATACCTATGCGATGAATATAATTTTTGTATACACTTTTTGCTTTTGTAAGTGCTTATATAGTATTTAATTTAGAAATTCTAAGTTTTAAAATGGATTCTTTAAATTGATGAACTAGATTATACATGTTTTGTTATATACTGAATGGCTAAAATATGATTTATTAAAATTAGTATTTTGAGCTAAGTCTGGAGGCATCTAACCTGCGGCATAGCTTGTTTAATGTATGATGAGAGTGGTCAGATTACACTATGATGAGTCCAACAATGAGGAATAAATGATGAAAAATTAGTGCGAATAGTTACAGAGATATACTGGAAGTATAGAAAATGAAAACTATTTTGAAATTTTGGAGAAAATGTGGAGTGGTGAATGCTTTTAGACATGGTTGTGCATAAATTAATGAAAGCGAAAATATCACATGGCCTGACACTCATTTCTTGACTAAACTCCTGATTATACTTTTGCTAAAGGGTTTAGCATTGCATATGTTGTATCCATGTTATAACGGCTAACCGACAACTATCCATACATATGTAAGACCTCATGGATCCAAGAGGCATGATTGACTATGTTAAGGGCCCAAGAGATATTATAAAGTACTGAAAGACTACAAACACAGTGGGCAAAGAATTGTACGCGAGAGAAGTATATATTGCATTGTGTGATTTTAGTATATGTGTGATGACATTGCTAATATATTTGTTATTGTGTTTTGTTTGTTGTGAAATTTATAAATTGATTATTCTAACTCTATTCTAGTGGTGACAAGAAAAATTATCCTTACTTATATTTTAAGGAAATAAAAATAATTACCCCTAAAAAACTAGTTAAGTTAACTGAGTGGAGTTTTAAAAGTAGATTAAATATTATATTTAGGAAATAGGAGAGAGCTTGTTAATGTAAATTTGTTATGTGATATTTTCTACGTTTTTATAAATATATTGCTTACCTATTTATAATAATTTTTCTAAATATAGATGTGTATTTTAATTTTAAAATTATAAAAGTAAACATATTAATTAGGTTTAATTTAGCCTATTTATCCTTAAAGCAAAATAAAACCACTAGAAAAGACTGAAGGTCAAATTGCATTTTGAATATTAACGATAAAATTATTATTATGAAGAACAAAGTGACATTTAGAAGAAACAAAAATATTTTTCTCTTCCTATACCACTATTACAAAACCTGTAAATATAGATGGATTTACAAATAAATTTTAGAATTATTACAGAGATATTAGAATTACAAACAGATTTTAGATTTACAAACCGATAGGAATCGTCTATAATATCCTCATCAGTAAATAATTATATATGTAAAAATCCGTCTGTAACTTACAGATAGAAAAATCCATCAGTAATATACTGATGAGTCACTAACTCATCTAGGAAATTAAAGATTTTTGGCATATTCCATTGGATTTAAATCATAAGTTAATGCAATTAATTGGAAAATTCAATGGAATGTTCCAAGTACTGGAAAATTTATATAGATCATTCATATTCTAATGTTGCCAATTGAATTTTTGAAGGAAATTAGACAAAAAGTGGAAATTGGATTAAAAAGCAAAAGCTAAGTGCTGAAGGACACACTTTGTGGGACATGAACTTTTTAGTGTGGGGACACAATGCTAATAGAGCCTATAAAAGCAGAATTTTCTAAAAAAGACAGCATCTTGGAACTTTTTGTTTTTGGTCTTTTTGCGTTTTCCAAGACAGAATTTTTAGGTTTTCTAACATTCCTCTATAGGGAATGTTGGCTAGGTCATTTGTTTCCTTTCATTAATAGGATTTAGATGAAAGATATGGACATCCTTTCTTCATTCTTCTTTACTTTGTAATGGAACAGTAGCTTTTTCATTTTCGTTTGTTGTAAGTTTATCTGTTGAACATGACTCTTATCTTTTCAATATATTTTAGTTTGTTTCTTGTCATTTCTATTATGTCTTGTTAAATTTCTTGGGTTTCAGTAAATATGAACTTATACCTTTACCCATTGCAACGAACTAAGCATTGTATGTGACTCAAGATAGAAGCTTTAATCTAACTTTTTAATTCTGAACTTAATGCTTCACTGTTCTACGTAAATGGGGTTGATGAAAAAGAGTTCATTTCTAGAAAGTTGTGGACTTTCTTGGACTGAGGTTAAAATGCTTATTATGAATTGTCTAGGAATAGAAATTGATGATAATGTGGTCATATGCGTCTTATCCTTAATGCTGAATGTTTTTTGTTTACGTAAGGGATTAGGAGATTAAAAGTCATTTTAGAACCAATTACCAAGGGATTGGAGTTGGATAATTTAGACAACCTGACCATTAGATTGACTATATTTTGAGTTACAAGTATATTTTAAGCAAGGGGAAAGGGATAAGGGATTCTAAACTCAACCTATTTATTAATCTTTGCAAAAACCCATTTTCTCTACTTGAGTTATTTACAATTGCAGTCCTGTTAATTATTTTCTGTATTAAGTTTTACTTTTGTCCATTTATTGATTGTACTTCCAGCACCTTTACTTTCAGTTTTACAATTTTGCTGTGTTTAATTTCGTACTACTATATATACCCTATTTTTGGTAACCCAACTAATAATATTCTTGTGGTTTGATACTTAACATTTATCCCTGTGGATGATAATCTTCTGTAACTTCAACAATTTGACGCACTTACCAAAAAATTTTATCAAGTTCCTAGCGCCGTTACCGGGGATAATGATTGTTAATATCAATGATAATGAGAATATGTTAGATTGGGTTAATAACGTTTGCTGTGTTTCAGGTTTGTGACAGGAACTTAAGTACAACAGCTGTAATGGTTGATGCGAGGCAAGGAGAAAATCAAAAGTAGTGACTCATCTCCTGACCTTGACCAGCCGATTATAAATTTTAAGAAAAAGAACAAAAATAAAGGAAAAAGATCACAAAAAAAAGATCTCAAACCATGGCTGAGAATGATAACACTGAAAGGAGGACTCTTAATGATTATGCTCGTGCAAGACCAAGAGGAAATCCCACCAGCATTGTGAGACCCCCATTCAAGCAAACAACTTCGAGATTAGACTAGATTTGATGAGGGTGGTATAGCAAGAACAGTTTGTGGGACATCCTTCGAAAGACCCTCACACCCACATCCAAAACTTCTTAGCCATTTGCAACATGGTGAGGATGAATGGGGTCAGTGATGAGGTAGTTCGATTATCGCTCTTCCCATTTTCACCGAGAGATAAAGCAAAGAGTTGGCTATTGTCTCAACCAGAAGGAAGTAACACCACCTAGGAAGACTTAGAGATTAAATTTATAACCAAGTATTTTCCAACCTCTAGGACCACCAAGCTAAACAAGAGATTATGGCTTTCTCTCAAAGAGAGGATGAACATTTTAAGAGGCTTCGAAAAGATTTAAGGAGCTTTAAGAAGTTGCCCTTATCATGAACTACCTGATTGGCTGCAAATAAAGACATTTGATGATGGGCTGAATGTGGCTACCAAGATTATGGTAGATGCAGCTGTTGGAGGATCACTTTCCTTGAAGACTCCTGCAGAAGCTCATGAACTTATTGAGGTAATGGCATCTAACAACTACAACCACAGAGACAAAATTACAATGAAGAGGGGTGTACTGGAATTGAACGCATTGGACACACTGCTGGCCCAAAACAAATTGATGTCTCAGCAATTAAATTCCCTAAATTCTAAGCTTGAAATTATAAAGATGGAAGGCACTAAACAAGCGCAGTTTGTTGGTACTTCCAACCAAGAGGAGTTTAATGAAGAGCATTATGATGAACAAGGGGCTGATTAGGTGAACTTCATAAATAACATGTCAAGACAGCAGAATTTCAATTCAAAACCGCAGTGGCAGCAATAGAACTTGCAACAGAAACCTGTTTATCCACCTCAACAACAACAGTTTAGACTGAATTCAAACTTCAATGCTAGGCCACCAAACCCATCTCATTATCCTCCAACAGCACCAAGGTCAAACCATCAACAAGGACAATGGCAGTAGCAAAATTTTCAAAATCCTAGAGTAATTCAGTAGCAAAACTAGCCTGCACATAATCAGGTATCAACTCTTGAAAAAAACACTTATGCAATTAACTCAAATCACGAATTTGTTTATGCAGGATGCAAGCACAAGAATGGCAAATCAAGAAGCTTCCATGAAGAATTTGGAGAACCAAATGGGGTAAATTATAAAGAAAATAAATGAACCAGCTCAAGGCTTATTTTCAGAGAATACAGTTGAAAATCCAAAAGAGTTCTATCAAGCAATCACCACAAGGAGTGGGAAAGTGGTGGAGCCACAAATCAAGCAAAAGCCACTTTGAAAGCAGGAGAGTTCAAGTTCTGCACATGAAGAAAAAGCAACAAAGCAGTAACCCGAATTCATAATTGAAGAGGAGGAAGTGGAGAGTGAAAATGAGAAAGTAGAGGAGAAGAATCCACTAAAACAAAAATTAGTGGTGGATGAAGCTTATTGGAACAGATCCAAGAACCAAATTTTGGAGGACTCTTGCAAGCCTCAAATCCCTCTTCCCTATTTCAAGTTGCCATACCCACACCTCCAGAAGAACAAGGGCAAAGAAGAGCAATTTTCTAAATTTTTGGATATTTTCAGAAAGCTACACAACAATATTCCGTTTGCAGAAGTACTAGAGCATATGCCTTTTTATGCTAAATTCATGAAGAATCTATATTCAAAGAAGAGAAAATTAAAGGAGGATGCTACAATAGCATTGATCGAAGAATGTAGTGCAATCTTACAGAGGAATTTACCTCCAAAATTAAAGGATTCAAGCAGCTTCACAATTCCCTGCACTATAGGGAATGTGACCATTGGAAAGGCCCTATGTGACTTGGGGGCCAGCATCAACTTGATGCCTCTCTCTATCTTGAGGAAATTAGGAATTGGAAAAGTCAAAGATACAAGGATGGCTCTCCAATTAGCTGATCGATCCATTAAATATGCTTATGGTATATTAGAGGATGTGCTGATAAAGGTGGATAAGCTAATCATTCCAGCGGACTTTGTTGTCTTAGACAAGGATGAAGACTCCAAGACCTTTTCTAGCTACTGGAAGAGCATTAATTGATGTGCAACAAGGTCAATGATTGTTGAGGGTGCATGATAAGAAAGTTACATTCAAGGTATTTGAGGAAATACAGCACCCTGATGACAAGGACACTTGCTTTAGAATTGATACAACGGATTCACTTATTGCAGCAACAACTTTGAAGCAGAACACTTCTGCAGATCCATTAGAAAAGTTGGTAGCCAATGCAATTATGAAAATTGATGAGGAGAGTGATGAAGAAATGCAAGAGTGCATGCAACAGTTTGAGGATCATCCAATTTTGCAAAAAAGTTCAATAAGAGAATCATTGGAAGGAGGAAGATTGGAAGAATCACAACGGCTTGAGTTGAAACCTTTTCCCTCACACTTAAAATATGTTTTTGTGGGGGAAAAGGAAACACTTCCTACGATAAGAAACAGTACCCTATCACAGTTAGAAGAAGAGGAGTTATTGAGAGTGCTAAGGGAGCAAGTAATAACAAAAGAAGAGTTTCCTAAGTTGTACAAGTTGGAGTTTGGGGCAGGACTCAACCCAATCATCCAACAACCATTTTTTTATTTATTTATTTAGTTATTTATTGTTAAACTAATGTTTTACAGGCCAGAAAAGTGCTGCCTTTTTATTGTAGCAAATACAATTTGGACAGCAGGCACACTTCATGTCTATAGCTGCCTCAATTCGGTATTTCTTCTTCACGAGTCTGTCCTTACTCTGTTTTAAATTATAATAATATTCAAAAAAATAAATATTAAAATATAAAAAAATTATAATAATAATATTTTTTAAATTGTAGTTTCATATTTAAAAAAAAAAAAAGGAAGCCTAGAGGTTAGCAGTAACTTGTGCAGTTACTCACCACGTCTTTGCATTTTCCATTTTAACGCTCCATTTCTAATCACTCTTCATACCCACTCACATAAACTTGTATCTTTTGAACCCTCACCACCCCTGGTTTCTCTCTGCGCCACCATTCTCTTTTACGAACCCTAAAATCAAAAGTTTGGAGCATCACAAAGGTATGTTATTCTGCACTTTCTTGCTCTGTTTTTGGTACACTTCTTCATCCCTCTCATGCTTCATTCTTGCATCTATGCGCTATGCAATTTATCCTCCTAAGTTTTGTATTTGTTTTGTATCCTCAATGGGTCCTTGCGAGCATGTTGTTTCCATTTTAATTTTTGGGTGCATTTCCAAGTTGTGAAAAGGGAGATAATTTGTGTTTTTATGCTTGCTGTGTACTGTACGTAATTTAGGGCACAAAATTTTTTCCCTTTTTCAATTTTTGCATCGATGAATGACCCTTGGATGTGCTTTGAGATATTTTGCAAATTTCTGAATATTCCTCTAATTTTATTCACTGAAATTTCTTGAAAATCATTTTAACAATGACGCCGTAACTGTACTATCTTTTTTATTGCAAATTTCTACTAGCACTCTTTTTTATTAATGTTTATATATGTTTGGGTTAAACAATCTTTCTTCCTTGAAGAAATTTTGTTTTTCTACGTGCAATTTTGCTTCATGTTTCAGTTGTTAAGGAACAATCCTGGTCTGCGCAATTCATGTCTTGTAGGATAAATTTAATTATGGAATTTCATTGTCCCTTTAATTTTTCTGACAAGCTTTAATTTCTCTGACCTTTCATGTCTTTGTGTCTTTTTCGGAATACTCTGTTATTATGTTCTGCATTCTAGTCTATCCTCTTATAATGTTTTTCATTTTGGCAGCTTTGGAAAATTTGGTTTTGCGATTTTTGAGGTTTTCATGGTTAAGTTGCAAAATTGAGCTTTTGTCAAATGAACATTGCATGGTTCAATTGTGCTTTATTTCTTGGTGTAATGCGGTCCCCTAAATTTATTTTTTTCTCACTGTCAATAATTCTTGAACATTATGTCAACAGTGATACACTTTTTACTTGTTAGAGTGTGTTTACTTTCTCTTTGCGAGTTTCTACCTTGGTTTATTCAATGTTGTCATATTCTTACTCTTAAGGGGACATATGCAACTCCAATCCTTTTTAACGTACAAATTTCATTGATCAAATTTGTACATGCTCTCTTGGGTTAAATTTTACTGCTATATTTTCTAACTATGTGCAATTTGCATCTTTGCTTATTACCTTGTTTTATAATTAAAAAAAATTAGGAGAAATTTTTGGTTAATGTTTAGTTGTTAACGAGCAGTTTTTGTTTGTCTAGTTCGAGTCTATCTAGAAATGTTAATTTGATTTTTGTTGCAATTTTTGTTAAGTGTTTCAATACCCAAAATGCAGCTTTCATGTTTGTGCAGTATTTCTTTTATGCAAATTTTAAAATTTCTGGGTCTCCATTATTTCCTCAGTTGAATACACATTGTACATGTTTTGGGTTATGAATAGATTCCCTGTTTTGCGCAAATTCTATGTTATTTTGTGAATTTTGGTGTGTTTTGTTGCGTGCTTCCCTCTATAAACTCCCTCTTGAATTTGTTCATGTGCTCCTTGAAATTCTTGTTTGTATCAATATATTTAAGTGAGCATCCAATTTTTATTAAGAAGGATTTTACATTGTTCTAACTCACTGTGAGATTTCACTTTCTGAAATGAGCTGCGTGTACACAGCATTCTAATTTTTCCCCTTGCACATGCTTTTTAATTGATAAATATCATATTGTCTGTAATGCTCTGAACTCATGTTTGCAAACTACACTGAGCACCAAATTTTTATTCTGAATTTTTAAAATTCATTGTTCTTAAGTTTCGAAAATCTTGTCTCTACAATTGTTTACTTTAAATTTTGAAGTGCTATAAATTTTTTGTGTTTTTTTTAGTGCTTAAATCTCTTGCTTATACATAGTTGCCATATGCATTCTTGATTATTTCTGCTGCACCATTTTCCAGCATGCAATGGGTTCCCTTTTTAATGCAATTCATTTTTACCATGAGTGATCACAATTTTGCAGCACTTGAATACACAATGTTTTTAATTTCAGGGTGTTGCAAGTCTAAGTGCATGTGCTGTTGCTGGATAAATTTGTTATAAAATGAAATTTGTACATGCTCTTATGGTCCTTTGTCAATTCTGATATACATTTGCTGCACTTCTCTTTTTGAACAACCAGGCTTGGACTTTTCATTGCTATAAATTCTGTTTTGTGCAGCATGCATTCTTAACTATTGCTTCATTTTTCTAGCTGGAAAATTCTGTTTTGCTCAGTAATTCTTTCTTCATTATGCAGCCTGTAATTTGCACAGCAAAATTCTTCTTTTTTATGCAGTTTATATATGTGTGTGTGTGTGTGTGTGTGTGTGTGTGTGTGTGTGTGTTTGCTATCATTTCTATTCTGAACAGTCCAAGTATTTTAACAAAGAAAGCAAGAGGTAAACCCCACACCTCAGCTTGATTCACATACACAGGGGAGTCTCTTTTTACTCTCCCTAATTTTGTTCTATTCTCTGAAATGTGATCCTAACTAACTGTATAAATCTTGCATCTCTCTTGTGCACCACCATGATTGTTTTAAATTCCAAAAAATTGCCATGGTAAGCATTGAACTTAATTTTTCTTGATGAGAGTATGCCTGCTGGATTCTAAAATTCTTTGCATGAGTTGTCAATTTTCTTTGTCCTCTGCCCATGCAATTATGTTTTAAAATGAGTGAGGCCATTTTAGTTTTTAGCTTTTTTTTTTAACTAAAATGCCAACCTTTCATTCAACCCTTGTTAGCACTTTTAAGCTTAGCAAAAAAAAAAAATTTCTCTCACTAGCACCAACCATGCCCAAAATACATATTCGTCCTTATAACTTAGAAAGCGTGAGCATTAATTTGGATAACTTAGCAAATTCTAAGTTTTGGGTTTATATTAGAAAATTGCTTGAGGACAAGCAATCCTTTAAAGTTTGGGGTTGGAAAATTGTATATGGGTGTGTATTTATATATGTTGAGAGAATTATTGTGGTCAGATGCTACAAAATAAGTACCATTCAATTTTCAAAAAAAAAACCAAAAAAAATAGAGAACAAAAACAAAATGAAAAGAGAAATTCAAAATAGAGATTTAAGTGTTGTAGCATTCAATTAAGAAAGTTGAAAAATACCTAATGGGGGAGTGCAAATAGTTCTTCAATTTCTTAGATTTTCTAAGTTATCCCTCATGTTTTTTCTTATATAAAGAACAGCTAGTGACCAAATTGTTTCTCACCTGAACCTTGACCATATTTTAACCTTTAGAAAGCCCTCTTGATTAGAACTAATTACATGGATAGTGTGAATTAGAAATTTACAAAATCTGTGTAAAAGAATGATAGCAAAAGGCATTAAAGAGAGTCAAACACAAGCCTAAATACTTGAGCGGTAAAGAGTGAAACATTGATCTGAGAAGGAATTTAATTCAGTTTTGGTGTCAAATGTTGAAGAAATTGCTTGTGAATAGCTTGCATTATTTAATTGCTGCAAGATGGATGATTGATAAATTGAGTGTGTGTCAATTTTTCTGGGAACTAGCTGTTTCAATTGAAAAAAGAAAATGAATTTGCTTGAGGACAAGCAAACAATTAAGTTTGCAATTGTGATGAGTCACTAACTCATCTAGGAAATTAAATATTTTTGGCATATTTCATTGGATTTAAATCATAAGTTAATGCAATTAATTGAAAAATAGTACTGGAAAATTTATATAGACCATTCATATGCTAATGTTGGCAATTGAATTTTTTAAGGAAATTAGACAAAAAGTGGCAATTGGATTAAAGAGCAAAAGCAAAGTGCTCAGGACATACTTTGTAAGGACATGAACTTTCGAGTGTGGGGACATGATGCTAGCAGAGCCTATAAAAGTAGAATTTTCTGAAAAAGACAACATCTTAGAACTTTTTGTTTTTGGTCTTTTTGCATTTTCCAAGACAGAATTTTTAGGTTTTCTAACATTCCTCTGCAGGGAATGTTGGCTAGGTCATTCCTTTCCTTTCATTACTAGGATTTAGATGAACGATATGGACATCCTTTCTTCGTTCTTCTTTACTTTGTAACGAAACAGTAGCTTTTTCATTTTCGTTTGCTGTAAGTTTATCTGCTGAACATGACTCTTATCTTTTCAATATATTTTAGTTTGTTTCTTGTCATTTTCATTATGTCTTGTTAAATCTCTTGGGGTTGAGTAAAGATGAACTTATACCTTTACCCATTGCAATGAACTAAGCATTGTATGTGACTCAAGATAGAAGCTTTAATCTAATTTTTTAATTTTGAACCTAATATCTCGTTGTTCTATGTGAATGGGGTTGATGAAAAGGAGTTCATTGCTGGAAAGTTGTGGACTTTCTTGGACTGAGGTTAAAATGGTTATTATGAATTGTCTAGGAATAGAAATTTATGATAATGTGGTCATATGGGTCTTATCCTTAATGCTAAACGTTTTTTGTTTACCTAAGGGATTAGAAGATTAAAAGTCATTTTAGAATCAATTACTAAGGGATTGGAGTTGGATAATTTAGACAACCTGACCATTAGATTGGCTATATTTTGAGTTACAAGTATATTTTAAGCAAGAGAAAAAGGATAAGGGATTCTAAACTCAATCATTTATTAATCTTTGCAAAAACTCATTTTCTCTACGTGAGTTATTTACAATCTGCAGTCCTGTTAATTATTTTTTGTATTAAGTTTTACTTTTGTCCATTTATTGATTATAATTCCAGAACCTTTACTTTTAGTTTTACAATTTTGTTGTGTTTAATTTTGTACTACTATATATATCCTATTTTTTGTGACCCAACTAATAATATTCTTGTGGTTTGATACTTAACATTTATCCCTGTCGACGATAATCTTTTGTGACTTCAATGATTTAGTGCACTTGCCAAAAAATTTTATCATATACTGACAACAAAATTATCTTAATATACTTATTTTTTACAAAAATAATATATCGTAAAAATATCACCTCCTCAAGAGAAGTAATTTTGACTAGCAAGTGTACTAGTGTTATTGTAGTAAGTAATAAGATGTTAGAACTGTGTTTGAGTCCCAAATATCGTCCTCAGGGAATAGAGTTCTCAATTATCACTTCACAAGTCCACAATTAGTTGAGCCTCACAAATTTCAAATGAAATTTGGATGCAAAAGTAAAAAATATTGAACTCAAAAAACAAAACAAAACAATGAACATGAAAGTGTATATTTAACAGGTGTAGAAAATATAGCTAGGAAATTGTATCACCAAAACTTCAGTATTGATTCAATAAAGTTCTGAACTTTTAAGTATTTAGATGGAATTACAATTAGTTTCACGTTATATTAATTAAAGGTTAATTCCTTAACTCAATGAACCTAACATTCAATTAGATCACTTTAATTCCTTAGATCTGGTTCAATTAAATGTTGCATTAAGCATTAAAAACCAGAAGATTGCAAGATCATGATATCTTATCCCAAAGAAATCAATAATTTTGGTAATTGATTCAGATCTGAGAAACAAGTTCAACGTCCATTAATAAAAACTCCTTTGCAATTAGTTAATCAAATTTCCATTCAATAACTACGTGAATAGCAGAATCAATTACTCAATCCAATCCAATACTCAAAGATCAGATATTAAAATCAATTCAACACTTCCATTTCAGATCCACAATTCTTAACTATGAAGAAATTAAGCAACCATTACAAAAGGAGAAGAGAAGGAAAGAGAAGAAGAGAATAAACGAAGAAGAAGCATCTTCAAGCCAATCTTCAATCCGATTCCTCAGGATTTGAAGCTTGGTGTTCATCCCCAATCTCTCTCTCAGACTCTCTTAACACCAGAAAACAAATGGAAAGTAAAAATGAACAAAAGATCCCAAAATATCTGAGCTAATTTCTAACGTGATCACTATTTTTCATTAAAGTAACCACGCAGAGGCCTTGCTGATAATCTTCATGACTGGAACGATCACTTTTCTGCATGAAAGTAGCAACGCGGGGGTTTAATGGTTGCATGTGTTCACTTTTGTTGGCAAAAGGAGACAAGCGCAGCTTTGCAGTGATTGAAGGTTCTCTGGAACAATCACTTCTGTGAACAAAAGTGATAACGTGCAGCTTGCTTTCCTAGAGGCTTCTCTGGAACGATCACTTTTGCCAGGAAAAGTGATCACACGTGCCCTTGCTATGTTGGAGCTTCTCTAGAACGCTCACTTTCATCAGCAATACTAATCACGCACAGATTTCCTTTCACTTTGAAGCTATGGAACGATCACTTTCACCAGCAATAGTGATCACGCCCAGCTCTTGCTTCATTAACCTTGTTCCTTGATTCCAGTTTTTGCTACTTTTCTTTTATCTGTCCTTTGATCTTCCAACCTCATGAACTTAGCTCAGAATTTCTTACAAAAACATGATTGAATCATTAATTTCTGCACAAAAAATTCATAAATTATAAAACAACTATGTGTTTAGAGAAAACTTTAATCATTCTATTATTTTTATGAATTTTTCTACTTTTCCAACATGTTTTCTTTATCAAAGGTATTAAAACTAAGGTAAAATACTAGTAAAATATGGATTTATCAAAAAATATAAAAAAAACTAAGAAATACAAAAAAAAAGTAAAAGAATTAAAAAATCATTGAAATTTTCTAATTCACTAAAATGGTCATTTTCTAACTTTTTGACAAAAAAATTCGTCTATAACTTACAGATAGAAAAATTCATCAGTAATATATAGACAAAAAAATTATCTTAATATACTTGTTTTTTACAAAAATAATATAGCATAAAAACATTAAAAAAAAAACTAAGAAATTGTTTAGGTGAAAAATGATGATTTGTAAACAAATAACGCAAGAGCAATTTGGGGACTGGATTAGGTCCTCTTTGGGTTCTTTTAAGTGTGTTGTTAATCGTAACAATAAAATAGACGTCGCAAAATCAATAATTTAGCTGAAATGGTGAATGTTAAATATCTGAAACTAAATCACACGTAAAGGTTTTTACAATAATGTGCTAAACGTAAGCCAAATTACAGAAACAGACAACAGCAAACTAAACTAAAACAAGTGCAGAATGTAAAATGTTGAAAGGTAAATGTACAGAATGTAAACGTACAACTCCTAGCAATGAACAGCAACACCGCGAGTCTCTTGGTAGCTGGTGTCTGGCGCGGTGCAGGTTTTCAGCATGCAGAGGTTTTGGGTGCAGGTGTCTGGGTGCCAAAAGTCATCTCCTAGAAAGTGAAGCTTTGACGTATTTATAGGCAAGGAAAACCACCATCGTTCTCCTTTTTTTTTGCGGAAAATTCTCGATAACTGCCTTCAACTGCTGCCCATTGTCCACAACTGGCCCTGATCGTGTTGTCGATTCTGGTTTCTTTCATAACTGCTATTGCCCATGATCCTTCTTCGTATTGTTATACCTTTTTCTAGTGGTAACTGTTGGTAACCGCTTCTGAGTCTTGTAATAACTTTTGAGTCATATCATGACTCTTATGGACTTAGAATCTTTTCTTTTTTGTTTTTTATTTTTCGAGCAGTTCTGAGAGAAATCTAAGAGGCTCATTTAGCATTATAGATTTAGAATAATTTTTTTCTTGGTTTCTATTTTTCAACTAATTCTGGGAAACCTGAAAGCTCTTTTTGTTCTCATGGACTTAGAATATTTCTTCTGCTCATTCCTGTTTTTCAAGCAATTCTAGAGGGAATCTAGAGCTCAACCAGATTTGTGGACTAAGAATATTTTCTGACTACTTCCTGATTTTTGAGCAATTTTGAAGGAAATCTGGAGCTCAACCAAGTTTGTGAACTTAGAATATTTTCTAACCACTTCCTATTTTTTTAGCAATTTTGGAGAAACTCTGGAGCTCAGTCAGGTTATTTCAAGCGATTCTGAAGGAAATCTGGAGCTCAACCAGGTCTGTGGACTTAAAATATTTTCTGACCACTTCTTGTTTTCTGAGCAATTCTGTAGAAGCCCTGGAGCACAGTCAGGTTTGTGGACTTAGAATATTTTCTGACAACTTTCTGTTTTTCGAGCAATTTTGTAGAAGCTTTGGAGCTCAGTCAGGTTTGTGGACTTAGCATATTTTTTTTACCACTTCCTGTTTTTCGAGCAATTCTAGAGGAAATCTAGAACTCAACCAAGTTTGTAGACTTAGAATATTTTCTGACCACTTCCTATTTTTCGAGCAATTCTGTCTTTCAGAGACTTTAAAACCCTCAAAAACTCCTTGAAAATAACTTTCAGTCTTAGTGAACTTAGAATAATATTCTTGTCAGTCTCAATTTTTTATCAATTTTAACTATTCTCAATCCAAGGACTATAAAATCATCATAAACTCCTTAAAAAGGCCTTCAGTCTTGTAAACTTCGAATAATTTACTCTCATGTCTTTCGAGCAGTTTTTAGAGAAATCTAAAGTGTGACAAAAATAACTCAAAATGTGACCTTTTCGACAAAAATTAAGGTTCTTCTCAAAAACCTTCTAACACTTCTTGAGTTTGAATCTACTTTTCAATAAAGAATGAGACTCCTTCCTGACTTTCTAAAACTCTTCGAAATATAGTTTCTTCAATATGAAAAAATACTACTTTCTAAATATTTTCAAAACTCCTCAAAAAGTAGAATCTTCAAGATGAATTTAGGATTTAGATAATTTTTCAAGTCTTGGATTTGTTAGTGTAGAAGCCTAGGACCCATAGTCCGATAAAGTTTTTATAACTTAGAAAAAAATTTCTTTCTCCAAACAAAAATACCAAAACAAATTAAAAGAATTAGAAAATCATCGGAATTTTCTAATTCACTAAAATGGTCATTTTCTAATTTGCTAATATAATGGTCGAGATTTCATTAAATTGGCAAATCCGTGCTGGCCAATGTCATTTTCTAATTTGCTAAAACCATACCCCTCACCAACTGTTGAATACTGTCTACACTCACTCATTTAGTTTTTCATTTAATTTTGAACGACTTGGTTTGGTGGAAATGAATACTACATAAAGCAAGAAGCACTATTATAGTAAAAAGTGACCAATCCAAAGCAGCTGTTTATAATTCCCAAACGTACGCTAAGATTAAAGCCCCGTGTTCTGCTGCATGTTAAACTGGATAAGTGAAGATTAATCCCTTGTAACTTGACCACCAGGTTTCTCCTCCTATTAGCTCTACATTGTTACTATTTTGGATTCCATTCAAGAATCTATGGTGATTTGACTCATGTTTTTACAGAAGTTACAATTTATGTAGGTTAAAACAATCGTAACATACCCGAAAGAAAGAAAATAGTAAGCAATTAAAAATAAAAAAAAATTATTAAAAAATAAAATATTTATTATGTTAAAGATATTGAATATATTTAAAGTTTTTTTTAAATAAAATCTTTTATTATTAGTTACATAAATTCAACTATCTAAAGATTAAAGATAACAAAATTGGTACGTAGGTTCTACAGACAAATTGAAATAAATAAAATCAAGTTCCGAGGATAAGGACAACTTTTTGAAAGAACGGTCATTGCATCACAATTCTATAAGTTAAAAATAAGAATACTATATTCTCAAAGTGTGAGATAGATTTCGGAAAGAGAAACATCGGGAGTAGAAAATAATAATAAATGATGTGATAAATAAATAAATATACATATATATATATATATTATTTCTTGATAATAATAGAATCAAGAAACAAGAAAATACAAAATTTAGATTGATTTTGAACTAAACCAAGTTAATTAGGGAAAATTTGTGCCGGCTTGCATTTGCTTAAACATGATTTGTACTTGACATTTTTTACGATGGAACTCTAATTTTGACCCAAGAGTCAACCAAGTATTCTGCTACTTAATCCATAATTAATTTAGATAATTAAAGCGAAAGAAATAATAATCTATATTTATTAAAAAAAATTATGAGGCAATTTGAGTGAAAATAGTATAAATTCAGGAATACGAAGGAATAAATTTAGATGAGGAATGAATCAAAGCGTAACGCATAATTGAATTAGTAGAATCTGCAGAAAACTACAATAGGTTTAATTTCTGAAATAATTAAGGGATTGGAGCATAATATGTTTTATAGTTTTGAATTTTAGGAAATTAAATTGTGATATATTGGATTATAATATATTTTTATATATAAGTTATAGCATTTGAGCAGTCATATATATGAATATGTAAAATATTACTTTCATTGAATATGGAGTGAGCCACACTTTTGGTGAAGATATGATAACAAGCTAGTTTCTAAACTCGAGTATCAAGTTACCGAACTTACTAACTAACCAAACTTAATCAACCTTCATCGTAGTTGGTAAATGACGTATATTGGACTGTTCTATACCTAAAAGTACATATTGTAAATATAATACTAAGATATTTGTCACCATCAAAATTTGTTCTCCTAACTACTTCAAATGATTTAGTGATTCATGAATTTATATTTTGAAAATTTGGGCCTTTAACATGTTTCATTTCGGGTGGAAGATTTTTAATTCTTTGTAGAGGATTAGCACCCAATATTTCACAGAAGAATATTTGAACTAAACCACTACACTCCCTACTTTCCTTTGGTCAAGGAATACCAAAACCAGCACGATCTGCAGCATAAAACGCCACAAGCAAGTGTTAACAAATCCTTAAAGACCATATACACTTTCTAGTTAAGAATTGCAAAGCATAACATTATATATGTATAATCATCATATATGTAAACACTTCAATTTTTCATATCCCATTTTCATATATCACTCTCCTATGGCTCGTCCACTTCTAGTGATCCACCCTCTACCAAGCACTTCACATATTGGCCTTGCAGTTATGACCCTAATGCTGTGTGCAATTGCACTGCTTATGTGTGCTTCTCATTCACGCAAATGGCGTCAGTGGGTCTCTTGCTATGATGCCTTTGGCGAAGAACCAGTAATTGAGCTCAACAATGAACCTGTGATTAGTGGCAGTGAACCACAAGAAGAGGCTTCACTTTGGCAGAAGAACATACTGATGGGTGGAAAGTGCCAGCTCCCTGATTTTTCCGGTGTCATCATATATGATTCCAATGGCAATATAGTAAATCCTGCTAAAAATTCTCGTTCATTACTAACCTGGAAATAAGGATTTTAAGAAACCCACAACCTTCATTTGCAGAAGCAGAATATAAAATTCCATCTTTACCCCTCTATTTCTAGATGGCCACGTAGAATCTCAGTTTCGGCAGCGAGAATAGGCCGTTGCATAAAACCACCAAACAAAACCAAAGCTATGCACTGTTAATATGTAAACTGTCCCTTTTGTATCCTTACATGAAACTCCTGTACTGTAACTATAATAAACTAGTGTCCTTTGATTTTGGAAACAAAAGCATGGATCTAAAGTTCGCGATTATCTTTTTCATCCTATCTTTTTCCTGTATAAATCAAGCAATGCCTTGAAAAACTGTAAATTATACCATTTCTACAGAAAAAATTTATTAATACAAAACTGAGCCATTTATTTCCCATACAGTATAATATGAATGACCCCCAATCCATATCACAAAGATGATGAATTCCTCCCCCTAAACCCCACAACACTGAGTTTAGAATTTGTAGATTTGGTGGCACTGACCCTTTTACTTGTTTGTTCGTTCTCCAAAGAATCTTTTCTCAAGCCACTTGCACCGGAAAATTTTACAGATTTTGAAACGCTAATCCCTTTTTTCATAGATTTTACAGAGGGTGATCCTTTACCAGGCTTCATACTTGACCCGTTTTTCCTTGAACCGCCAGCAGATTTGTTCTTTACTTGTGAAACTTTAACCATTTTTTTGTTCTTTCCCTTTGGCACAGTGATTTGGGTCCTTGCAACGTCCCTTCGGCCACTTTCTTTTGTGATAGCCTCCAAACTCTCATTCTTCCTTATTGCCTCCTCTATTTTGGTAGCCAAGACCAAGTCCTTTTTAGCAACCAAACTTGTTACCTTCCCTGTAAAGGTAGAGTATTTTAATTCTTCCTAATACAGCTACAAATTTCAAACAGTCAAAGCAGCAAAGACCAATATACAAAGCTAAGATGACTCAGTCTCAGACATGAGGCAGCAGCATGGATTTGGTTTAACAATAAATATCAGAGGAAACGTGTAGAACATAAATTGATAGACATAAAGATTTGTTTCTTTTCTTTTTTAGGACTTTGGTACATGATGAGATCTTTCATACTGCAGGTAGAAATGCCATATACAGATAATCATCAAAGACCAAGACTCAGCAATCCATTTTGTTATCTTTCAATTCATAAGAAATATAAAGGTCACCATAATTTGAGTAAAAGTTTGGTTGCAAAGTGTATATGCAAAAGAACATTGATTGAAGCTTCCACTTTTACAAAAATATAAAGAATAAAATCCAACTAAAACAAGAACAGGATTATCAATTTGGTTAAACTAACAAACAGAAAATAAGAATTTGTTACCTTTTGCACCCATACGAGCAGTTCTACCTGTGCGGTGAAGGTAGTCAATCTAAAATTGAAAGGGAAAGTAATGTTTAGTAACCAATTAATATCACAGAAGGACGGTAGAAAGAAGGAAGAGGTATTCTGTGACCCAATAGGTCAATAAATACATTAATAGTATGATGCTTACAGAGTTCAAAGGGAAGTCAAACATGACAACATGATCTACATCCAAGTCCAGACCCCTAGCAGCCAAATCCGTGCAAACCAATGTAGGACAATCATCACCATCACTCTTAAACTTTCTGAGGTTTTCAACCCTGGATTCAAAAGAAAAGAAACACAAATAAGTGGGCTCAACGAGGAACAGAGATTTGAACAGCACTGGGTTCAAATGGCATCATACCCTTGGAAGTTGCCATATGCAATTTTAATGTATACAATTCCATTTTCTTTCAGTGAGATCTCTATCATTTTTCTCCTTCTTCCTCCATTTTCTTTGTTCATTAATTCTTTACATGTGAAATAAGCTATTATTACCACAAACATCTGCCTGAGTGAACTTCACATGCTACTTTTTCAGGAACTAGTATTTACTCCTATGAGCAAGCATGAGATGTACTGTTAACAATAGCACCTAAACGTGTGTTTTAACTTTTAATAGTTACAGATAAGGAAGTCTCGGTCCACAGCAGTCAACAACAAATTAGCATGACTCCTCAATCCGGGTGTTTGAGAAGTCACAATTACACTAAAGTAGCGAGTTATTCAAGATGATTGATTATATATTACACCTTGGTGATACTTACATTGGGGAAAAAATAGTAGTATACAAAAAGGTGAGGGCAAGAATTACATGGTTAAGCTGTATTATAAAGCAAGTTAGACCGCATTCCTTATGGACAAACTTTTTGGTTTTTTCTTCCCATCTAATTATGTATTATATGTCTCACTCCACAAAATAGTAGTATACAAAAAGGTGAGGGCAAGAATTATATGGTTAAGCTGTATTATAAAGCAAGTTAGACTGCATTCCTTATGGACAAACTTTTTGCTTTTTTTCTTCCCATCTAATTATGTATTATATGTCTCACTCCACATACCTATCATTCACATACAAGGCATTGCCAAAGTAAATAGTTCGTGTATAGACACAATAAACTTCAGGTGGAATTCAAGCCATCATGGATCAGAATATGAATGAACAAGTATATTATTATTGAAAAACCCCAATCTGGATCCTGCCCCAATGTGGTGCAACACCAAGAATAGGAAGAATGTACAAAAAGAAAATGGATTTCCTGGATATTAAAGAGATCCAGGCCTCTCCCAAGTCCCTACTAGAGTTCTGAATTCCCTGCCCTCTCTTTCCCTCTATCATTTATACTGTCTCTTCTATTTACAATTTTGTAACTAACAGTCTCAGCCCAACAAACTAACCAACCAAAACCAACTCCAACAAACTAATTATTCTAAGGGTTGTCTATCAACACTCCCCCCCCCCCCCCCCTCTAAAGTTTCACCTTGTCCTGAAGGTGAAAGATTGGGTAGAACTCAAGTAGGTACCAGGGACTGCCAAATGAATGTCTGCCAGGGTCCCTTTGTTTAAAGAACAAGGATGATTGTGTTATGAACCTTCATGTAGGACCTAGTCACAGGGCTAGATGTGGAAAAACCCTTCTTGCGACCTATGGTGAATGGAATTTAGAGAATAGACTCAGTCCTTGACGGAGCCTCTTCGGAGGTAATTAATTCTGAATATATTTGCATGTCCTTTATTGAATATATAGTAAGTCTTTTTCTAGACTGTTAATACAATTGAAAGAAATCTAATTGATATGGTTCTGTTGCAATTAAAAAATGAAATAAATCCTAAGTCATGATAATAATATGATTGTATCTAATAAAAGGAAACAAATCTTAAAGGATGATCTTATCAATTAAAAGAAAAAAAATCCTAAATAAAGTAAGGAGATTTTGCAAATAAAGGAAACAAATATATCTACTGCTGTGGTGCTGCATCTGTTGCTGCTGTCTTCCTTTTTTTATATTGCTGACCCACAAATACATCCACATCATCTGTTGTCAATACCAAGTATCTCCTGCTTGGCCACAAACATAATAAGTCAATAGACCCACAACCACAACAATTATCAAAACTGTAGCTAAGACTCCCACAACAACCACAGTAAGCATATCATCCAAAGTCCAAATCTGTGCCTTCACCTTTTGATGTTCTTTTTTAATCTTTTGTACCAAACCTATGTTCTCTGAAATTTCTATTTGCTTTTCTAGTAAGAGAGGCAGGTTTGGTGTCAACAATTCCAGTTTGGCCTCTTTTTGCAGTGCAACCAGAACAGTTTCTTATCCATCACTGCATTTCAGGTTCTTGATTTTCAACTCTTTATTTTGATTTTTATCTTCTTTGCTCTCTTGACCGTCTTCTTTTCTGCTTTCCTGTACCCAAGATTCTTGTTCATCATCCCCAACAGATACAAATAAATCAAGATCATATTCAGGTTAGAACCTCTTAGAGTACTGCCTTGACAAAATCGCACCATGTTGCATCTTGATCATACTTGTTAATAGCGCGCTATCGCGCTAGAGCGGTGCGGCGCGGCCAAAACAGGGAGACATTCGCGTTGCAATCACGTGATTTGGGGGAAAGAAAGAAACTCTATTATATTTTTTTATAAAACGCAACATCTAGATTATTCGTTAAGGGTAGAAAGATCATTTGGGGAAAAGAAAGAAACCCATCTTCCCCATTGTCTCCTCTCTCTGTAAAAAGACCGAGCCTCTAAGTAGCGGTTTCTCCCATTCTCAGCGGCACACCCTCCTCTGTTTTGCCGGAGAAATCAGCTTGTCCAGAGGCTCACCTGCTCCATTTTGCCAGAGGAACAAGCTTTTTTGGCGTCCCCTCTCAGGCGTATCCTCTGTTTTTTTGTTCACTCACCGAAGAAATTAGTTTTTCTGGCATCTCTGTTTTTCTGTTCACCGGAAAATTCAGATTTTCTGGCATCTGTTCACTGATTTATCATATGAAAGCATTTTTGTTTAATATAACACTCATGTTGACATGTTTTACACAACTATATATGCATATTATAAAATAGCGGTCATCTAGCTTACGCTATAGCGTTTTAGGGGTCAGCCTCTATTTGCGGCTATCCGAGATTAACAACTATGATCTTGATCGCTTGCTTTCTAGCAGTCCCACCATGTTAGTACCTACCAACCTTCCATAGCAAACCAAGCCAATGATAACTTCTCTTCTAGTATTCCTTTCTCCTGAAAATACCGTCCTACATTGATCAGCCACCAATAAGCTTCCTTACCATCAAACTTTGGAATCATCTTCAAAATTAAATACCCACAGCTCCAAGATTGAAACTCTTATACCAGTTGATAGAAATGAGATCCAAATATGAATGAAACAGTGTATTATTATTGAAAAACCCCAATCATGATCCTGCCCCAATGTGGTGCAACACCAAGAATAGGAAGAATGTACAAAAAGAAAATGGATGCCCTGGATATTCAAGAGATCAAGGCCTCTCCCAAGTCCCTACTACAGTTCTGAATCCCCTGACCTCTCTCTTTCCCTCTATTATTTTATTATCTCTTCTATCCACAATTCTGTAACCAACTAACAA
The DNA here is from genome assembly GCF_003935025.1 of Abrus precatorius. Lineage (NCBI taxonomy): Eukaryota > Viridiplantae > Streptophyta > Magnoliopsida > Fabales > Fabaceae > Abrus > Abrus precatorius. Next base: position 13,482,128 of record NW_020874439.1, read on the forward strand.
GTTCTCACTAAGTGTCCCCACCCAACAAACTAACTAATTATTCTACTAACTAACTACAAAGGGGTTATCTATCACCTCATTTCATCTGTCAACTTTCATAGCTGATAATAGATAGATAGGCAGGTATGGTATTTTCAATTTTCATAACTAAGACATTGCAACTACTAACAGGTAACTAACTACAAATTAACTAACATTAAGTAAGCAGTTACTTGCAGTGCTTCCAAAGTAGAGGGTATTGTTTTCAATAGTCATATGGGAAGTCAATGTTTCATAGCATATTTATTGAAAGTCTCACCAGTACAATATATTTTACTGTTTTCACTCAATCATCTCTTTTCCATGGATGTGACTACTCTAAAGTGAGCTGTATAAGGAGAGAAAGTAAGGGTGTATCCACCACTAATTAGAATTAAAGTACCTTGTAAACTTACTTCAAATCAATGGTGTATATACCATTATTACTTTATCATTTTCACTTTAAAGTTTAGAGCAGCCAAATCCCCTTTCCATCTAAACCCCAACAGTTACAATGTGGCTGTTTTCAGCTTAATCCTGTACCACAATGATATAAAGGGGGAGAAGTACATAAGAATCTTAAATTAGTACATTACCTTTGCTCTGCTGGTACCTCCCCATGGTAGTTCACAGTAGAAATATGATTTTCACCAAGAAAATGATCCACAGCACGACTGGAATCCAACGTATTGCAGAAAACCATCACCTTGTTCCCCTTTGCCAGGCTTGGCTCTAGTACCTGTCATACATGATCACAAAACACAGTGAAAACCCAGTGAATCAAGATAACATCCAAGCCAAGCAGTGCACTATTAGTGACGGCCACTCCGCACTGCGCTGGCATGATAGCACCGCTATAGCACACTATTAACAACTATGCCAAAAATTGCTTCGTTTTTAGGGTAGAAAAGAAAAGTTGGTATCTTTCATTATGGTGGTGCTATTGCACCACAAAAGGCTGTGTTTTGGGCCATGAATACAGCCATGATGACCGCAATAGCAAAAACGCTGTGCCATGCAGACCTATGGTGGCCAAGGATCAAGATTCTCTCCCGTAACATGACCTCATGTTCTGTGTTTTATCATTTTCGCTTAAGCAAAAATACAAAAATACAGGCACATAGGGTCATGTTCACGCCAAAAAATGAGAGAATCCCAATCCGGTGGCCAAAGGCCACTCTGCCACGCACTGCTGCTATCGCGCACTATTGACAACTATGAATAAGAATATACATTTACCTAATTACCATAGTTACAAATATAAAACCTTCCCTATTTACAACATTACTATTTCATGTTTCTCACAATAATTAATACTCTCATATATCATTAGAACTCACAGCACAACCATTCCCACTGTTTTCAAGGTATATATATCTGATAAGAAATTTATTAGAGCAAAATCCAAATGTGATAAAACAAGCATCATAAGAGAATGAAACACTAACATTCTTATTGTCAACATAGTACCCCACACCCTAAACACAAAACTACAACCTAGACATATCAGCTAAAATGAAAGGAAAGCAGCTTGAATGCAATTCAATCCCAGGATCAAAGAATCCGAATGATACTTCATGCCACTTAAGCTACCCCATACCCCAACACAACCCATAAATATGAACAATTGGTTTACATGTATAAGACCAACAGCAAAATACAAAAGTATACCTGAAGTAATGCTTCTAGCTTGTTCTCAGAACCTGAAAGTTTGATAAAATCATGACGAGCAGAAGAAATCTTTTTATGCAACGATGATGTGCGCAGATGTACAACGCCTTGAAACTCTTCATCAATCAGCTTTTGCACAGCCTGCAAGACTCAAAGAAGTCAACACTGTAGAAGTTCATCGAAAATTAATGATGAGAAGAAAATGTTTGTAATAGGGAATAGGGATTATCCAAATTCAGAAAAATGAGCAAAGATGACTGCACTATACAATCCAGATATCAGGTTACACTCAAGGCAATGGATTTGATAAGAAATGATATCACAGTCTTACATCCTCATCCTGATATTCCACACCCATATCAATCCTCCATATAAATCAAAAATTCAAAATTGACAATGCAACATAGTTTCAATAACAAATAATTTAATGTCCCAATACAAAAAATATGAAAAAAATTGCAAGCTGCAAGAAAATAAACGTGCATTTATTATCATCTTTAAGCAAATATTAAAGATGATAGAGTCAATAAATAATCAATTGCTTAAGGAGAAAAGATAGAACAGTATCCAACAAGATCAATTTTATAGATTATACATGAATGCAAATCAATTTGATGGGATGCTCTATTCAAGATAAATGTTAATTCAGATATTTTCAAGTATATTATGGATTTATGACAGTAGAAATTTCAGAAGTGTTTAGAATATTTGGAACTAATTCAGATGTAGAAGCCACACAAAGCTTATGGAATCTGACTGTTCCAACACATCTACGTTAACAGAACTCAAATATTTTGAAACCAAGCCAACTAGCAAGCACTAATAAAGATACCACAGTATACCCCCAAAATGTTTTCAATATTCAGAATGTAGCAAGGAAGAAAAACAAAATACAAATGTTAATATCATATTCTGAACAATCAATAATATATCTGGAATTAAAATTATGTTGTCTATTTAAGTTATAAATAATTAGATCCATTATGTCAGCTATATTAAGCAAATGAAAGCATGTCATCCCCACAGAGAGGACGGACAAAATAGTCTTGTCTTGTTATCTAAAAGGACTTAAATATTTCTATCTCAAAAACAATAGACAATATAATTACTATAGTATGACTATGAACCTTTAAAAAGGATGCTCACATCAAAATTTTCATATGAATGTGCAGCATTTATTTTGCATTTATAGGTAAATTTTCAGAGTCTGGTGAAAACAAACAACTGAAAAAACGAGCGAGATTGTGTTCTACAAGTATTTGAAATCAATCATGGGGCCTTTGCTACAGTAGGTTGTTTTATATGTTTTGCATGCTAAAGGAATACATAAAAGAAAGGTCATATTAGCAAATTTGTCCTCTAACTTAAGGTCAAATTTGATTTCGTCCTTTAACTTTATTTTGATTCATTTTGGCCCTCTAACTTTTAAAAATGTTTCAAATAAAAATGTTAATTTTGTTAGTATTTTTTGTCTTTTTCTGCCACATGCACTGTTCATTATCTTCTTCCTTGGGCCTCCAAGCACTATTCATTATCTTCTTCCTCAAATCTCCTATGTCAGCTTTCTCCTCCACTTCTTCCTACCCTTCATCTTCCTCTTCAAATCTCTCTTCGTCTCCTCCTCTTTATTTATTCTTCCTCTTCAAAACATCACTGCATCACCCTTTGTCACTATGGTTTGTAACAGCTGAGTACAACTTCCATGCTACCCATCTCAGATCATTCTCAAGCAATTGTCCTGATTCCAAAGTACTCTTGGGATAAAGTCAATTCCATTCTTGTTCAATTGTTTGTGGCCAACTTGCACCTTGTTCTCTCTCAGCTTGGGTGCTTCAAATATGCTAATAAACTCGTCATGATGTTTAAAGGGAAGATTTATTAATGGATTGCAACCATAACCATCTAGAAACCAACATTTGAGGATGGGTTGGTGTGAAATTGGAACATCATGTTCATGCCTTTTAACTTGGGCATTAAAGATCTCAGACCATGAAGTAAAGAAATTCCAAAATTCAATGCCATAAGAAATAGCATGGTTCATGGAACAACCTATGAAAACACCATCCAATAGTTCAATAACTTGGATGGAGAAGGGTATGGTGTGACCATCAGGTTAATTGCTTTGTGGTGATCAAAGACGGATTGAACAATGGGTGGGACATCGAAAAGGGAGAGGATGTCAAAAATGGTCAAATCTAAAGTAGCATAGATGAATTTGGCTCCATAACTATTGGTACAATCAATGAAGAGGAAGATGTGGGAAGAAAGCTGAAATCAGAGCTTTGAGGAAGACAATGAGCAGTGCACAGAGGTCTAAGGAAGAATACGATGAACAATGCACAAACAGTATACGTGGTAGAAAAAGATAAAAACTATTAATGGGGTTAACGTTTTTATTGAAAAATGACTTATTTGAAACATTTTTAAATGTAAAAAAACCAAAATGAATCAAAATAAAATTAGTGGATGAAATCAAATTTGACCCCTAAGTTAGAGGATTAAAATACTAACTTAGCCTAACAAATTATAATCATGATCTCATTTTATTATAAGTAGCAGAAAAAAAGAAAAAAATACTAAAATCATTTAGGGAATAATCTTCTAAACCATCAATATTTACTTTGCAATTGCATGTAGCCAACTAGATTACAGTGCATACAAACCTTTGTCATAGTTGCAGTAACCAAGACAGTCTGAAAACCTAGGCCATCAGATTTTGAAGCGCGATTTTTTAATGGGCCCAGAAATTTGCGTATATCAGGACCAAATCCCCGATCAAACATTGTGTCTGCTTCATCCAATACCTGCAAAACAAACACCATCTACAGTGAGCAGAACTTGCAAATCATTAATGCCTAATACCTGTTCAAAATTATCAATTGTGAGATACTCACTAAGTATTTGATGTCACCATATACCATATTGCCATCTTCAATATGTTGAAGAATCCTGCCAGGGGTACCAACTACCATATCGATGGGGTTATTAAGTGAATCCTCTTGAGGCCTAAGCCGGCCACCACCACTTACCATGGTACACCTGAATCGTGCATGATGACTTATCGATTTTGCTACTCGAAAAACCTACAAAGCCCATTTCATATTAATATGGGTAATCCAACGTATATGAAGTGAACTATATAACGTAAGTGAAATGCATAAACACCTGCTCAGACAACTCCCTTGTTGGACAAAGCACAACAGCTCGGGGACGTCGGGGCTTCAACAGTATTCCATTCATTTGTTCATCCCGTCTCAGCAACTAAGGTATGCAACAAATTAACAGTGTCTCAGCTGTCTCAATAGATGGCTAGACAAGTAAGCTCAATAACAAAAGAAATGGAAGTAATGAAGGGAACTGGTTTTTCAAAAACAAGATAGACCAATCTGTAAAATGACATTTCAAACATTAAGCAATTAAATTTAACCACTTCCACGCATAATGGAAGCATGAAGTACCGCTCAAATACATTAAATGCAAAAATGTAAATCACTCTAATGTAAAAACACATGTACAGAAACTGCAAGTTCTTGTCTTGAAATTAACGCTGCTCTCACACCTAGAAAGTATTGATACAACATGCGAAACAAAAATAACGTAACAGACCACAAGAACATATACCCAATTTTAAAAATCATTACACAACCATAATACAACATACAAAATTATCACCCAACACAAATCTTAAACAAAAAAAAAAAAAAAAAGGAAACTATGTTTAAAAATTGAATACAAGTCACGGTATAAACACAATAAAATACTGTAAAAAATATCTAATTATCGTAATGCTCGCATATGTTTCGGCATAAAACTCTGAAAACAAAATTAAAAGAAAAAAAAGAAGTTATAAAATTTAGCTTGGGGTATTCGAAGTGCCCGAAATGGAAATGAATACACGGGTACGGTACGAAAATAATATTAAAAATGAACGCAGAAAAAGTACCTGAACAAGGGGAAGCAAGTAGGCGAGGGTTTTACCCGAGCCAGTATGAGACCCCAAAACCACACTATTTTCGTCCAACACAGCAGGGACACCAATACACTGTATCTCAGTGGGAACTTCAATACCCATTTCTCTAACAGCCCCCATAACCTCTTCACTCACTCCTAACTCCTCAAAACTCCCAACTAACTTCTTCTTCATAACCATCGTCTCATTATCTGCATCAGACGAAGAAACACCCTTTGCCTTCTTCTTCAGGGGCTTTTTGGGTTCCTCTGGGGCTTTGGCAGTGTCCTTGAGGTGTCTGATTCTGAGCCTCTCAAGGAGTATAGAGTGCTTCAATTGGGTAGGGTCTGTGGTTTCAGGTGCCGCGGTGACGGAGCAGAGAGGCCTGAAGCGTGGGAAAAGGCCGACGGGGTTGGAGACTGGGAAATGCCTCGCGAGGTGGGAGAGGCGTGTGAAGGAGGAAGAAGAGGAGAGCGAGAGAGTGAAGAGGGTTCTTCCTGTAGCTCCCGCCATTGATGGAGCTCTTGCTGTTGCGTTTCAGGGTTTTAGGTTCTGAGATGGCAGAGTGATCTAAGCGTATTATTGATATTTTGAAGGATAGATAGTTTCGAACCAAACAAAAGTTAGCACTACGATTACCTTCATGAGATATTTTAAATATTTTAAATTAAAATGCAGCTTGGCATTTCAAAATATATTTTTGTATTTTAAGAATTTAATGCTCAGTTGAACAATATTACGTTAAAATATAATTTTTTATTTTTGTAACTGTTGTTATTGAATTTAAATATATAAAAAATATTTTTTAAAAAATAGTTAAAATTGTTTTTTATTTATTTAAATTGTAGAATATATGAAGAAATAAAATATGGTAATAAAAGAAGGGTCAAGTTCCATTTACCTGCCTATGTATTAAGTTATATAAAATTTTAACTTTTTGAAAGTACAAAAATGATACCTATAATTATCAACATATATGAAGAAGTCCTTCCGTAATTTAGATGTCTAATTTTTTTCATTTTCTGAATAAATAATTCTATATTCTTTGTTTTTCTTTATCTTCTCCCTCACTAAAGCACAACCCAAAAATAACGATAAAAATATTCATATTTTAACTAATGCAACCCTTTAATGTTCATCATAATTGTCATACTTATCGTTGTGCTCGATTTCATGGGCTTCTTCTCCATCTATATCACCATGGTGCCAACTCTCCCTCTAACAACATTTATAACCTTGCTAGCGCAGAAAACATTCCGACAGGGGCGAGGGGTCTAAACACGATAGTGATTAAGACATTCTTCACTCTCAAATACTCAATGATGAAGATTCACAAGATTGGAAAGGGAACATTGCAGTGTGCAGTGTTCTCCTCCACGTGCTTCCATTATTTCACATTTTCTCTCTAAATAGTGTTTTGTTGTGCGCGCTATGAGCAGGGTGCATGGTTCTACTCATACATAAATTTGAGATTGGTGCATTGCTGGAACTGATGTAGCAGCATTGTGTGACGATGGCAATGGTAGTGTTGTTGCTCGTGCTGTTGTTGGCCATCAATCCCATATTAAAAGATCAAAGAAATTGGACAACTCAATAACGAATGGATTTCTTCGAATAATTTGGTAATTATAGGATGCTAGTGTTGCATAGTTTCAAAAGTTAAAATTTAAATTATTCATCACCAAATATACAGGGAGATAAAATGAACTTTTCCTTTAAAACAATAATACAATAAAAAGTGGTATTAACATAAATGAACTTCAAAGAAATCTTTGTTTAAAATTAAAATTTTAAATAAATCAAATTATCTTTAATATAATTGGAAAAATTATAGTATGCTGTGAAGAAAAAAAATATAGTGACTTTTAAATATTTGATAATAAAGATTTGATTACAATTATTTATGATAATACTTAAATTATATGTTGGTATTAAACTAGTTAATAGTTTCATCATGATAACTTAAACAAATATTACTAGTTATGAATTAGAGAAAGTATTCAAGTGCAACAATTATACGTAACCAAATTTATTTTAGGTTTTTTATTTTTGCATTAATTGCATGTTACATTTATTTATTTATGTATCATGTTGAAAAGTTGTTATGTTGGATATGTTAACCTATCAAATGATGATAATCTTAATTATAATTTGTTACATATATAGAAAATGAGTAATGATGAAGTTGAAGGTAAAATCTTGATAATAGTAAAAATGACATTGATATTAAGGATGACTTTAATTTGATTGTTAAATTAGTTAAAAATTAAGAATAAAAATAGTTTAGACCGTCCTACTGAAGTTTATGGTCTAATTTTTTTAAAGTTTAACTCAATTTAGCCTATTTAATTAATAAGTTTAACTTAGACTTTTTAATATGTTTAATTAATTAAATTGACTGCTTAAGCTTAAGAAAAAGTCTGTTAGACCTATTAGAATAGCCTATTTAAAATTCATAAAATTTATAATAATATACTAATAAAATATAAAAATTCAATTGGTTTTGTCACAATTATAATTTGACAAGAAAATCAAAGGTAATAATTTTTTAAAGTATTTTTAAAAAATATTTGTAATCACTATTTTTAAAGTAATTTTATTCTAATAATATTTTTCTTTATTTTGAAAGTTAATGAACAACATGAAGAGATCTCTTTAAAAATTTGATGACATATTTGTTGCTTCCCATTGACTATGAAAAAAATATTATTATTTGTGTATTTTAGATTTTTATTTTTTACATTTGTTAATTGTAAGTCTGAATCTTATTTAGTTATATTGTATTTGTTGATTTAATATGTAAGACTTTATGTTATTAGATTTACTTAATGATTTATAAATTGATGTTCATTTTATTGTATTTTTTGTATGTGTAGTAGTTTACTTATTTAAATTAAATATGTGGTTTAAAAGTTATAAATAAGAATATGTAATTTTATTATACATATTCAAGGTGTTGAATCATTTTTTTAATAGTTTATTTATATAAAAGCCTTATGACTTTTAAAAAGAAATACTTGTTTAGATGGTTTGATAGTCTATTCATAAGGATGCTTAATGACATATTAAATGTCTTAATACGAAGTAGACCATTAAAAAGGCTAACAGGTCAAATCAAGCTTTTAAAAAAGTTAGACTATGTGTAATAAAAAACCTATGACAGGTAATAGGTCAGGCTTAAACTTCAAAATTATTAAACAGGTCATGAAAACCCTAGCCTATATCCATCCCTATTGAGAAGACAAGTTCAAGTAATTTTGGTGGTTCAATTTCATCACCAAATTTAGTTATTGAATATTTTAGAATTCATTTTCATACTATAGATAGTAAAAATGAAATTTTCATATTACTACAAACTTATTAGAGGTAGTTAACAAAAATTCAAAGGGTATGCAATATTTACCAATAACATATTTAGTAAAGTGCATATATGGTAGGTTGGTTGAATACTTTATTCAATGTAGTGCATAAGCTACTAGTGAAAAAAAGGCATTTTACGTCAGATAAAAACAACTTTTTACATTGGCCAGAGAACCAATATAAATACAAGTGATATACTAAGTAAAGATAATTTACATTGGTTATCAGTAGAATGTAGATTTCCTACATCAATTATGCCAAAACCAATGTAAAAATTATATATATTCTACATTGGTTTGATGAATCCACATTTTATTGAATTTTTATTTGTCATTTTGATGGTTCTTAATAGAAAAGGTAAATTTAAGAAGTGTAAATAACATAAAAACATCATTTTGGTCAAATATCATAAGTTTCTTAATTCTTGGTTAATTTACATTGATTTACATAGATATAGTTTGCAATTTTGATCATTTGAATAATTGTGCATGAATTTCTAGACTTTTTCCATGGATTTTCAGCATTTGAGAAAGTTTGATATGAAAGTGATCACTTTGGATCCCATAGTGAACACTACAACAAGCTAAGTCTAGAAGGGCAAACTAAAGTGATCACTATGAACCCATAGTAACAATTACAGAGACTCAGTTTGAAGAAGTGTTGCGCATGCTTACTTTGGAACCATAGTAGACACTCTAGAGCAACCAAAGTTATCACTCTGATAGCAAAGTGACAACTCCAGAAAGGCCAAAAGCACAAGACTTGCACGTGGCTACTATAGGGTGAGAGTAACTACTATGAAGCACTGCGCGTTATCACTATGATACCAAAGTGATAACTCCAGAGAGGCCCAAATCATAGGACTTGCGCGTGGCTACTATGGAGCGATAGTGACTAGTGTGGAGCACAGCCCGTTATCACTATGAAACCATAGTAGTTACTATGGGCGAAAATTTCTGCACTATAAATAGAAATTGAGAAATTAGGGTAAAGAGTTTTTTTCATAACTTTAGATTCTTTTGCCACTTGTGGAGCATTTTGCAGAGCTCAGGATCCTTGAGTAACAGCCAAGGCCAATCTAGGGTTTGATTTATAATTTCTCTTCATTTTCCTTTAATTCTTACATTGATTATGTTGAATTTCGTTTGTTTTCATCTTGAATTTGTAAGACCCATCCTTATGGAAGGCTAAACTTTCTTGTAATTCTTAGTGAGTTCATGGATTCTTGAATTCCTGGGTATGAATGTCAATATAGTTCCCTTTCCTTCATGAATTTACATTTCCCAACTCTTTGAATTGAATTAATGGTTGAATTAGGGGGACATTGCTTAATTAACCCTAATTCGTTTTAATTTGCTTAATCCTAAGTTAATTTCTAAGGTTGCGTAATCTTGGAGAAAAGGGTTGGAGCCCATTGAATTGCTTAATTTCGTATGGAAATCTAAGGTTGATTTTCGCTTGTTAAATTAACCTAATTCTGGGAGGAGAGGAAGAATATTAAATCTTAAGAGGAATAGGGATAGAATTATATAAACAAACTAAGGATTGCACATTTTATTGATTGAACTCATTAATTTCATCACTTGCCTTTACATTAAAATTGGAATCACACAAAACCCCCTTTTAATTGCTTTCATAGTAAATGTCTACAACATGTTCAATGTATGTTACCAACCAAAGTCATTGGAGGCAACCTAGACTTGCACCCTAGACTATATAAAAAGTTTGCATATTTTGATGAGATTGGCGACAAATCTTTTTGCAAACAAAAAATCGTGTTCATCAAATTGGCGCCATTGTTGGGGACTTTGGTGTTAATTTTACATTGAACTTGTTAGTAACTCTGTTTTAGTGTTCTGTTTTTAATTTTTCTGCATTTTGTTCTGTTTTTACTGCATAATTCTACAGAATTTGAGCTTGTGTGTTGCATATTTTCGTGCCATAGTTGCAACCTCTTTCTGTTTTTGCTGTTTAGTGTTAATGCTTTATTTTACTACACTTAGATATTGGTTTTTCTGCATAATTGTCATCTAAATTTTTCTGCATTTTTGCTGTTTCATTTAGTTTACTTCTTTCCATTGTTCATAGTTAGTTTCAAGTGCATGACCAGATTGAATCCTGGCGACTTGTATCCACTTGATCCAGAGATTGACAAGACATTTCATAGTAGCATTAGTATACATAGGAATAGTTCTAAACATTTTGAGAAACCTTCATCTATCTATTAATCTCCTTATTCTTTAGAATCTGAAATTAAAAAAATAGCTGACAATGAAAGAACATTAAAGGAACTGGCTGCGCCGAATGTAACATATCAAACTTTATGCATACAGTATCCTGACATTGATACTCCTTTTATACTAAAGACTGGACTAATAGACTTGTTGCCAAGATTTCATGGCCTTGCAGGTGAGGATCCGCACAAACACCTCAAGGAGTTCCACATTGTTTGTTTAACCATGAGACTACAAGGTGTGCCTGAAAAGCATGTCAAATTAAAGGCTTTTTCGTTCTCTCTGATGGATGCAGCCAAGGATTGACTTTACTATCTTCCTCTAGGATCTATTGCTAGTTGGGACAACTTGAAAAGGCTTTTCCTGGAGAAATTTTTCCCAGCATCAAGAGCTGCGTCCATAAGAAAGGAAATCTGTGGGATAAGGCAACTTGAAAGAGAAACCCTCTATGAATATTGGAAAAGATTCAAGAGGTTGTGTGCTAGCTGCCCCCATCATCAAATTAGTGATCAATTGTTGATACAATACTTTTATGAGGGACTGTACCCTATGGACCGAAGCATAATAGATACCGCAAGTGGAGGGGCGTTGGTTGACAAAACTCTAGTTATAGCCCAAAACTTGATTGAGAACATGGTTGTCAACTCCCAACAATTTGCAACAAGACAAAATTCTTGTGTTACCAAAAATATAAGTGAAGTACAAGTTGTTGAATCTAGTAAGCTGGAACACAAGCTTGATGAATTAGCATCCATGGTGAAGCAATTGGCTTCTATGCAAAAGAGTGTTGTTGCATCTTCACCTCTTCCACCATCCGTTCTAGCCATGTTGTGTGGTATTTGCTCAGCTACAGACCATTACACTGATAGCTACCCCACACTACAAGAGTCTGACACTCTAGAAGGTAATTCTCAGGCTTATGCTGCAAACATTTACACTAATAAATTTTCTTTTCCAAATTCACAGCAACAGCCCAATTGGGATCTATCTTCTAATAGATACAATCCAGGCTGGAGGAACCCCAAATTTGAGATGGAGGGAAATTTCCAACAGCACAACCAGCAGCAAGGAACTCAATACCAAGCACATCATGTTGGCCCAAATAGATCCCATCAATCCCAACATCAACCACAACAAGCCCAGCACCATCACCAACCATCTTCTTCACAACCAAGTGCATCCCAGAAAAATGAACCATCATTGGAGGAGCTCATGAAGCAATTGACTATAAACAACATCACTTTCTAGCAGAGAACCGAGGCTAGTATTAAAACTTTGGAGAATCAAATGGGACAGTTAGCCTCGTCTCTAAACCAGATGCAATCTCAAGGCTCAGGGAACCTCCCTGCACAAACTGTTGTGAACTCCAAAAATGTGAGTGCAATCACCCTGAAGTCTGAAAAAGTGATGCAAGAGCCCACAATCCCCAAGGAGAAGGAAGAACCAAACTGTATTCTAGCTACAGTTGGTCAAAATGGAGGGAAATGCTCAAAAACAACCGGAACCCGTACCTGCCCAACAAAAAGTGGCAGAAAATGTTGAAAGGCCAATTCTTCTACCATTTCCTCAGAGAGTTATCCAGCCAAGCAAAAAGATTGAGGAGGTTGAGAAAGAGATTTTTGAGACCTTTAGGAAGGTAAAGATGAACATACCTCTACTAGATGCAATCAAGCAAATACCCAAGTACGCCAAGTTTTTAAAAGACTTATGCACCCACAGGAGGCGACTTAAGGGTAATGAAAAGGTAAATATGGGTAGGAATGTTTTTGCACTCTTTGAAAAACAAAAGTCCACAATGTCTGAGAAATGTAAGGACCCTGGAACATTCACTATCCCATGCATTGTTGGTAATAATAGGATTGAGAATACCATGCTAGATTTAGGAGCATTTATAAATGTCATACCTTTGTTCATTTTTACTTCACTGTCTCTTGGCCCTCTGCAGCCTACAGGTGTGGTTATTCAGTTAGCCAACAGAAGCATAACAAACCCAGCTGGGATTATTGAGGATGTACTAGTCAGGGTGAATGATCTCATCTTCCCAGCCGACTCTTAAATCTTGGACATGTAAGAGGGAGAGTCAACGAAGAGTGTTGCACCAATCATCTTGCGAAGACCGTTCTTGAAAACCGCAAGAACAAAAATTGATGTGCATGTCGGGACGCTTACCATGGAGTTTGGGAACAGCATTGTGCGCTTCAACATACTTGATTCTATGAAGCACCCATCTGAAGAACATTCTATCTTCCAAATTAATTTATTTGATGATTTGATAGATGAACAATTTTCTGAATCTTTAGAAACAAATTTTTCTTTTGATTTTGCTGAATGTATAGGTACTCCCATTTGTGAATATTGTAATAATTCTTCTATGTGTGACTCTTGTATTTCTGACTTTTTTAATGTGAATTCTGCAACTTCTAATATTGAAAAGATTGAAAAATTGATAGGGGAAGAATGTGATGCTTTTAGTTCATCAAGTACAATTGAATCTAACTCCTTTGATTTGAATGTTGCAGAGATTTCTTCTACTGAGAGTGCTAAACCACTTTTTTCTGTGGAGCAACCTCCCACACTGGAGCTTAAACCCTTACCAGAACATCTGAAATATGTCTATCTAGAGGCAAATGAGAAGCTTCCAGTGATAACTCCACCAAGCTGAATGTTGAACAAGAGGAGAAACTCTTAGAAGTGATTAAGAGGCACAAGAAAGCTATAGGTTAGACCCTTGCTGATATTCCTGGAATCAGCCACGCTCTTTGTATGCACAGAATATTATTGGAGGAGGGTGCTAAGCCAGTGAGGCAGCCTCAGAGAAGGGTAAATCCCATTATTCTAGACATGGTGAAGAAGGAGGTCACCAAGTTGCTGCAAGTTGAGATTATCTACCCTATATCAGATAGCACTTGGATCAGCCCGGTCCAAGTAGTTCCAAAGAAATCTAGACTCACTGTGGTGAAGAATGAAAAAGATGAGTTGATACCCACCACAGTCCAGAATAGTTGGAGAGTCTGCATAGACTACAGGAGGCTTAACCAAGTGACCCGAAAGGACCACTTCCCATTGCCTTTCATTGATCAGATGTTGAAAAGGTTGGTTGGTAAGTCTCATTATTGTTTTCCTGATGGTTTTTCCAGTTATTTTCAAATTTGCACAGCACCTGAAGACTAGGAAAAAACCACTTTTACATGTCCTTTTAGCACTTTTGCCTATAGGAGAATGCCCTTTGACTTGTGCAATGCTCCAAGAACATTTCAAAAATGTATGTTAAGCATTTTTTCTGATATAGTGGAGCATTGCATAGAGGTTTTTATGGATGATTTTACCATGTATAGCCCATCTTTTTTTGCATGCTTGGTTAACCTAGAAAATTTTTTGAAAAGATGCATTGATACTAACCTTGTACTAAAATTTGAAAATTGTCATTTTATGGTAGAGCAAGGTGTAGTATTAGGCCATATCATTTCTGAAAAGGGAATTGAAGTAGATCCTGCAAAACTTATTGTTATTGTACAACTGCCTTACCCCTCTTGCATTCGAGAGGTTCGTGCTTTTCTTAGCCATGCAGGGTTCTACAGGAGATTCATCTAAATTTTCTCCAAGATTGTCATTCCCCTTTCTAAGCTTTTGCAAAAGGAGGCTGAGTTCAATTTTCATGAAAAGTGCAAACAAGCATTTAATATGCTTAAGGAAGCCCTGACCACTACACCCATCATCCAACCTCCAGATTAGACTCAACCATTTGAATTAATGTGTGATGCATCCAATTTTGCAGTGGGAGCTGCATTGACATAGTGGTTGGTAAGTTTCCTCACATCATTTATTATGCTTCTAAAACTTTAGATCCAGCACAATGTAATTACACCACAACTAAAAAAGAATTGTTGGCCAATCACTCGCTTAGACTTCAAACGAATATTCATCGTCTTTGCCAATGATCTTCAATAACTCTCAATGATTGATTAAGTTAAAACTTAGGAGAAGAAGATAGTGTATAGAAGGTGTCTTTGTCAGGAGCATAAGGCCTTTTTATATAGGGTGTCACTCGATTTTAAGCAATTGAGTTTTATCTTTTTGAATTAGATTTGTCCACAATCATAATCTCAACTGAAATCTTTATTTGAATTTCAATTCTGTATTTAACTCAAAACTCTTGCACGGTTTGAATTTTGAATTTAAACTTTTGAATGCAAATCCATCTAGCATAGCCATGTATCCTCATCCAACACAGTCGTGCTAGACAATGAAGCACGCTCATGCCAAGTGGCAAGCACGGTTGTACTTGAGTGTGAGATTAGCTTAAATTATCCAATTTTTTCTCAAAATATTCCTATAATGCACCAGTGGTTCTCTTATACTTAACTGTGAAAATTAACAATAAAACTAATGAGAAACATCCATAAAACAAGCTCCAGTTATATAAATATAAGTCGTGAAACACATTAAGTGTTCAATATAACACCTTTTCTGTGATAAGTGAATTTTTTAGGACGAAAATTTATTTTCAGAGAAGAATTTGTCAGATCAATGTATTCTTATATATGTATTATTTCATTTGAATTGTGTTGTGTATGCTTAAAGTGTATGGATTTTCATATGTTGGAGTATAAATATGGAAATTGTATGATTGTTGATGTAAGAGCTAAGCAATTTGATGAGGTTTCTCAAACCCCTTAGAGAAAAGGACCTAACTAGGACTAGAAACACTCAAATTAAAAGAGAAAATTAGGGTTTTTAATGAATACCTTGAACCCTAGAAATTGGGAGGACAGAATTAACTTGAGCAAAGAAAACAAACAACAAGAAGAAAATTATGCAGCTGTAGACGTAATTAAATTTTGGTTGTATCTCACACTACAAAATTCAGATTACAATGTTTCCAAAATGAGGTGAAAGTTCACGCTTATATAAGTTTAGGTTATATGAAAATGCCCTCAGGGCTTTGTTACTTTGTTGTTGAAATATAAAAGTTTAATTTTCAAAAATTTTATTTCCTATATCATATATGTATTATCTCATAAATGAATTTGAATTAGGAACAGTAATACAGAATATCATTAATCATTTATTAAAAAAAGTCATGACAAAAAAAAAATTGAATGAATCGCTATCAGGATTTTTGAAGAATCCTAGAAAACTTTTAAATTGGTCTATTTAACTAGATATGAGTTTGAAATCTAATTAGTGGAGAAAATATTAGCACTTACAATACCTATAAAAAGAATTACCTTAAATTATGCAAAGATCAAAGTTTTATTTTATTCCTAAATTTTATATTTTATTTATTGATTTAAATAATAAAAAAAGCTTTAAAATAATTAAGTCCGATCAATTTTGATCTCTCTTCTGATGCACTTTTCAGTATAATGGAGAAATCGAGACTATGTAGTTCTAAGAAAAAAAATTTTGAAAAGGTTTAAGAAGATAGAAAACTTATTGAAAGATTATAAAAAGATTAAATGCTAAAAATCTTTTTCAAGGTTAATTGAATTAGACCCTTTATTTTAAAAGATTTATGAAAATATATTTTTTATATTTTTTTGTTTTTTTAAATGGAATAAAAATTTTACTTACGATTTAAAAATTCTACAAACGATAGAGAATCTATACATCATTATTATTAAATCTTAAAATGAAGGAAAAATTGAAGAAATCCTTTTAAAGGATAAGAAGGAAGATGGATAATATAAAACCTTTTTTAAAAGGAATATTTGTTTTTTATAAAACAGTAAATTAGTAGTTACAGAAATTCAGAAAAAATATTTGTGATTTCTCATTGATAAGAAAAAAAGATAAAAAAAAATTTATACTTAAAATAAAACATAAAATAATTCACATGCACATCAAACTAAATAATGTAACTAAATTATTACCTTTATAATTTTAGCATATGTAAATGATGGAATAATTTATTCATCATTTTTATAAATTATTACGTGAATCAAAGTGAATTTAATTATGATAAACTATGAGCAAGTTTTCTAAGATGTTAATTTGATTTTAAAAGAAAAGGTATTTGTGATTGTTTCAAAATAATCATATGAGAATGTTTATGTATTTATCTTTATAATATATAAATGACAGAATAAATTATTCAACACATTTACAAATTATTATACATATATTTATCTAATTCATATCCTTTTATGCTTGAGAAGTCCGCAAAATCACTTTATTTTTAGGACAATTAAATGACCAAAGACACTAAAGGGGTGTTTGGTATCCGAAATTTTTTTAAGTGAGATTCCTGAGAATGTGTTTTCCAAAAATGTATTTACTAGATAATTTATTGTCCATGTTTATTTCGCAACTTTTTTAGGAATCTTCCTATTTTTTCCCATTCCCATGTTTTATATAAAAAAAACTTACCTATAAATGTTATTACTTTTACAAAAATATTCTTAACTTAAATATAAGCTATATAAAGTTCTACATATATTTAAATTTTATAATAACTAATATAAAATTATATTTGCATATATTTTAATCTATTAATATAATTTTCTTATTTTTATATTATATTAAACTAATAAATATTTGTATATATTTTACTTTTCATTGTCTATTTACCAAATAAATTAATTACATGAATTAAATTTTAAATTATTTTATTTTTTAATTATTTTAAAAGTAATTTAAAATTTAAATTTAGTTTAAAATTTATTTTAAATTTAGTTTTTTTATTGAAACTAATTTTAAATTTAATTTTACGTTAAATTAGTTTTAAATTTAATTTTTAAAATAAAACTGATTTTCAATACATTTGTAAATTTATTTTTTAAAGTGAAACTAATTTTTTTATACACTATTGTATTAAATTAGTATGTTTTAAGAAGTTTTAGTAATATTTATTAATTATATTATATTTTATAGAAGTTTATAAAATATTTATTATCATTTTTAACTTATTTTTAATAAATAAAGTTGCTGATGAAAGTTTAAATTAAAACCTATAAAATTTAAAATAATATAAATAATAATAAAATTATTATGTTATAATATTTTAAAAATTCAAAAATAAACATAAATATAAAAACAATAATACTTATTAATTTTAAAAAAATTATATTTTAGTATCTTTAATATAATAATTATATTTTAAAAATATTATTTTAAATATTTAATTTTAATTATAAAAATTAAGATTAATAAAAAAATATTAGTCATAAAACATAGCTAGGATATAATTTTGTGAACTGATATAATGCAGAGATTTAATTAAGTAAAGACATACGATAGTACATTATACATATGAATTTGGATAAATAAATCTCAATTTTTTGCCAACCCTAAAGAATATAATTGAATCGATATGATAACATCTTCAAATATTCCTTCATTCACTAAATATATAATCCCAAAATATTATGAAAAATATACATAAAACTATAAGCAAAAGAGAATGATGAAAAAAAAAAAAGACACAAACCACAAGCAACAACGTAAACAGAAAAAAAATAAAAATAAAGGGGCAGCACAGCACAGGTAAATAATAACAATTGAAAAGAAAATTAACAAAAATAAAAACACATGCTTACCAAAGAGTAAAAGCAGAGCAACTATAGAGAAGAAAATGAGAGAGAAACCAGTGAAGAGAGAAAATAAAGTACAAAAATAATTTACAATTGATAAAGTGAAATAGGATAAAAAAAGATATTTTTGTCTAAAAATTTCTAATTCATGAAAAAGTTGAGGATACCCACCTATTAAGGTGAAAAAAAAAATTCAATTTCTTTACAATTCAAGTTTCTCAAGAATTTCACATTGCTTAGCATAATTTTTTTTTATCTTATACCAAACATAGATAAGAAAACTTTTTAAGTAACATTCATAAAAAATTAAAACATTTTAGATACCAAAGACACTAAGCAAGTTGACACGATTTTCAAATATTAGTTCTATACGTCATAAGAATGTATAGTTTACATATTTATTAACAAGGCTGTTCTTAACTTTTTTGAAACTCTAGGTAAAATAGAAAATTAGGGCCCTTTAAAAAAATTATAAAATATAATAAACAAAATAAAAACATATATTAATAATTTTATTAAAATAATACATTTTTTTAAGTGGCTATAATTTTTTCTAATAAAATTATAAAAAAAAATATTTTTTATTCAAACAACTTTTATGTTATAATTATCTACAAAAATACAAAAAATCATAAAAAAATAAGTTCTACAAGCATTCTGAGATGCAAAATTATTAATAATAACATTAACATTAATATTTTTTAAAATTCTTTATCGATTGATAAAATTGTGAGATCATTCAACGGTTCTTGTAATATTTATGACTTTAGATAGGTTTTGATAAACTTTAACTCTAAAAAACTTCTTTCAATTAATGATATAATCATCGGGACAGTAAAATAAATTCTATAAGTAATTAAAACATTTAAATAACAATCTGCAGATTTGACAAACTCAATAATTATTTAATTTTTTAGAGAAAACTAAATTCATGAGCTTTAATGTTAAAAATAGTAAAATTTTGAAATTAAATAAAGTTTTGAGTTTATAGAAGTCAATGAGTCGAATGTTTATAACAAGTAAAATGCGAGGAATTAAAAGATTTTTTTATTTTTTCTATTGTTTTTAACTACAAACTATAAGAACTGAAATTTTTTTTCAAATGAAAGTAGAACACAATTTTTATTTGGACCCTCTTTTAAGTTTGGGTCCTAAACGACCGCACCTCTAAACTATCCTCAAAACCGGGCCTGTTCATTAACCACAGTTAAACATTAAAAATCATGCTTTAAATCTAATCAAATTACTACAATATTAGTGTCATTTTCTTCGTTAAACTAGCAAGTACCAGCATCTATCCACACGTCTAAATTAAATAATTCTTAGCGATGACCGAACCAATGTAAACGTCCCTTTTGCAGCATATAATGACGATATAATGAACCATGAAAATAAATATCTGCCAAACACGATTGGATAATCTTAAACCTGACTGGAAAAACATTAGAGACTAACAGATCTGTGTTATTGTATAGATCAATTTAGATCAGTTAGCAAATTGGTCAATAATAGTCAAGGAAGGATAGCAAATGGGCATCTCAATTGCACATATTCAACCTCAACACCCTTTCTTCTGTTGCTGAGAAAAGGATGGAAGCCTCTCAATTGAATCCCAAAACTCATAACCATGCTCATTCAAATTTGACGGGTAATGCAAATAGATAAAGTCTCACTATCACCAACAAAAACTTTCAAACTGTGGCCTCAGTTAGCTTGTTAAAAGTGATTGAAGAGACATTTTCACCATATTTGAGTTATTGTTGAATTTTATTTTTGGGTGAACACAATAAAATCAAAGCATCTGGTCTTTGGTTTCAAAGATGCATTGAGGCAAATAAAGAAAAGGCACTTCTTTAAACGCAAATAATGGACGCTGCACTGGTTCAGCAGTACTGGATGCGCTGATGCACGGTTCATTGGCCACACGAAATTGTGTTCTTCCTCTTATCGGACGGTTTTATTTGGCAATACATCTAATTGGGCCACAAGAAATGGTCCTCTTGCAGAAGGACAACTTTCTCTAGTGATGCACCCACATGGGGCACAGCAACATCACTTTCTAAACTCCTTCGTAATTTATTTATACAGCGGTGTACAATGAAAATATTCTGACTGGCAGTTACAGGTAGAATTCTTTATGAAAAAACCTTATGTACTGTAAAAGCCACTCACCTAACATGGGCCTTATGACTTCTTCACGCGTCATTTGTTGATTTCAACGCATATCAGTATCATAAGTAGTATCTACCTTAAAATGTCTCCTAACAAACATGAGAATACTTCTTTCATGTTTTAGGAAAAAAAAAAACATCCTTTATTATGTCAAAGGCAGCATTAGGGTTATAAACTTTTGTAATTTTCTAGACTAAGGAAAACACAATTTTTTTTCACACAGTTGCATTAGAACCTTTAGAGCATCAAGGCACTCAACCTTTCTATAGCAGAACCGATTTTCTTCCTAAAATATACTAAGTAGAAAATGTAAGTTGAAATGTACACTCAAAGAACAAGGTTGGCAGAGGACATAATGTGGATATCTACATAGTCAATCAGTATTCAGTACAAACAGAACGGATGATTTCATCCCACAACTATCAAATGAAAAACTGAGTTATGTTGTTCCCTAGTCTCACCTTGGAATATATTCTTGTTTGTGTTCAGGCCCCTTTCTTCTCTCCTACCCATCATAATCAGAACAGTATAGCATCATGATCTTATATCCAGTAGCTTGTATAATGAATGGTCAAAAAGCACGTAGAGGAAGAAACCATGCAAACCATTCCTACCTTTGTACACTGACAGAAAACAGATTTCTTATTCATCATTATCCAGAGTCTGAACCATCGCACATTAGCCACTCGGTTTTTTTTTTCTTCTTTTTTTGCACAAAATTACTTTGTAAAGGAAAGATATTCTAAATAACTTATATATAAAAATCTTGAATTTTAGGATTTTAATTTGCAAATCTCCATCCATATTCCATACATTATTGTAGGCCCTTGCTCTATTTTACTCTAGATGATTATGACATCATCTAGTAGAAATTTCATTACTTCAGTGATTTTACCAGGAACTAGAGTCAGTTATTCCAAATCCACAAAATCCTTAACGTTGATTTTTGTTCTAGCTTGATAAAATTAACAGCATCCTCTGCCTCATTTCATAAATTAGTAGCTTGGAATGTGTCCATTTATCTTCAAACATCAATTGCCCTGCTTACTAACTCATTCAATCCCCATAAATTTTGTGCGTATCAACATTAAAGACAAGAGTGCCAAATAATCAAACTTTGGATCACCAACAAATGGGGAGAATATGTGGAAAACTGCACTCCGCTCAAGAACCTGGAATATTTGGAACTTACTGGTCCAATAAATACAGATTCTATATTTTATGTTAAGTGAACCTGAGCCCAGCAAATTGGAAACCTAAAATATGAGAAGTTGGATGCTATAAACTACAAACACAAATTCCCCTTCCAACTGATTCACAACCAATAAAATGATCAACTACAATTTACAAAGAGATCACATCAGTAACACCAACACAAATGATTGAAAATTTTCAATTTAAAAACCATCAAAATGAGAAATAAGACCACATGATATGAGACACTAACATTTTCGAAAAGCAAAGATAAGCATATCAAAGGTGGTTGAAAATGTAAAGCTCAACATTGATTTGGCTAAAAAAACACCAAATATGTCTGGAAACTTAATAAAATTCCATTAAATCGTTTTAATGTGAAAGCTATAACTTGTAGGATTGAAATAGATACAGACTTGAGTAAATTTGACACCAATCCAAACACACTCTAAGTCTCTAAGAAAGCTTATTTCAAGCAGAAACACAACACTCATTTGTTTCTATTGCAGTACCTATCTCGACCCTGCAAATGTTCGCCTACTCCTCCTGGTGCGGGCATTTGTATGAGTTCGCTGTCCGCGGCAGGGCAAGTTATCCACATGCCTGATCCCTCTGTAGCACTGAATGCCAACCAACCTCCCCACATCTCTCTCAACGCACTTTTTCTGAAAAAAACAACAAAAACAATCACACACACATAATACGTAACAAAAAAGGCACACAAAAGACAAGCGTGTAAATAAGAAAAGTACCAAATCGTTTCCAATCAAGTACTTGGACAGCAACTCGCGAAGGGAATAGAGTTCTCTCTTGCTAAGGTCCTTCACGTACTTGTTCTCGACACCGAGTTCACACACGATGTGGTGCGATTTGGAACGGCCAATTCCGTGGATGTGCTGAAGAGCGTACTCGAGACGCTTGTTATCGGGGATTTCGCCTCCAACACCACCTCCAATGTTTATGTTCTGTACGCGCACGCCACGAAGCTGCACAACAAAAATGGTGAAATTCTAGGATGTTCTAGAGAGAACCCTGAAGGACTAAGGGAAATGATAAATAGAAACAAGCGCTGTTGTGTTGAGGGACTCACTGATAGGTTTTGACGAAGGCGGAGAGTAATGTCGGAAAGGATTCGTGTAGAACCAAACATGGTGTAGTTGGAGGATTTGCCGATGCAAGCTGTTAGTGTTGTTTTGGCTCTGGGAAGCGATGCACTTAGGTTTTCCAACTCTTCAATTTGCTCTTAGTGGTTGGCGATGTCCATCACCCTGTTGCTACCCCGGACTGCTAGACAGCGCACCAAAACTTGAGAATTAATTAATTTTTTCAAATAAAAGAAGGATTTATTTAATTTTGAAATAGAAAATATTTTCTATATTACTTTCTTTATTTAGTTTAATTTAAGAGGGTGAAAATTAGACAAATAATATATATATATATATATATAGTGGTAAATATTTTTTTTACCTATTCTGGTAGAAAAGTCCTATCTTAGGTAAATTTATTTTATTTTAATTAATTATTTAATGATTTTAAATTAAAAATAATTTTAATCAAGTTAATGAATAATATGGTCCACTTGTATATTATATAAACTCAAAATATTTTAATACCAAAAACAAGTGTGAATATTTTTATTGAATTTTCTTTTGCTTTATGATACTTAATTTATATATATTATTTAACACTTATTTGTTTAATAAATTTTAAATTATTAAATATTTTAATATTTTAATTTATTTTTGAAATTTAAGATTCATCAAATTAATTATTTTAATATTTCGAAGTAAAATTATTTCTTCTCAAATCTCAATTACAGATACTTTTACATTATTTTTGTCAATTTAATTTTTAAATTCGGTCTTTTTCTCCGTGAATCTAAACTAATCATACTTTTTATTTATTTATTTGAATTCAATAAACATTTTTCTTTTAATTTTATTTTAAATTTTACTTGGTAATTTTTAATTGTTAAAATTAATCAACAACGATTAAAAGCTTTAGTGTTTTTGTTTTTTATATCTTTTAACGTGTTTTCTTTTTTATATTGTTGTGAGATTAATATCTTTATTAAGAATACCCTGCACCCAAAATTATATTTCTAGAATTGGAATCCCTTCTACAAACTACAAACCAACGTTGAACAAAAGTTTGGCTTTTACTTAATGAAAAGGATTACTTTTAAGTAATTATACAAAATTAAAATTGTGTTTTTTAATTTAGGTTATAATATTACTTAGATTTGGAATTTCAAACCTTATTATGAAATTCCCAAGTTATATTATACAGAAGATTTTTAAAGTGTGACTCTCTTCATATCTTAGACAATCTTTATTAGTTTCTTACCTTGAGTGAATCGTTCTTTGTAAAAGCAACGTTGCTGATCTTTGAAAATTGGACTCTACTTATTTTTTTATCATATTTCTTATATACAAGCACCGGTTGCAGAGATAAATGTGATCTATTTAAAGGTAACATTCATTTACGAACATAGATATATTTGAATACAAAGTTTAATTAAGTTCTTATTTAATAATTGTTTAAAATGACAATATATATCATAAATTTAATTAGAATGACAACATGACCTTAAGAATTATCAAACGATCCAGCGACATCAATGGTAGCATTGTGGGAATTTACATACTCATGCATCGTAAAGAACTGCAAAGCAAAGAACTTCAGTCTACAAATTAGTGTGATCATTCTCGTCAGTCCTCTAACTAGTCCTGAAAGGCACTGTGTAGTTGTTCCCCAAAGCCTTGTGCTTTCCCAACCAAACCTGATTCTAACTTATGCCTGTGTTATATATTATCAAGCAGCATCACAGTCCCAAACATCAACTTCTGAAGTGGGTGGTGACAATCAGTGTTTGTCCCTTCTGCACTGGAGGCTACAACTGAATACAGTTGTTTTTAGTGTGTTCAATCTGGAGTGTCTTTCCTTTGTGCCAATAATTATAGAAATTGGATAACTTATCTTTGCTCACCTCTTTGAAGTACTGAATCACCAAATGCTGCACTTTTAAAGGAAGGATCATGAGCAATTACAAACTGGAAAATAGACATCAACAAAAGAATCTGGAAACTCGAGTTACTCTTGTGTTGAATAATTAACAATTAGTAGATGAACCAAAATGAGTAGAGTAACTCTTCCAATAGGAACACAAGTTCCAAACCGCGACTGTCATAGTGATGTATTTACATCTAAATGTGAAAGACAAAATCACCAATGATATTATATAATGTCACATGTCCAATCCACTGGCCATGTTTCCTTCTTTCTCTTTCTTTCCTTCAAGAATCTGACCTAGCTTTTCAAGCCAACTAAAACCAGGCTGCTTATGGACATTTCTTTCTTTCATCACATTCCTTACATTCCCTACCTTTTCCCAGTCACCATCAGCAGCATAGATATTTGACAGTGTAACAAAGCCACCGGGTCCTTTTAACTTCATTCTCATTATTTCCTCAGTCATCATTTTAGCCAGATCTTTTCTTCCATGAACTTTGCACCCATTTAGAAAAGCACCAGCCATTGACTCTGTGACTTGTATTGGCATGACTTTGAAAAATTCATATGCTTCTACTGTCCTTCCAGAACGACACAATATATCAACAACACAAGCATAATGCTGCAAGCATACTTCAATCCCATAACGCTGGTTCATTGATGAGAAGATCTGTAAACCTTTTTGCACTGAGCCACTATGGCTGCATGCTGAAAGAATACATGTAAAGGTAACTTCATTTGGCTGCAGTCCTTCTTCCTGCATTTTTTCAAACAGCTCCAAGGAAGAATCAACCATGCCACACTTTCCATAGCAATCAATCATTGCATTCCATGATGCAACATTCTTACATGGAATCATGTCAAATACATTTTGAGCATCTTTCAAACTCCCACACTTCGAATACATATCAATAAGAGCACTAGCAATGAAAACATTCGCATCAAACCCCTTCCGGCATATAAATCCATGAACTTCTCTTCCCCATTTAATACAACCTGCTGATCCACATGCAGGAAGCAGCGCAACAATAGTAATTTGATTGGGTTGAATCCTTGAATGTATCATCTCCCTAAACATCTTAAACACTTCCCTGACTTGATGATTTTGTACAAACCCCGAAATCATTGCATTCCACGCAACCACATCAGGAATAAAACCCTCTTTCTTCATCCTCTCAAAGAAAGCAAAAGCTTTGCTGCTATCGCTTGAACGAGCATATGCAGCAATAATAGCATTCCATGTGAAATCATTTGGCTCCAATCCTTCCAACTTCATCCTCTCGAACAACACCAGCGCTTGCTCGATTTTCCCAACGTTACAAAACCCACAAATCATTGACGTCCACGAGGCAACATCTCTGTCAGCCATTCTATCAAACACATTACAAGCATAAGATATGGCCCAACATTTACCATACATATCTATAAGAGCATTGGCAATTGAGACATCACTGTGAAAACCCAGTTCACAAACCATTGCATGAACCTGTCTCCCCATGTTCAAATCCATTAAGCCAACACAGGCCTTAAGAACAATGGAAAAGGTGAAAATGTTGCCTATGTGGCCAACCCCACGCATCCAACGAAAGTAAAACAACGCATCATCAACGTAACCGTCATATGCCAAACCCAAAACCATCCAGTTGAATGCAAACACATTTGGGTATTCAATTTTTTGAAACAAAAGCCTTGCTGATTTCAGGTCAGCACAACTAGCATACATCCCAACAAGCTTTGAACTCAAAGATAAGATGTTCATGTTTGTTCCACTGGTAAGCAACGTGGCATGGATCTGCATGCCTGGTCTCAAGGCTTTTGCTTTCAGGCATTTTTGTAGGCACAAAGCAAAATCGTATGGGGACCATCTCAATTGTGAAGAAAATGACATGTTTTTCATTTTCCTATCATATTATTCTAGTATGCGTTCCCAACTCCATTACCATTTAACATCGAATTTTTCAGTACACGAATCAAAGTATTTTTTTTCTTGTTTCAATATTATAGAAGGATAATCTAAAAGATTTTAAAATATACTTCGATATCACGTTAAATTTATACTTTAATTCTAACTCAATCTAAAAGAATTAATATGAGTGATGATTATTTTAATATTCTATTTTTATTTAACTATTTTTTATAGGAATTTGTAAATAATTTAAAATTAATATCAAACATGTAAATTTCAATTTACGTTATACTAATTGCATAAAAGATATCACCGTATGTAGTTGGCCTATGAATTGCAGATGTAAGCTTGTACTTTCCTTTCTTTATTCGCATTATTAGAATAATAGTTTTTTTTTATTTCAATAATTAAATTGATACCATACAAGTTCTTTAATTACAAAATCATATTAGAAAGTTTGCGAACTTGAAACTTCATCACTTAACGCTGTGCTTATTTTACCATTTTGACAATAGTACACACGTTACAAGACATGAAACGTTCAAGCAAAAAATGCCCTTAACGTGCATACGTTTGAAGAGACTCAAAAAGAAAAAACAACAAATATACGCTATAGCTACTATTTATTTTCTTTCTAGCAGTTCGAAAGTTATCCCACAAATATCTCTGGTAGTGAAACTGAAAGACTGCACTATAAAGAAAATGAAATTGAAAGTACAAGAGCATGTATAATACAATATGTATTATGTTTTATTTTTAAAAAAACAGAAAACTGTTTTTAAAACAAAAATAATGTTCATAGTCTTCCCTTTATATAGAAAATCCTCGTATCTATGGTCATAATTGTTCTTAAACCAAAAAACTCCTAAGAATCTATTTACACTAATCACAATTAATTATGAATACCACCGATGCCAAACTTCCATTTCTTTGTTGTCTCATAATATTACAGATTCAGATCGATCAAAATTTTGGTCTATGGAGCAAGAAAATAATGAAGGAGGAGCTTCTGTGATGCTAATGGGGGATAAGATGTCTAAACCAGATTCAGGTCCCCTATTTCCCCTTGTAAAGGGTCACGTCCCACCTTCAGGACCAAGCCATAAAAGCAATGATGCACCATATTCTAAGAGACATTTTAACAATAAATGCCCCGAACATTGTATGATAATCATGTTTCCATCACAAACTGTTACTTTTTGCTTGTGTTAAATAAACCCATCCAAAATTCAAAGCAAAGGAATAATTTAAACTAAAGAGGAAATAAGCATATTATTATATTTTAGAAATATGTTGAGCGATACATTATGTTCTTTATTTAGTACTTGTTCATTTTGGATTAGTATTTAAGAATAAGACTTTCCTTATTCTGTGGTTAGGCATGATACGTTCAAAATCATCCTTTATTTATATTGTTTAATAATACATATTATTGTAACTTTTCTTTCAATGGAATGATATTTGTTTTAGTCAAATTTCAATGAAATGATAAAGTGTTTTTAGTATACACGTCTGGACATTGGCTGGAGAACATTTAATTTCAATGTTAACATTATATAAATAATATATAATTTTTTTACATATATATCTGGCCTATTAGCTCAGTTGGTTAGAGCATCGTGCTAATAACGCGAAGGTCGCAAGTTCGAGACCTGCATGGGCCATTTATTTTTTATTTTTTTTTATTTAGTAATGGCTAAGGTAAGGTTGTATTTCGAGAAGCATTTTGCTGAGATGAAGTGTTTGTGTTTGCTAGAGTAAGATCGGTGGTATAGGTGGAGGAAAGAAATTGAATACTTGGCGTGGTTATGAAGTGAAATGAAAAAAAAAAAATCCTAATAAAAGATGACATGTCTAGATAAGATCTCTCTGTTGTTGAGATCAAAGAGCAAAAAACACCTTTCATATCACTCTTGATCTGAATAAAAATGCATTTGCAAGCACAAGGAACTAATTTCCCTCTGTTTTATGGGAGTTGAGGCAAAATATAACAACGACCCAAAAACTTAGAGTAATCAGACTTAACATTATGCAGTATAGAGCAAGGACATTAATTTGAAAGCATTGATGTAGGCACGCGATTGATGAAGTGAGCAGCATATGCTACTGCTATTGAAGTACATTGGTGGGAGATATACGTGAAGGATCTTAATACATTAGTGATAGATCCAAGCGAAGAAATCTTTATTACATCAATAGTCTTCGTGGCAATGTGGGGGGTTATATGATTGAAATAGAAGTGCTTGAGCAGCTTTTAATTAGATGTTGATACTTTCGCTCCACAACTTCATTTTGCTGCGGCGTTTCTACACACATTTGATGGACAGGTCCTTTTCTAGCATAGAAAGTTAATAAATGAAACTGGGGTCCATTATCACTTTTCATGCATTTTATTTTAGATTCAACTTGATTCTCGACAAATATAGTCAAGTCTGGCATTAGCTTTGGTGCTTCCCCCTTTGTGTGCATATGAAATAAAGCATAGTATAACGAGATTTGCCATCAATAACTTCGAAAAGTATTTATAGACAAGTAAAGAGCTCACAACCAAAGGGCCCAAAATATCCATGTGAATTAGATAAAAAAAATGTTGCTAGAATAAGATGTATTGAAAGAAAAGGACAATTTATGTTGCTTTGCCAAATGACATACATAATATACATTGTTACGTTAAAAAGAAATTGAAGGTACATGTTTGTGGAGAGGTTTTAGTCATTCAAGGGATGGGTGTCCTAATATCTAAAGGTAAAGGTCAAAACATAATAGAAACATTGTTTATTCTACAGGGATATGGGTGAAAATTGTTGTGGCTCTTGGTACTATTGCATATAAACCCTTTTGTAGTTCAGCTGCACCAATTATCTTCAAGTGAGAATTCTATGTTACATGAAAAAATCAAAATTAAGTTGATAAGAGATAGATTTGAATAGTTTTCTTATTGATATGCGATTAAAAGAAAATTCAGGTATATAAAGACAATTTACATACAATTCTATTGAAAAAAAAGAATGCTACCATCATAGTGAGCTATAACTTTAGTAGCATCCAGTAAATGAACATAGATGGGAGGATGAAATTTTTAAGTCTTCCATAATACTTCTTTTGTTACATAGTTATATGTCTTTTCCAAGTCAATAAAAATCATCTACAATACTTTTCTTCTGCAGTAATACTTTTCCATCAACTTTCTTAATAGATATATAGTTTTTGTTGTAGACCTTCTTTACATAAAACTAAATTAATTTTCTGCAATCTCTGTTTTATCCAGTAGTCTATGCTCATTCACCTCTTTCCACAACTCATAACTTCATCATGTGATTCATAAGTTTAATCCCTATATAGTTTGCACAATTCTAGATATCTCTCTTGTTTTTTTATACAGGGACAAAGTACTCATCCTCCAGTCATATGAAATATTCTTATATCTCAATCTTATTAAAGAGATTAATAAGTTACTCAATTTCTTGTTCTCTCAATCATTTTCAAACTTAATAAGGATATTATTGGGGCCAACCACTTTATCGTTGTCCACCCTCTTAAATAATAATAATACAACAAAATAATCAAAATAGTAATAAAAAAATGTCATCATGATCACTACTTACTCATGACTGTAAAAAGAAATCAATTAAACAACTCTCAATTACTCCAAGAAATGCAAATGAGACAACAGTCAACAAATCTAAATACTAACAAAACTTAAAAAATACAAAAGAAAAAGAAAACTTTTAATTACTACTCAAAACTCAAATACACCTTTCCTCAAAATTATATTAAAATCCATTTTTCTCAGCCTTATAAGTTGTGAATATACCTGCAGTCCAAATAATAGTTTTCAAGTGGGTTTGGAGTAAGGTTTTCTTTTTTACCCTTAAACCACCTTCTCACTCTGAAAATTTCTCAATAATTGCTTAGGCAAAGAAGAAAATGTGTAGCGAGGTGTTCCAAAATCTTAAAAGAACGTAATGAGAGAGAGAGAGAGAGAGAGTCCTCTCAATTGTTTGAGAACTTCCATTTTGAGAAGCTGAAATTCTAAAATATCTGTTTTTAAAGTGGTACGGCACTAATAAAAGATATATTTTCAACATTTTGCATAGAATGCTGGAGTTCAAGTTTTGCTGTGAGTTAAACACTCTTGTAGGCAATATGTATGTCATTGTAAATTTGTAATCCTCTAATTTAAAAGTACCCGATACTAGGACTCAGCCTACACAGAAGGTAGAATCTACACATCCAATAATTTGGATTTTGTCAACAATAATAATAACAACAACAGCAGCAAAAGAAAGAGAGCCCGGTCATTAGGTACTTCAAAGTTAGAACATAATAACAATCTATACAGACACGATTCATAAGATTTATCAGAAAGAACATTTTAACCTATTTTGACTTTTCTTCTTTTGTGATATGCCAGAGAAATTGTAGACCAAGATGTCACTGTTATTTCAAAAGGGAATCCATGGCCTCAGCCACTTTTTTCCTAAGAGCATCCAGAGATTCTGTGAAATGAAAGACTTCTGTTTGCTCCATCTCTAAAGACATTGCAGAAATATTTCCTGCATGATCATGCTCAAGATGCTTTACAAGGGGGGATTGTTCACCCAAAACCTGTCATATGAAAAAGAAAAATCAGAAACATAATCAGGATGTAGGCCTAAGCATATTACCTTCATGCAAGGAGAGTCCAAATACTAAATAAAATAGTTGGTCAACAAACCTCAGCTATTGTTGAAATTGCCAGGATAGTTTGCAATCTTTTGACAGTGGATTTTGATTCATGATCTTGCAACGGTCTGAGAATTTTATAAATTTTAGGACCAAGGCCACTACCAAGCATGCAATCCGTATCATCCAAAACCTACTTAGAAAACATGAAAAGACAACAAGTGTGATCAATGCTAGGAGCTCCCAAGAACTTGTAACCTGAGGGCCTTTACATAGATTTTGACACTACAATATTATAAGTGATACTAACCAAGTATTGTATTTCAGCAGGAACAATACTCCCCTCTTCAATGTACTGAAGAATCTCACAAGGAGTTCCAATCATGAGGCCAATTGAGGGATCTGACTGCCCATTATCTGGTGAAGCACAATCCTTTGCAGAGATAAACTCCGCATTATGGATGATATATCTTGCAGCATTAAAGCACTGCTATCCCATATTTGCTAGGGTCAAAATCAATTCTTGAATTCCAGGTGCAGACCTTACAGCACTAAACATACAAGATGATGGTAGTATATACTACTAGGGATATAATCACCTGTAAAGCTTTCTCCTCTGTAGCACAAAGCACAATGGCTCGTGGATGCTTCAAATTCAAACTATGCAATTCTCCATCCTGTCTTAGCAGCTGAACAAGTTAACAGATTTAATCGATTTTTCCAAATCAAAATAAAGAACATAGAAGGGAAAAAACTGTAAAAGCTGTCAGTTCACCTCTCCAGTTCGGATGTCAATAAAATGAAAATAAATAAATATGTACTTAACTGATTAATTTATAGATACTAAAATATTCAACCTTGTTTTATAAATTTCTTCTCACCTTCAGTCTGTTGCAGAGAGAACTATCTTTGGACAATCAAGGTGCAGTAATTTTCTAGATTTGAATCCTTCCACAATCTTCTAACCTTCCCACACAAGGTTTTACTCCTAATCTTATGTCCTCCCAAATTTACCCACCAGCCTCCATCTATTCACTAATTCTTAAAAACATATAAGTGAATTAAAAATAAATTAATCAAGCTAATGTTGTTAATCATGGGCAGTTTTGGGCTTCTAAATGTGCCACCCGTTCCTGAAGTTGACATCCAAAAAGTAGAAATGTTTTGTAATTTAATTTAATACAATGATTGTAAGAAAATAGAAAATAAAAAAATTGATCATATTAAGAGGCTCTAGAAATTTATTTGCTCTCAGTGGAATATAATGGTTAACAGTCAATCCTAACAGAGTTCAAATATATCAAAGAAACAAAAGCCTAACGAATTTGGGATTTAATGCTGAGAAACCTTCCGACCAATGTTATGACATTGATTAGGAACAAAGCTTGCATTCCTAAATCGAACTATCTTGTTATACCAATCTAAAGAAAGTTGCTAAGGCTGAAAACCTTTGGAAAAGTAGTGAATATAATTAAATAAACCTGAATAAAGGGCAACAAGAAGGCCAAAGTCCTGTCAGGTTCAGATGGTGAACTCAACAACAAACTCTTCCCTTCTAAAATAGCTGGAATAGCCACACATTGAATCTCACTTGGAACAAAACCACCAATCCCCTCCATGACCTTAACAAGCTCCTCACTCACACCCAACTCCTTAAAACTTGCAACCACCATGGTGGAGTCACTCTTATTCTGCATACCCTTTTGGACAACCTTCTCAGCAGTAGAATCAGAACTTGGTGATGGGACTGAAGTTGCACTTGGGGATTACCCTTCGAGTCCTTTGAAGACCCTTCGAGTTTTCTTTGTTTGAACTGTTCTAAAATCAGTGAATCCCTTTGGGACTTGGATGATGAGGTCTTTGCTTCTTCAATAGGAGGGGTTATGGAGGAGGAGGAAGAGGTTGAGAAAGTGCTAGTCCTTTGAAGAAAATAAGTGGATAATGATGATGATTTTGGTAAAGAGTAAGGCTTCATTGTTGGGTGCATAGAAAAAGAGAGGTTAAGAAGCTCTCTGGCTCTTCTTCTCATGGCTTCTCTCTTTCTCTCTCTGCCTATGTTTTGAGCTTGTTATCGTAGAAAGAGGGAATGCAAGTTCGGGGGTTTTGAATTTTGATGCAGGAGGCTGAATCGGTGAACAAAGTTGGAACTTTTACCAATTTGTTATGTCTTGCTGTGAGTCTGTGAGAGAGGAGGCTATTAGTCAGGTACGCATCGTTTGTTACTATTTGTTTTTCTCTTATGCTTAATCTTTAATATTTCTATTTAAAAACATACAACTGAGTATGTTTAAAAAAATATATAAATTAAATAATAAAAGTTACATTACAAAATAGTTTGGACTAAAGAAAGTTACGTTTTTATAATTTATTATTTATTCTATAATTTTCGTTATTTTTGGCCAACTTATTAATTAAATAAAATTAATTTAAATACAATTAATTTTGAATTATCAAACATAATTAAATATATGTTTAAATTGACGTTAACAACAAATTTAATATTAAATATACGTCACATTTAAAGGAAATAATTATAGGTTTTTATTAAGCAGATATTTAATTTTTAATTTTATTATAAAATTATTAATTAAAGATAAAAGTTGCTGTGTGTGGGTAAAATGACCAAAATAATATTTTTAAAAGTTTATCCAAAAATTATAAAAGCATAAGCATTTATCATACCGGATGTCTCTACTAAATCTTGTGTTTTAAAGCTGTTACACAAAACAAAACATGCTGCAAAACTTCAAAATTGCATCTATTATTGCCAGATTTCTACGGTTAATCTTTTTTTCTCGAAAAACTAACTACACAACCATGATAACTATAATTGATGATGAATATGCTGTCAAATAAAATCACCTTGATTCAGATGTCACATGAATTACAAAAGAGGAGTTTTTGTCAAATGAACCCTGTTCTTTTGGATTATAATACTTCTATGTTTTTACTCTGTGGAGAAGATTAATTGTTCTCACTCCAAAAAATAACGTAGACTAAATTATCTTATTTAATATTTGGTTTTTTTAATTTTGAATTATCTTCTATTTTGTTATTTAGATTATCTTTGATTTTTTTAGTATTTTATCTAACGTATAAATAGACTCTCTTTGTAAATAGTTGATAATGATAATGATAATGATTTGTATTCTTATTTTTCTACGTGAGTCGAGGAGTACTATAACTTAATTGGTGGAATACCCTACCAAAGGGTACCTTTAAAGTTACATTCTACATCAAATTAAGTTGAGTTTGGGAGTACCCACTCAAATAGTTCTTTTAAGTTATTTTTGGGAAGTACCAGCCAAAGGACTTTGAGTTAATTTAACTAAATATTTTGTTTCCTGCGTAGCACTATTCCCAGCAAGCAAAGTATAGGTCATTCATGCTTGCTGTAAGTCTAAAACCCTCATATAAGCTTATTGAAGAGAGAAAACTCCTGTCATTCATGTCCAGTCGTCCACCAAAAGCTTTCAAAGAGACTCATAAGAAATGGACTTTTTTTTTTTTTTCCAAATAATGCAATTTTAAAAATTATTTATTAAAATAAGCTACGTATTTTTGTGTTTTATATGTGTGCAACAAAATCAAAAGGCACAATATCTCACAATGTGACACATGATCTTTTGGTGTATGAAACATATTGGACAAGCATTAATAATTAAAAAAAGAAACATGTATTGTATTCTAAACTGTGCAGCCTTATGAATGAGTACTACACAATTAGTAGTCATGTGACAGAGTTGGATGTGTGTAGCATGACAAATGTGCACCACAAAAGAAGTGTTGCTTTTCCACCTTGTATGCACATATTTTTCCTTTTTAATTCTTCCGTAGTGATAGGGGTTTATTAATATTTTCAAGCCTTCTTCAAATGGAATAAAGCTTGCAAATTTTAGCATTGAAATTGGAGAATGAGAAGAGAGAATTGTAAATAACAAGACCACTTGTAACATATATGTATTTATTAAGTTTTTATTTTTTATTTTTTTTAAGCTTTATTTGAGAGTTTGGAGAGGAAGGAAAGAGAAAGATTCGAAGGGAGAAGGAAGGGAAGGTAAGAGAGGGGAAGAAGGTTAAACCCCTCTCTTGTTTGGATATTTAATATTGAGGAGGGAGGATGATAGGGGTTAATTATATAAATAATTTTAAAATTAATATTTTTATTTTTTATTTTTAAAAATTATCACTTGAAAAACTAATTATTTTTTTTAAAAAAAGTTAAAATTTTATTTGTAAAATAGTATGAAAGGGTGGAAGAGAGAAAACTCCAAAAATGGAGAAACTTAAAAAACAAGCTTTTGGAGGGTTTAAAAAAACTTCCAAAACTTTTCTCTCCTAATTAACCAACTTCCAAACAAGATTAAACTCTCTCTAACTCGTTCCCTCCTCTCTCTTCCCCTCCTAAACCTAACTCTCAAACATAGCCTTAGAAAATATAAGATCATTGAATATGTTGTAAGAAAAATAATTAGTTAGTTAAGATGTTAGTTAATCTTAAAATTTTCATCTATATAAATAATAATATAGTTTGTACTCACTTATTTTATTTCTATCAATAATAAAAGTTATTAAAATTTCTCAATTTCTTTCAATTTTCTTCTTATTTTAGGATCTACCATGTTTCTTGACATAGTATCAAAGTCATGGCATTTTCCATGACTCTTTTCTTTTGCTAAATACAATCAAGTTTCAGGAAATGCAATAACTTTTGATTTCTAACTTAAGATCCGTTAATGTAGATTCAAGAATTCAAATTGTTAAATAACAGTTCTCTAGTGAATCTATCGTCTTTCGTCAACACACTTCCATAACCAAAGGTTTAATTGTATTCTTGTGATAGTCAACTCTCAATTCCCTCTTTCTTCTTTGCGTTTTGATGGCATTGGGTTGTGCTCCTATTTTATTTGTTCACTATCCATGGTTCTTGAAATTTGAATTTGGTGTTGCTCTTCACATGAGGAGATTAAAGATTTGTTTGAGTGATAGGTTTATCTTTCTTCTTTTTAAGTTTTGGTTTCTCTGTCTATTTTCTCGTTGTATTAGAATCGAGAGAGAAAACTGAATATTATTGAAAAGCATCAAAATTGAACTATATTACAAGGAATGAGCTAATCATATATATACATATAACAACTAATTGAATTAGTTATATTTTCTAACTATGCATGATAAAACTCCCCCTCAAGATGAAGCATAAATATATGTGATGTCCATCTGTGAGCGAGAGTGCTCCAAAATGTCTGGCCTAGAAAAATCAATCTTGCTTGAGCGAGAGAACATGCACTAAACTTCATCTTTTCTAAAAACAAAAGTAATAAATATGAGGGTGTTACAATCGCCAGCCAGTTTAGTCTCGTCGTCGATTGCTTAATGATAATCACAATTCATCTTGCCGAATTAAACGATCTTGAATTGAATTTCACACAATAAAAATGAAATTATAGGGCACAAATAAGAGTTGAAATAAGAAGAAAATTAATAAAAGTAAAAATACAATAGAGATGGAAAACGAAGCTACAATCACAAGATTGATAAGTCAAAGAACGATCGTTACAAGAGTCTTGGCCTCTTGATAAGATAAAAAATAATAATTGGCTCACTCAAGAACTTAGAGTCACACGCTCTCAAAAGAGTCTTCAACCTCAAATTATATTCAAAACTAATTAAAAATATATTTACAAAAGCTTATATATGTCTGGTGCTTGTAAATCAATACTAACACAAACCCTAATAGACTTTTTGTACTAACAAGCCTAAATTCAAATAAACTAAATAAAATAACAAGATTTTATCCTAAATAAAAACTCAAAATAAGTAATAACTAATATTAAAATAAATAAACTAAACATAATAATTAAATCCTAATAAAAATCGTTAGAGTCCAAATTATTTAAGCATATATAATTGACCATCTTGGACTTTTCTAACTCTAAATTAAGCTCTCTTTCAAATAAGACAACAACCATATTTTCTAAGTCTCCATTTATTCTCTTTACCCTTACCCTTGTCATTGGTTCTTGAAGTCTTTTCAATGTCTTCAAGTTTTTGTCTTCAATGGACCTTTTTGATTCTTATTATTGCCCCTCCTCCCTCTATTCCAATTGAACATGAGTGACGAGAGTTTTTTTATTCATTTGAAAACAAGAGAACATATGTATACATGTACCCCTACAACAAATGAGTGGAAATTGCTAAAGAAATTTGTAGTAGCTTAGAACTCTTTAATCATATGGCTGAGATATTTTTTAGGATACAATATCCTACGACAAATGTTTTATTTCATTTGATTTGTGGAAAAAAAGTTATCTTTACAACAATGGCAAATTTGTTCAATTGAGGCTATTAAAAATATGGCTACAAAAATGGTAACCAATTTTAAAAAATATTGGTCTATTATACACAGAATCATGGGAATTGCCATTATTTTGGATCCAAGATATAAATTAAAGTTGTTAGAATACTTCTTTCTCAAGCTCTATAGAAGTTCATCTTCTTTTGAAATTAATAATGTAAAGAAATTATGCTACTCATTGTTTGAAGATTATCAAGTTCTTTGTGATGGGAATAGTGGAAAGTTTAGCTAAAAAGTTCAATGAGATAGAAATGAATTTGGATATGTTTAATGGTAGACAAGGTTCATGGTGTTCAACTGACTCCTAAATGCACAACATAAACTTCCACCTCCTGAGCAATAATACTCATAACAGTTTCATCAATTTTCACTGCCCCTTCATCATTATATACCTTAACTAACCCTTCCTCAAGACGAATTCCAAGTATGCGATAGAAGATCTATACATTACCTTTGTACCCTAACCCCTTTAAAACTTTAGTAATTTCTTGCAGGACCATTCATTAGGATCACAATTAGACATTGTGTATTTTAACCTTGCAACATAAGTTAGCCAATACCTTTCTTTTTTGTTAGTGCTTTCAAAATGTGTCCTCCATGATACAAGTACACAGTAAACATCGGAGGGGATGAACCTATTATTGAAGACATCATCATAACAAATGTTAACACAAACTATAAAACAAAGCACCACGTATTATCAACACAATTTTCAATATTAGGGTTTCTTACATTCATTAGTGGAAGATGAGTTAAAATACTAGTATTAATATATATATATATATATATATATATATATATTATCTTATATTATTTTAATTAAATCTATTATTTTTCTTACAATTTTAAATTTAAAAGTAAAAAAAATAAGTGTTATGTGTTTACTTCTTGTTATCATTTAGTACTTGAACTTTTCTATCTTAACCCTACTTTCGTTCTTAATGTCTACCTCATTCAAACTTATTGTAGCAACCATGAATCATTATTAATTAAAGTTAGTTATCAACGCTACCAAAAGAGGTTATCAAGTAATTTCACACGAGAGGTCACCTCATTGTTCTATTCCTGTTGTTTGATTAAATCTCACACAAGATAGGATCATCGCCAACAAATAATTTAAATGTTTAATTTCGCTTATGATTTTTAAAAATTTTAATTTAAAAAATTGTTGTATTAAAATATATTTAACACTTGTAATATTTAAATATTTATTTTTTATTTATGTCTGTACATTATTTAGCAACTATGTATTAAATTTTTATATTATTATATTACTTATGTGAAATTATATAAATATATTTTTTATAAATATTTATTTTTTAAAATAATTGCAAATAACATGTACGAGTATGGATACTAATACCAGGTACGGATACAGAATTAATGTTTATACCCCCCTACCTTGCATTCCTACGAGTAAAGGAGGTAGTTCCATATTGCTATTTCTCCAATCCGCACCCTGACCAAAAGGAAAACACATAAAGGGAGGATAACAAGAGACAAGAAAAGAGAATGGGTTAAATTCAAAAATTAGGCGGCAAGACAAATGTTCCCAATTTTCCGTCCAAATTTTACACGTCTCAAACACCCCACCACAGATCAGGGCCTTCCTTTGCATCCAATGTCTTCGTCCTCAATTGCCTTCATCGCCCTTCAATGCTGCCAATGCTCTACCATGCAGGCACTCTCTCTCTCTCTCTCTCTGACACACACACACACACACACACAATAACACATTCTGATTCCATTGATGCACGACGGTGTTCAGGTGAAGCAGCAGAAGAAGAGCAGCAACAAATGGAGTTGCGCAGTCTGCAATGAGAAGCAATCGGTTCGAAAAGTCTTCGCTCAGGGATTCATGGCCAAGGACATCCGCAAGTTCGTCCAGAGCTTCAATATGTCCCGCAAATCCCTCGATGACGGCGAATGGCCACTCGCCGGAACCCTAGATCCGGCGCCGGAACACTACGATGACGAGATCACCCAGAAAAAGAAGAGGAACGATTGGTCTGCGTACCTCGACCAAGAGGATCATCACACCGTCAAGGAACAAGAACGAGACCATGGTGGTTAATATTAAGATCAATTATTTATAAACTATATGTTTAAATATGTTTCTATTCTGATTTATTTAAAATTAGTTTTTATTAATTTTTAGTCCTTTAAAAAAGTTACCACGATATACTGAATTTATCAAATTTAGAGATTAAAAATTAAATAGGAATTTAAAAAATTAACATGTTTTCCGCCTGAAACCTATATTGTATAATTAAAGTATGTGATCATCACGGTTAAATTCTGGTGTGTGACCACATGGACTGTTATAAAGATAAGGGGACATGAAAAGGTTTTAATTTCATTAATTGGCATAATCATAAATCATTTTGTGGGAGAAAGGGTAAAGAAATTAGTATGCTGATTCACTGTAGTTGATTCTATTAAGAGACAATTTATTTTAATAACTTTTGATTCGTTGTGGGGTGGTCGTTTAGGCTTGGTTTTGATGAATTTGATTGCATTTAATTGATTAGGAAATGATTTCGAGCCTCTGGTTGTGACTGAGTTGCCGAAAGGAGTACTCAAGAAACGCAGATTGGAGGAGAATTCAACTGCAGGGAATGCCAAGCTTTTCAAGAAGCCACTTTTCCGTAACTCTCAAGGTGCATATGCCTTCATTCTACCTGTTTGTGTGACAATCACTTCATAGCATAGAAGAAAAAAAAAAAAAAACAGATTTTATGTATTGCATTTAATTGAAGAGCAGAAAAAAATTGAAAATTATTGCCTATTTAATATATTATGAACTTCTACCCTACTTGAGATTGAGGGAAAAGAAAAGCCAAATAATCATATGCTTTTAATGATACTAACATATAGCATTGGACTGTTATTTGCAACTTAAAAAACCAATTTGGACACTGGTTAAATCTATCACCACTCATGTAATTATTGAAATAGAATGAGGTTGAGCGGATAAGAATGGGATCGAATATCAATGCAGATGAAATAACATTTTATCCATGCTTTTTCCTTTTGAAACTACAGATAGCTTAGATATGGAAGGGAGGGCAGAAAATATGATAAGAAAAGAATTTTATTTTATAAAAGGATTTATTGACAGTGACATTAGCTGTATTCAAATTCATGCAGAGGAGCCAATGATAGATCAGCAAAGAATTACATCAATGACTGAAAGCAATGCTGAGAAAAATAATTATGTGACGCCAGATAATCAGAGAACTGAAAAATGCAAAACAACAATCAGCAGGGGAGCCTCCAAATGGAACGAATACTTAAACGAGGACAATGACAGTTTAGAACTTGCATGGAAGAGGGGCTTTAAGGACCATTCGGGTCCTTGCAACAACAGCATCTTAGAGGCCATAACTAGTGAGCAAAGAGTCGAAGATGATATTCACCCAGATTTTATGTAAATTGTACTGCAGATTGTTGAGTGGCATATTTATCGCATGGAGACTAATTAGTTGAAGTTAAAAAAATAAAAAATATCACCAATTCACCGAATAAATATCAACAGCACTTTATATATAAAATTAGGTTCCATCAAGGATTGTTTCGGTAAGAGTTTACAAGTTATGGAGGGGCGATAATGCATGTTCATAGTTACTGTTAAGTAAAAAATGATAAGAGGGAAGTAGTATGCTGTCCAAACTACTGAATTCTTAAATAGAATAAGACAACAGAATAATTCAATACAAAAATTACCTCGAATATATATGATGCATGTATGTAAGTTCCTTATGGGTCATTATGTTTATTATCATGATGGTCAAAATTGCGATTAAACACGTGAGACTGTATAATATTATGATTCGTTGCTAATTACAGGATTTTTCTTGTGAGATTGTGCGATCTTAAGCGTGATCACTTTCGACTCATTTTTTTGAAAAATTTGATTGAATCCATTTAATTGTCCAATTTTTTTACTCGAGTGTAGTTTTTTTTTTTTCAGACACTTCTCTTACCACCTTTATGCACCTTGTGACTGTGTTTGTTTTCGTACTTGACACTATGAGTCCATTCTTTTCGTTCCTTGTCCTTTTCTCCTTTAAATTGCCTTTTTCTCCATTATATTTGGACGCAACCACCATTTGAGAGTTTTTGAATAGTGAGTTAGTTTAGTTGTGTTGTTTACTCTGCCTTTGTTTCAATATTTCCATGTTGCTTTTGTCTTCCTTCAAAATGTCTGCAAGTGTGTGAAAGGTGTACCTACAAGCAAGAAAAGACAATCGAAAACTAGTACAGTTGTTTTGATTTGACATTGGTAGTATTTATATTGGTTCAGTGGGCAGCTTTATAAGTGTAGTTGTTACAGGTTTTATGCAAAAAAATGCTTTTAAAAGTAGGAGTGATGTGACGTGGTAGCATGAAATGTTGAATAGAGATATACAAAAAATACAATACAAATATTGTCAAAAACTAATAAGTGGTAAGGTTTATCTTTTGAAACATCATTTGGTTAGACACAAAGATGTGAGTGATTGCACTTTAGTTAATAATGAAGTAAAGAAAGAAATGTAGTAAGTTGTATCCTTATTATAGGAAAAATTAATAAAGAAATCAAATATCAGTCTCAAAGAGTAAAATGTGAAAGTGATGAAAAAAGAAAAGGGATTGAAGCTGAGAAGCAGTGAGAATATTTTTAAGAAGATAGGCGTAAGATGTTGGAATCTGTTACAAAATATGGTGTTCAATTCAAGCCACCTTCCTATCATGAAATCAGAGTAAGTATTTGATGCATCATGTGAATTTGATCACACAAGTTATTGAAGCACACAAAGAACAATGGAGGAAAATAAGATGCACAATAATGACATATGACTATACCAACAAAAAAAGAAGAAAGAAAACTATAGAGTTTTTTAGTGAACAACCAAACTCTATAGGTCATACTAGTGTAAGTCTAAAAACTTCTACACTCGATCTGTACTTTTCATTTAATTTATATCTAACAGTTAATAAAGTAATAAATTATAATATGTTAAATTAAGTTAAATAAAAAACTTAAATTGAATGTAAGAGTTTTTAGATCATGTTGTTATATATGTGTGTGTGTCTATATATATATATATATATATATTACTTCAGTTGTTGCATCTCATTTCATATATCTAAAACAATTAACAAGTTGTTTAAGATGATGGATGACATTATAGAGGGGGTTCTAAAAGATAATGTGGTCCAAACTGTGATAGATAATACAATAAACTACAAGAGTGTGAGACCAAACATCACTTGCATTGGTATGTCTTACCTTACTTTAGGATGTCTTCAAGAGCATAAGGAAGCACTAGTAAATATGTTCACATCTAATCAATGGAAGACTTGTTGGTATGCTAAATCAACATATGGGAAGTTTATTAAATATGTGATTATAGATAAAATTTTTTGAAAAGATATTTGCTTAAAAAGTGCATATCCTTTAATCAAAGTTATATGTTTGGTTGATTTAGATGAAATATTAGCTATGGGTTCATTTATGAGGAAATGGATCGAGTTAAAAAGAAGACAGCAAAGGCCTTCAATGATAGTAAAAGAAGGTAAATAAATTATTAATTTCAGTTGTAATTTAAAACTTTGCTTATCTTTGTTTAAAAATTAATTAAATTTTTTCATCTATATGTTATCTTCCTTTATGAAATGTCATTAATGAAAGATGAGACAACCAACTACATGGCCATTGCATGCTATTACCTCAACCTTATTTTACACTACAGTTCTAGTTTTAAAGTTAATTTTGAAGTTAAACATAAATTATATTATATAAAAAAGATGGTAGAAAATGCTAAAGAAATTACTAAGATTAATGCTTAACTTCGAGATTTTAAGGCAAAGAAGAACTTTTTTTTTTGCAGCAAGGCAATCTTAAATGTACTTAAAATTAATATCAAAACTCCAACACAATAGTGAGAATCTTATAGGGATGAATATCCAGAGCTTCAAAAGATTTGTTATTCGTATATTGAGTTTGACATGTAGTTCCTTTGAATGTGAGCATAACTAGAGTGCTTTTGAGTTGGTAAAATTTTAAAATTATGATAAATGGTATTTCATTTTTTTACCTATTACTTGTACTTACTATTAATTAATTGCATTTATATATATTTTAGGTCCACACAAAAAGAAGAAACCATTTGAAACAAAAAACTATGAATGATGTTGTTTAGGTGATGTATAACTCAAAATTGGCCAAGAAAAAAAAATCTAGAAAATGTATGAAGTCTAATCTTGATGATCTTTCATCTAATGATGAATGGATTATGAATAATAAAAGTTCATCTAGTACAGATGGTTTAGAAATTTATGATTTATTGGACTTAGAGTTGAATACAAATGAAGTCTTGAGCTAAGTTGGAGATGAATTCAATGATGATAATAATGATTTTGAAATGTTAGTCCTTAGAATTAATAATCGTTAGTCAGTTTAGTCCATGAAGTTAAGAGACACTAAAAATAAGTAACAAGACTTTAAGTGACATTTAGACTCCAATTAATGTCATAATTGTGTGTCGTGTAATGCTTCATTTTCGTCCTTAAAAATTAACTATTATGTAGTAATTAATCTATTGCACCATACCCTAACCTCACTTTCTTTGATTTCTCCCTTTGAATTTAGTCGTTCTTGCACATTCAAATTTCATTTTCATCAACTTACTTTGTATGGGACAACAACTACTTATGTTTTCATCCATTTTTGTCGTATTTCTTTGCTTGCTTTGAGAAAGGTATGTACAGAGGTCCCTTATTTCACTTTTGTCTTTCACTTTATTGTTTTTTAATATGTGTGATTAAATATTTATATTTAAAAAAGTCACAATTTGTGTTTATTATATAGGTTAATTGTGGTCCTCTTAGGATTTTTAGGTTTTTAAACTGTGAT
This sequence comes from Abrus precatorius, assembly GCF_003935025.1. NCBI lineage: Eukaryota > Viridiplantae > Streptophyta > Magnoliopsida > Fabales > Fabaceae > Abrus > Abrus precatorius. The sequence continues at coordinate 13,527,097 of NW_020874439.1, forward strand.
TAGTTTTCACGTGATGTATTAGATTTTTAAAAATCTGTATTTATTTATTTGTTAATTACTTTGTGTGTAGAATGAACTTTGTTACAAATCACATCCATCATGGAAATAAGTTTGTTGAACAAGATGATGGAAGATAAAGTACGAAGAAGAAAAAGTTGAAATTTGACCTGCTAGAAATGATGAAATGTTTTCAATTAAAATAATTTTTGCCATGTATTAGGCTATGGTAAAGTGAAGAAGATGTTTTTGTTGAATCCAATGAGATGCAACACAAAGAATTAAAAATATTGAAGAAAATGCTTATTTGTTATAATTTTTCATGTAATGTCTAATTCTATTTTAATTAGATTGATAATTTTTAACTAATTAGAATTAATAAAATTTTAGGGTATTATAGATATTGTCTGCTTTTATTGCATCATCAACCCAACAAAAGTGTTCATAATAACCAATAACCTGAAAAAATATTATACAACTTTCATTATCTTACAATTTTATTCTTAGTAAATTAGTTCATCAAAAGTCATTAACCTCACCTTGTCCCTTTCTACTTAGATTTGTACTAGTTTTTGACTTTTTCACAACAACAGTTAAGCCACAGTACCATCTTTTGGAATAAGATCTCTTCGAACAAACATAAGAACTAGTTAGATGACTTCTTTTGTTATTACTTCTGGAGAAATGAGACACATTTCTAGCACTGGCCATATGTAAAGAAGACGAATAGTTTTGAAGGAAGAAGGAAGGAACTTACACAGTGTGAGAAGAATTTAGAATACAACGTGATGTTTCAAGAATAAAAAGCTTACCTCATGTGAAGAAACTACAAAACATTATTTGAAGTCCACATAGATATTTACAAGTCACTTAATATGATAAATAACAATTTGTTACCTATATTTAATGTCTACTAATGTCAAAGACTAAATTGAAATGTATGTTAATTTCGAGGACTAGATTTTCAAATATGCAATTTTAAATACTAACTTTAGTCACATTGCATATTTTAGGGAGTAAAATAGGAGTTAACCCATTTATTTTATATAGATTATTAGTTCATATACATCATCTTACAATAACAAATGCATTGAATGTATGTTTAATTTAAAACACTTAGCCAACTCTTCATACGAGATAATGATGTAAAATTTATATGTTTTAATTTATTTTCATACATAAAAAAATTTATAAAATAATATATTTTAGAGATCAATCATCTTGACTTTAGTAATTCTTTCACTCATTAAATATACTCTGCTGCCCATTGTTATAGGCATACACATGAAGAAGTATATATTAAGCTTTAGATAAAGAGAGTATGATAACAAGCATGTTCATGTATTTTAGTGTGGAATACAAATGAGTTCCTAATTGTGATATATTATTTATTTAATCTTTATTTTGTTTTAACAATTTAGTTCTCAAATGTATTACATTATTAACGTTTTGGTCCTTTAAGAAACTAATTGATATTTGAAAGTGTCATGTGAAATTTGGGTTTCAAATATGTTAATTTTGTTTATATTGTACCCTGATTTTACTTAAATTTTTCTGAGAAAATGATCAAAATGTAAGTTAACATATTCGAAAACTAAGCTGTACAAAGCAAAATTTTCAACAATGAAAGATAAACAAAAATGCTACTTTTATGTTAGAATAGTAATGGGTAAAGTACCTGACGGGTACATGTAGAATTTACTCACAATGGGTAGAATATTTACTTACTACATAGGTACAGGTATGTGTAAATACCGTAAATTTTAATGGTATGAGTGCTGATATAGGTATATAAGTATCCACTCCGCCCTATACCCGCATATATATATATATATATATATATATATATATATATTGAATTTTTGTATTATTATACTACTTATGTGAAATTATATAAGATTAATATAAAAATAGTTTTAATAATAAAGTAAACCAAAAAATTTATTTTGACTTATATTTTTAATAAAAAAATTTATTACTATTTTATATCGTTTAATTTGACAAATATAATTTAATTATTACACGGTTGATATGAGATTGACTTTTAAAAAAAATATTATTTATATATGACATACATATAAAATATTTTTCACACAAATATTTTTGTAAATAAAATCATATTGATATTTTAATTATAAAGTGAATGATAAATAATAAATATATTGTAAATATTTTATAAATTTTACAATCACCTACTATTACCATAAACTTATTATTTATCGATAATATTTAAATTTTATTTTTTATATTTTAATTTAAAATAATATTTTTCTATACAACATGTGCATTACAAGTACAAATATAATCTATTGAATCTAAATAATATTATTTTTACCATTTATTTACGTTGAAAGAAGTTTTTGAAAAGATATAAAATATAAAAAAAATATTCTTAATTCTTCTTTGTTAATATTTTTTTCAAATAAAAAAGTATAATTTTTTATATACACATATATTTCTTTATTATAAAATTTTATTGTGACCATTTATCTTTTATTTAAATTTTTCTTTTAAAATTTATATACATTATAAATATTTAATTCATTAAAATAATTTTCAAAAAATTTATATTTTTGACAAAATACTTTCGTATAGTGCATGAGTTAAAAATACTAGTATGATATATTATATTATTTTAATTAAATCCGTTATTTTTCTTATAATTTCAAATTTAGAAGTTAAATTTTTTTTATATATTCACTTTTTGTTATCGTTTAGTAGTTGAACTTCTCATTAAGACTTAACAATTATGAAACATTATTCGTTAGAGTTAATTGTCAATGCCGTTACAAGATATCACTAACTGATCTCACAAGAAAGGCGCGCCACCTATTGTGCAGATTTATTTCGTTGTCACTCTGATGTTCCCAATCAATTTAATCTCACACAAGATAGGGTCATTGCCGACAAATAACTTGTGTGTTTGGTTTCGCTTATTGTTTTCAAGAATTTTAGTTTAGAAAATTATTGTATTAAGATATATTTAGCACTTGTGATCTTTGAATATTTAATTTTTTATCTATGTTTGTACCTTATTCGGCAACAACTTATTAAATTTTTGTATTGTTATACTTCTTATGTGAAGTTATATAAACATATTTTTTTTATAAATATTTTTTTCTCAAACAAACGCAGATAATAGATACAAGATGAGTATGCAGATGCCTAAAAAGTATGGATATGAGAATTAATGTTCATACCTATGCAGATATGAGAATGGGTACTATAGTATCCTACTCATACCCTACCCATTTCTATATCTACTTTTATGTATCAAATACTTTTCTAAATTTTGATGTTTCTAATGATAAGTTCTTGTAATTATAACATTGTGATTATAATTTTGTATTATTTAAAGTAGGTCGAATAGTTGGATAAAAGATAGGCTTAACATGAAAATTTAATAATAAAAATAATTATGACTACAAATTTTGAAAATTTTATAAAAATTGAAATAAATTAGTTTGCTATCACATTAAATTGAACTTAATCTATATTTATTAATTTGTTAGGACAAAACTTAAGTTTCTTTCACATATATATATATATATATATATATATATATATTTATTTATTTATTTAGTTATGAAGTTATTGAATTAAACAAGGCAACACATAAATTTTTTTAAATTTTTTTTTACATATTATTAATATTTGCCATAAAATTTTGAAAAACATTTATTTTGTCATTGATTTGAAAACTTGATAAGGATAGATAAGTAATATTTATAGTCCTCCCAAGCCATTCAACAATAGAAACTTCATTCATTTTATATTTACGTTTATACATCTTTATTTATTTCAAATGGAAGAATCCTCAGAGAAAATGTGAGATAAAATCTTGATGATAATAAAATGCCTCTTTTTGTTTTTAATAGGTTTGAACTGTAACAAATTTTCAATCATACTTTATATGAAATCATCCCTTTAATATAACTTCAATCATCAACTTTCAAATGAACATAATAAGTACACAAGAATGATGTATTAAGTATTACAATATCGAATATAAATTATGAACAAATAGTTATAACAATTAAATAAAAATGATTTATGCGTTGACATTACATAACTTGTTTCTTCTTTTCTTCAGGTTGATTTTTTCCTTTCTTTAATTTCCGTTTGTTTCTTTTCTTTTTTCATTGTTAGTAATTTACTTGGTACCTTTTTTAAGCGTTATAATCTTCATCCTTTATTTCTTTGCCTATTAACTCTCAATAACTTAAATGACTTCTATCTTTATCATTAAGGCATATACATTAAGATGCTATCTAAGTATTTCTATGAAATTGTTACAATCCTTACTATATTTTCTTATTTTTTGCTTAATGGAGTGGAATGCAAAATAAATTTTAATAATGGACAGCATTATTTATCCCTCTTTATCATTTTAGTTGATGAATTTTTTTTTCTGTTTTATTATATTTATACAGTAATATAATAATTTTCTGCCAGCAAAAATCCAAACATAGATAAAGAAACAAAATAGAGTTAGTAAATAACAAAGTATATGACTTAAATAAAAAATATGATTTTTAAGAAGTCATAGTATTATTAGTATTATTTATTAAAAAAAATCACGTGTTTTATGTGTTATCATATGTATAATTAACTTTCACACTAAATTAAATTTAATAAAACAATTATTTATCAATTAAATTAATTTTAATTTAAGATTTTATAATTTTATAAACATATCCGGTGTATTGCACGTAATAAATTCCCAGTTGATCTTTTAGATTTTAATAAATACCTATTTTTATATTTATAAAATTTTATTTACGCTTTGAATAGTTTCATAATTATATAAAATTAATTTTTACGATTTACGTTTTTAATTTTTGATAATATATTTTAATGTTTCATATTTATAAAATTTTATTTTTAATTATTAAATTATATGTAAAATATCTGTACTCTAAGAAACTAGTTAATTATACGTAAAATTCCAATAACGAAACATATATATATATATATAATTAACATCAGTCCCACAGCATCAGGCGGCAAAGCATGGAGGAGGAAAAAGCGAGCGCAGTGGGAGAAATCGAGGAAATGGAGGCGACGGGTGATGGGACCCACAACCCGAGCGAGAGGAGGCACGTGCGAACGAAGGTGCCTGAGGTGGAGATCCACCTGTACCGTCAGGGAAAGGGACCCGTTACGGCGTTCAAATCAGCGTTGGGTGGTTGGGAACAAGATCAATTGGAAGTGCGAGACATCCTCGAAAAACACGCTCTCAAGTCCATTTACGCGTTCAACCCTCAAGCCGGTGCTCGTGGCGTTCCGGTCCGCTTCAACCCTCGAAACGGAAGATCCCTCTTGACCTATAGGGATGGTGCTGTCGTTTACGTTGATGGAGAACCTAAGGTTCGTTGTTTTCTCCTTTTTCTGTTTTATTTTTCTTAATTAGCTGAATCTAGTATTTGTTTGGTGAGACATGTTTATAAATGTTTCGTGTTTGATTTAAATTTTTTGAGAAGAGGAATTGGAATCTCTTGTTAATGAATTTTAGCTCCTCTCGAAAATAGTTTTGCTTAGGTGTTTAAAGTATTTATTATTGTAAATTTATTTATTTAATTTTCTTTTTCCATGAAATTAAACAATATGTCCGATTTATTCCGGCAAAATTTTTCTTCCACTCTTTCTTTGAACCAAAGGGCGCTGGACAAAATAATAATAGTTCAAATATTTAATATAGATGTTAGGACCCAATTGCACGGTATGGAACTTGAGAGACACTTTGAAAGTATAAAATTCTAGTGTGGGATTTATAAGAATTTGGATTCTTCAACTGCAACGGTTAGCTTTGTTGTTGTGTTTCTCCTGTTCTTATCAGTAGTAAATGTATTTTAATAGTTTTTATTTTGATTTGATTCCACTGGGAACTTGTTAACATTTTTTTTTCTTTTTTATGTTTTCGTTGATCTTTTTTGTTTTCAACTGGGTTGTTTCGGTTTAGTTGGTTGTAGGTGTTTTCATGAGTTCTCTGAGAAAGAAAAAATTGGGGAGAACGGGGAATGTGGTTTGAGATTTTGTTGTTTCGATATTGGGTCTGGAACTCTGGATGGGTGCAGCCTGTAAGTGTTTTAGAATAGTGGGTTTTAGGAGACGGGATCTGAATGAAAAGGGGGATTTGAGATTTTGTGTGTCTACTAATGATTATGATGGAAAGCCAGGAAATTTAATGATTTTAGTTAAATTGCTTTTTAAAATAGGAAGAAAAGAACGCTCTGTGTGGTCTAGTTTAGTCTAGCTAAAAGGTTTTTGTGTACTATGTAGGTATTAATTTTTAATCTAATTTTATGGATAAGTAAAGAACGTTCAATTAATTTGTGAATATTGAGTGGATTCTGTTAAAACTTTCAAGAAAAGTTTGTGGGCGTAAAGAAACCCCAATATATTTGACTGCTGGGAGTAATTTCAATGGTGTTCAGTTAAATTGGCTGCCACAGTAAGAAGAATTCAAACATTGTTGTCTGACAATTGTCCAAAATGTTTTAGTCTTTACTTTAAGGAGGGCAGCACTTTGTAGAAATTTTCGGTCTCTTGGCATGGTTAATTGGAGTATAGAGAAGAAAGTTGAAGCACCGTAATCGTTTATATATGAATTGCACAGGCTGTGTTACCAGAGGCATAATTGGCAATGGTCCCTATGTGTTAGCCACGGGTGCTTCTGTAATAATCTGAGAGCTTAAAGTTACTTCATTTATGAGAGGTCATGGTGACAAAATGTTTCTTGTATGGAATAGTTCTGTTCTCTTTCTGGGAGAGTGGTTGACCACCAGCTGTATGATGCTGGAGTATCCAAAGGTTGACAATCCACAACGGGGAATGTGCCTACCTATAAAAGACACTCCCAACACTCTGTTAGTGGCACGCTGAGAATAATGCAGTTTAGAGAGCTGAAATCATCCTCTGAAGTTTGTTTGGTGTTTGTAGGGGGTGTTTGATTGCTGGGTTGTGTAACAGAACAGTCCCTAATTCGTGATTGTCATTGCTTCTCTGTTATACTTATAACTATTGTGCACTTATGACTGACCTATACGTATCTAACCTTGCCACTACATGTTCAAGCTGCTTGACCTGGTGGGTCAGGGGAGCAGGCACTATACAGTTAGGAGTGTGGGCATTTGGTGTTGCCTGAGTTGTAGCTGGACTGGTGGGGTGGAGTAGGACCGGATGAATGGGGATTATGCCTTAGGGTCCAGGGATTGGGTTACTGCTTTACTTGTGTTTTAGCCTATTGCTCCCTCTTAAAGGCTTTCTTCAATTGGATACGCTAAAATATTTGTGATATCATATATTTGTAGTTATAAAATTGAATCTTTTATGAGGTTCATAGTGCTTTAGATTGATAATTTTTATTAATGTTATGGTAAAATTTGGTTTGTCCATTCTCTCTAGATCATATTTATCATGCTTTTCATTAACTGAATTTTGTAACAGCGTTTTCTTTCCGTGCAACAAGACTCTGGGTTTCAGCCCTCAAGCATCGTGTAATGCCTAGAAAAAATTATGATCAAATTATAAAATCTGCCTCACTGATCAAGGATTTTACATATGTATTATGTATTTTCTTTTACAAGTGGTGTAGATACGTTTCTACACTTCTTTTTAAGTTGAAATACTACCGATGTGACCACCATTATCATGTTAAATATCTGATTATGATGAGCTGTTCATGTAATCATAATAAAAGCATATATGTAGTTCATGTAATATTGTCATTAGCTGAAAGTTTTCTTTTACAGGACTCACTAGTTAAACCAGTGACCAAGATCTTGATTGGCGTTGCTGTAATAACCCTTATGATAACACTAATTTCGAGGGATACTCCAGAATGGATGAAGAAATTAAACTTTTCTGGTGTGAACTTCCCTCCATGGATCTTGGCTTGTATAGTTATTGTCTTCACCCGCACGAGGAAGCGAACTAAAGATTTTCTGAAAAAACATGGTTGGTGAATGGGCTTGCGTTGATGCTTTTGTGGTAGGGTTTTACGCATTTCTCTATACACGTTCAAGTTTTGTCTAAATTGACAATTTTTGTCAATTAATTATATCATCATAAATGTTATAGGTTGATAATAAGTGATGTCACATTTGGTGTAACATTAGATCCTCTTGTTCAGCCAGTATAGTCTATCTATCTACATATTATTTCTCTTTTTCTTTTTGTTGCTGCTCAAATATGTGATTCCTGATTAGAGTGGAAATAAAAATATTATACTATGCAACTTTCTCTGGGAATCGTCTTGGCTAGCTAGTATTGCGTCGTTCTCTAGTCTTCAGAGGAGCACATACGCCTTAGTAGGTAACAATTTATATTTTACTAATTAATCATTGAGAAGTCTTGGTTTTGATATGGTTTATAGTTCTTCCAAACATATGATTTTCTCTCATCCTCTTCCACTCTCTAGTAATATCATTAGTATGTTGGTTGGGTGATTGAAAAATAATTAACAGCAGGGAAAATATCCAAACATTGGTGCATAAGAACTAGATATAATTCATGTTTAAGAACCTTCAATAGCTGTTAATTTTTTGTGTCGTTGCAAATATTTTTCAGATTATTTTTTTTATTATTGCTAGTGACTAGATGCTTGATGAATCAAAGTAGGAAGGTAAAAATGAGAAAAAAAAAGAGTGAAAATTGATAAAAAAAAAAAAAGTTGACACAATCATATCTATGTCATTTTTGTTTTCACTAGTTGTTCAACTTTTTAATGAGTATTTATTAAAAAAATATATATAATGAAATAAATTTTTCGTATGAGTAAATATTTAATTTGTACACCTTATCTTTTATAAAGGCTCGCTTCCGAAAATACTTATAAACTTGATAAAGCTTACTATTTTTTTTGCTAAGTTCTTATTAGTTACACCAATTTAAATTGACTTTTAAGATTCTCTCCTAATTATAATATTAGGGGTAATTAATGTAATGCTAACAATAGATGGGAAATTGTGGATTTTATGCTAAAGATCATTAGTTGAATTATCTTAAGTAGGTTTAAACGTTTCTTTTCCTAAAGCTCCACAGTTGAATTATCTTTCTTTTTTTTTAATTTTTTCGCTTAAGTACTCTCATGTTACACTTTGAATATTTATTTTTTGCTAAGAAAATACTAAATGTTTCTATGAATATTTCTAAAAATTGTGTGACAAATAATATGGAGGCAACTAAATGAGAGGGAAATTGTTTTTGTAAAATTCTATGAAGGAGTATGTTGCCAACGGTTGATGTAGGTTGTATAAAAATTGAGAACAAAACAAAAAATGACATTATTGGTATTTTATCTTGTAGATACAGTTTTCATGCCTTTTCTTTATTCTTTCAAGAATTTATTGTTGTATACACATTTAAAGCTCCAATTTTTGGGTCATTCAACTTATACTTTTCTCTTATTTTTTTCTTTTGTCATTTCTACTCAAGACAAGGGTTAAGATATAGTGTTGATCTGAACTCAGCTTTGCTCTCATATACACTTTGCTTGTCCATTAAGGCTAGTCATCTTTCCATTCTAGTAGACTGTTGAATTACTGTATTTAATTTATGTAATAACTTATAATTAAAATGTTAAAAGACATCAAAGTTCTCTGCCCAAGTCTTCCTTGTACAACCTCTACATTTGGATCTATGTGAGTGTTGAGATCAAAATTATATATGTATATAGAATACTAGCTTAGAGCCTAGAGCTTCATTTTTTCTTGTTTTTCAAAGAAAAACAAAATTGTCCCTGCAATTGGCATACAAAATCGTTATGCTATGCATTACAAAAGGCATGCTTGACTTGAGTATAAGCATAAAAGCGTGCAAAAAACAAATGAGATATTGACAGAGATTACATTGCAGGTCCCTTGTTCATTCTTCCCAACAAATTCTTGTGAACTGCCTCTTGATCAACTTATTTCCATAGAAACAGATTAAAAATAGAACAATGTACGGTTTAAAAAATCTTAATCTTACTTTATTTAGGTTTCAACTCCAATGAATTGACTTTCTTATCTTCTTGTGCCTTTCGTTAATCCTTGCTGCAGCTTCAGAAGTGAGCAGTGTATCACAGTGCCACATACAGTTATGTGATCGATTATGTTAATTGACCCTATGGATCCATCTAGGTCATAATAGAAAGCATAGATCAAAGAACCTATCATGGAGGCTGCTGATCAATTAACACATTCAAGAATTTGCCTACGCAAAAATACCGAATTGGATTATTTTAAACTCGGTAATTCAATGCATGCTTGGATTTATATATATGTGCGTGCATTTATTTGGAACCGAAATTTGTTGTACGAAGCAACTTCATCGCTTGTAAGCTCCAATGATAAAGGGGGCAATTGACAAGCAAACAGAATAATAAATAGTGGGGTAAAGAAATTTTAAGTTTGCTACAAAAGCTAGTTAAGTAGTTATGCATGCATAGGCATGCCAATGTATGCCTACATTTGTATGCATTTGATTCAAGTGTAGATTTGAAAAAGGAGATAAAGCAAAACTAGTATTGCTGATGATTTTCCCCACATTATAATTAGTGGGTGCCATTCTCTGTTGCATGTTCCAGTTTTGTGTAACAAAATGAATTATCCAACCATCCATTAGCCTTTGCTCGTTCAACATAGTGTTCAAACTGTTTTTTAGCATCAGGGACATCCAAAGCCAAGTCATCAAGAGATTCTTCAACTCTTCCAAAACCCTTCACCATTTGATACATGGTTATTAGTCCTGATTCAAAGCACTCCTTAAGTAGACCCCATAACCTCTCATTCTTCTTTTCAATGATTGTCACCAAAGCTTTCTTAACAACCTCATGATGGAAAAATGGCATTCCTAACTCTTTCATGCAGCGGCACGCTTCCCTTATTTCACCTCCAGACTCATACTCCTCCAACAGCTTTCCAATCATGTCCTTGACATCCTCAACTGCCCATCCAGGCCTGCTGCTTCCCCCACCTCCCCAACACCTTAAGATTCGCTCTCCTGCAAGTCTAGCCTTTAGTAACGACTTTGCCATTTGAAGCACTTTGCTCCCAATTGAATCTGGCCCCAGACACTGTGTTCCAATCTCTTCAAGGTGCTGTGGGGCTAGGACTTCATCAACCACTGCTCTAGCTAGAAACATTGCAAGATCCTCAACAACAACAGGATTATCCAAAGCTGTGTCATCTGCTGACTCTATCAACATCACAAAACCACTTACAACGTCATCAGCTGGGAAACACAATGAAGAAAGCAGTACAGAAGCCATTTCCTTCTCCCTATTCTTCCTATCCATTGCCAGAGTTATCAATCTTTTAACAAAGATTGCATTGAGTTCAGTACAGTTGTTGCTGTTCTCTTGTTCTAGACAACTATTTACCTCAAATATATCACCTGATAAGAAGTACTCTTTAATGATGGATTGAGTGTTTACCTTGAAACTTTTGGCAGCGCTATCTTCTATTGAGTTCTTTTCGGGCTCCACTGAAAGTGACTTCAAAGATGACACACACAACCAACCCTCAGATGCTGCCTTAGACATTAGTTGCTGTAGTATACCACGTGCATTTGGTATGTCAAGTGATAAGTCATCAACTGTGTCAATCAACCGACCGAACCCTTTAGACATTTGGCTAGAGTTAATGAAACCTTCTTCAGCTGCTTCCTTCAACAGGTCTAGTAGTGGGAATTCTGCTTGACGTCTCTCCATTGCCATTATAAGAGCCCGTTTCACTATTTCGTGATGGAAAAAAGGAACTTTCAAATCTTTGATGCATCTAAAGGCTTCTTTCTTGTCACCACTTACAACATACTCCTTCAAAAAGTTATTTATCTTAGCCTTAACGTCATCAACAGTGGTGTTCTTACTACCTCCCCAGCGCCGCTCTATGATTTCCGCATGCAGAGGGGCTGCTAGATAACTTTTCTCAGCTTTTTTCAGGACATCTACCCCTTTTGAATATTTGGTTAAATAGGCCATCTGTTTCTTCAAAAATGCAGGAGGAAGTATGTCATCAACCACGGCACGAGCTATAAAAAGTGCTAGAACATCAACTGTGTCTGGTATATCTACCATCAAGTCATCTGCTGATTCAACTAATTTGCTGAAGCCTTTGTAAACTTGTGGAGGATCAAATATATCGGCATAAAGTGCAGATAACAGAATAGCAGCCATTTCCTTTTCTTTGTCATGTCTGTCCATGGACATAGAGACAAGTTTTTTGACAAAATAGTAACCATACTCTGGTTTCCCTAATTCTTTAATTTCATTCATTGTTGCAACAACATCATCAGTGGCGAAGTATTCCTCCACTATTATCGTAGCTTTTTTCTTGTAGTTCTCGAGATCTGTTGACGGTTTCTTTTCATTTGAATGGTTAAATTCCTACAAAAAGCACATATACTTTAATGGGTGCTGGTGTTACAGAAACATATATTTTTAGAACACTATTAAAAGATACTTATAAATCATAACTCTATACCTCACTGCTGTCATAGTTTGGATCACTAGGATCAAGAAAGCTCGCGTCATCTGCATCAAGCAATCCACCCCAGGTACCTTTCCCCCCGGAACCACCTACACAATGAGAGTAGGATAAAATGGTCGCTTTTCGAATTTAAGGAACGCAAATATCGTATCATGTAATTTGAATTGTCATAAAACACTAAAACTAGACTATTCTATTCATTGCCTGCGACAGTAAGGCAAAGCTGAACGTTAAATGAGTATTCTATTATTCCAACTACTTAGATAAGAATAATTAATATGAAAAGTTATAGACCCTTATGTTAGTCATGAAATATCAGACACGAGAACCGTGACTTTTTTATTTACCTCATTCAAATGTTATGTCCAATTATCACGAGTCACCAAAGAATAAATGGGGGAAAGTAGCACCAAAGGTCTATGACCGTCACTAGCCACATATATTTGTTGTTAGCTACTTCGTGAAATAGTTATCAGGTATTAAAAAGTGGTAATTGGCAATGAAAACTTCAATGGGTAAACCTTTCTTTGGACGTCCATCTTTTTGAGAACATGATTGTCTATGATTCTTTGGACTTAGATTGCTGCACTTGCCTTGCACCTTTGGGGACCTCGGAGATTTTGGAGACCTTGGAGATTTGGGAGATCTTGGGGACTTCGGAGAAAGTTGCAATGGAGAAACAGACAATGGATCTGCACTTTCTGTTGCTGATCGATGAAGCTCTCGATGCTCATTTGATACATAACCCTCACTGAAATCCATTACGCTTATATCAAAACTTCCACTGTACAACTGTAATCACGGAAGTCATATATGCTTAGAACAGAATGTCAGCATCCAGTCCACACATCAGAGGAGACTTCAATCTCTAATCTGCTGCTTGAGTCATTCTTCTTTTCTTTATTGTATTATCTGTAGACTATGATCCATTTCAGTTCTGTCCTACAATGGTCACACAAAAATACGGGGCATAAATTTGCACGTACACAAATGAAACATTAATCAGAATGCACAATATAATTATAACAAATGCCTTTTCTTTTTGGATTATACAGAAGGGGCCTTTCACTAGTGCTTTTGATAGCAATAATTGTGTAGCCAGCAAAACGTGATGTACAAGTCATACTGAAGAAAATAAGAAACTGAACAAGCCAGAGTGAGTGGACCTTCTTTCCTAAGGCTGGCATTAAATACATACGCCTTATACTTGTGCCAGTGCACATTATCAACAACTTAAATGGGTATAAGTGAAATGCATGTATCCCTTTCAACTTTGGTAAGAAAAATCCGTTGAACCAATTTGACTCCATTATTTAATACTTATACATTGTATTCCGAAGAAACATCTGCCTAGAATATGATTTACTTTCTCTATCTTCCCTTTTTAAATGCGAATCATGTTTAAGTAATACCTTCCTTGGCCTAAATGCTGAATAGCTAAATATATGGCGAGTAAATCATAGGTTAAACAATATTATGAAGAGCGTAGTCCAAGTAGGAAGTGGAATGCACACAGTGGATTAGGAAGCATCAATATCTCTGAAAGAATCACAAAAACTTCAAACTGGTAACGTCTTTACGAAATATACTCAAGATCAGGTTTGGAAGTTTAGAACGTTACAAGTTGATGTGGTGTTTCTTCTGCCATTTTGTTTCTTGATTTTGATGGTTGTTCTTAGAATATCTTAGAAGTGAGGACTGAGGCCAGAAAGACTTTCCAAGCTTTCAGACCAAGTTCAGATTTATTACAAGCAAAGACATCTCAATCGTCACAAACAAAACTAATTCTCTACAATGCCATTGTGTGGAGAGATTCTTATATGCTCAAGGAGTATTACGTTACTCTTCTAAAATGTACCACATGACATGTGGTTGACTTAAATACAAAATAAAATTAAATGAGATATAAATAGTTATAAAATTTCTACAGTATGACTCTGGGAGTATCTGATAATTTCTTTAACATATGCCATTTAATATGTTAGAGAAAGAAGAGTTTCTCCACCATATGCCAAATTCCCTCGAGTCACTACAAGAAATGTGATTTTTAGTGGTTAGATTTTAGTAACGAATATAAAATTTGTCATTAATAATTAATTATTTGTGACAAATGTTTTTATATCGTCACTAATATTATTATTAATAATAACTTAATTAAAAATCATCACTAATAATAAAAATATATTAATTATAAATAATTTATTAATAATATATAATATTAAAAATTTATTTTTATTTTTTATTTTAAGTTCATTATTAATATGTATATAAAATTAATACTTATAATTTTATTAATAAATTTTTAATTTAATTATATTTTAAATCTTTATATTTTTATGAGTGTTTAAATTTAATTTTTTAAATTAATATTTAGTCTATTTAATTTTAAAAACTTTTAAATTAAGTTTTGTTATCTTAAAATTTTATTTGATAATTAAAAAATTATATAAAAATATAATATTTTATTAATTGATTTATATAAACAAGTAAAACAAATTGTAAAATATATAATAAAAATCTTATTTTTAAAGTAAACTTAATTTAAACTTCTAAAAAATTAAAAATAAATAGTTAAATAAAATGATCTAAAATCACACTACACTAAGGTAAAAGAAACTAAAAAAATAATTAATAAGTTTAAATTTGTTTAAAAATTTAAGTTTGATTTTTTCATTTAACAGGTCAAATAATCAATAATGACATTAACAATGATAAATTATTTCTCACTAAAAGTTAATATATCTTTATTTATAATAAAATATGAAAATAAATTTAATAGATTATAATAATAAAATATAATTTTTTAAAATTAGTTTTGATTACAAATCAATCTATGTATTATTGATATCAATTACTTTATTTTTTTATTAATTTTATATTACAAACATTGTAAAAAAATTAATTTTAGTGACTATATAAATAAAAAAATCATTGAAAATCAAGTTGAGAATGCAAAAAAGAAAGCAGATGATTTAGAATTAGAAGTGAAAAATTGACTGATATTTCGAGAAAATAAGAAGAAGTTAATTTTCAATTGAAAATTAAATTACAATTTCAACGTGAATTGATTGATGCTCAAAAATTAACTTTTGAATCTCAACAGAAACAAATGAAGGAAGACCTTGAGATGAAGATAAAACGTTAATGGACTATCTTATTGGGAGAATTATCATTCAACAAGTTATTTAATGATTCATGTGCTCCATGTAAGTTTATTGATTATTTTAGTTATTATCACTTAATTATTATTTAGTTACATTCTTAAAAATTTATTAATTGATTGATTTGTATTTACTAATATTTTTTTTTCTTTCTTATCTGCAGGATTAGAATTCATGAGAACATTTTTTATTCTATTTTAGTTGTTTAATTTAATATTATTTTTTTTATTTTATAATTTTAATATGTTGATGATGTATTTTAATTTCATTTAGAATTTTCATGTGTAAACTTTTATTGGATATTTATTATATTTAAATTTATAATTTTTAATAACTATAATCACTATACATGTAATGATTTCTTGTAGTGGGTTTTGAGTCCTTTTAAGTTTAGGAATACCCCATGATTTCAGACTTGGACTGTAAAAACAAGAGAAAGAAGAGTTTTCTAAGAATTTTTTTCACTCCATTTAATTCAGTGTTTCAAAATTCAAATACAAGAGATTTCTACCGTTAGAGACCTTTTAACTTTTAGGCGCTTGAATCAGATTAGACAATAGATACCCGAACATTCTCATTCAACATAGATATATTCCAAATAAATTTAAACTTAGACACCATAAAACATTTCGAATAATCAATATTCAACACTATTTTCCTTCAAATTGGAGAAAAACCATGTAGTACCTGTAGTTATTGCATCAAAACGGAGCAGCATAATCTTGCATTGGCCGGGTATGGCTTTTGAGATTTTACAGTGCAAGATGTGTTTGGATTAAGATTGTGTTACGCTTTTCATTTAGAAAAACTTAGAAGTTTCACTCAGTAACAGGTTTTTCCTTATTCGGTAATAATGCAAAGAGAATAGACAGTGTTTCAAAGGTGGTTGCCAATTTTTTAGGTGTTTGTATGTGTGGTCAGAACTCAACACGGATCTTGAACAAGTTTGTCACATCTAGGATGCTACAACTTCACAAACTACGCCAATAGAAAAGGGAGAGGAAAAAGCCTAGGAGACTAAGTAACTGAATATTATATATAAAAAGAAATTACATAATAATAATAATAACAATAATAATAATAATAATAATAATAATAATAATAATATGGTGCATAGATTTGTTTGAAGGATTAAATGGAAATAATCAAAATATGGAAAAAAAATATCAAACTAACAAACTTAGAAGAACTAAGTTTCTGCTTGTTTGATTTTTTTTTTTAAAATACCTTCTTAACTGAAATATGTTTAAAAAATTATAATAATTATGTACGCATTTTGGGAAATAAAAAACTTAGAAAAAAGCAGGTTTTAGTGCTTTTCCTATTAGTGAATGAAAATAAATTTTGAAGAAAACAAAAGTTTTGTATTAGCATTGTTTTTTAAAGGTTAGAGAAAGTGACGTTAAAATTCCTTTTCAATCTTTGATTTTAAAAAAATTATACTTTTATTGTCTATTTGTGTAAGAAATAGGTTAACAGATAAAAGGTGTGTGTCCAAGGATTCAAATGTTCAATGAGTTCTCTAAAAAATAATCTATTTGCTTTAAATCAAAATGTATAATTTGATAGGTTCCTTGCAAGATACATTCATATAATATATAACGAAACGAATACAATTAGCCTCAATTTCTTTTTCTTATTAAATGGCCGGCCAATAATCATCAATAATACCTATTGATTTAAGTGGTGATATATATATATATATATATATATATATATATATATATATTATAAATAAATAAATAAATATTAAAAAAGTATCCTTTTAATTAAGTTCATTTGATCGAATTTGAATTAATTGAGTTTCAATATGATTCAATTATCAAGAATTTAAAAAAAGTATTACAATTTTTTTTTGGTAAGAAAATGAACAATTACCCGTAATGCAGGGTTGGATTGGAAACAGTATATGAGAGGGTTCGGAAAAAATAAATAAATTTAACATATGTGGTTATATAGGTGGCACTGAAGTTTGAAGTCTGAAGAGAAAGTAATATTAGAGAGAAATAAATAAATAATCAGATATGCACTAAATTTAAAAGAAGCTTCACTGAGCAAGTGCAGAAAATCAACAAATAGATTATTTAAGTAGACACTTGAATGTTAGAGTAGAAACAATTGAAGAGCTAATTTAGTAAAAGTTACATATAAACACTAGTTATGTGCACCTAAGTTTTTTTTAAACAAAATACTTATTTTTTATTAACAAACAACCGCCTTAATATTATCTAAAATGAGCATAATTATTATAACCATGGTGTATCACAACTTTTATTTTGGAAATTTAGTATTTTTATTAAATTTTTTTTATAACATAATATTCTTTTGTAAACATAAACAGAAATTGAAAATGAAATATCTATATATCTCTTCAACAGAGATAATAAATTAATAGTAATAACAAATTTATATTTATTTTTATAAGCAAAAACATATTATTAAGAAAAAAAAGTACCGTGGATACTCCAACCCATATACAAAGTTAAGGCAATTGCTTAATACACATCAATGGTTTGTCAATTTATATATACTAGTTGTCTTTGATTTAAACCTGTCGACAACTATTTCCAGAACCTATATTTGATAGCATCTATAATCTCCCCATCATCTAACACATCATTATTAAAGACAATCTTATTTCTATGTAACCAAAAGCTCCATATCATGGCTATCCAAATAGTTGCTACATACCTCCACTTCTTTTTCCCACCTACAAAATCGCACATATCCAATAAAAGATCCTTAAACACTTTGGCATACATGCAAAGAAGCCTAACCAATACCAAATCGAATACCAAATACTGCTAGAAATAGAACAATGCAAGAATAGATGCTTCATCTCTTCATCATCATGATTACACAGGGCACAAGATTCATTTATCAACAGCATACCGCGGTTCACAAGCTCCTTACGTATCGGCAAAGTTTGTAATAACAATTGCCAAGAGAACACACTAGCCTTTTTGGGAACCAGTGCCTTCCACATATGACGCAATGCCAACACCATATCGTTAGCAAAAGCTGAACCCGCAGAAACATAATTATGCAAAAAACTATATGTAGATTTCACCGTATATGCCTTTGATGTATCACAGTTCCACACTATCATATCTAGAATGTTTAGTCATGGCTGTACACCACCAATGAGCCCTATCAATTTGCGAATCATTGCCTCTTTTGCTGAAAATGATTTGTCTTCGCCATTGGAAATTCCACATCCAAACACCTTCAACAAATCGACCATTTTCACTGATCTTGGACTCCTTGTTTGCAGGCACAAAAAATAGTCTAGGAAAAATCTCTGCAAGAGCAACATCTCTAACCCACTTGTCCACCCAAAATCTCATCGTGCTACTATCACCAATAACACAGTTTAAACTAATATCCACCCAAAAATTAGCTTGTTGACACACCCAGGCTACATCCTTCCATCAATATAACGCTTTTGGATCCACACCATTATGTCTCATCACTGATGAAAATTTACCGTAACGTGCTTTGAGAATTTGTACCCATAAAGAATTTAGATATTTCAATCTGCGCCACACCCATTTTCCTAATAAGCTCATATTGAACCAAGTCACCTTCTTTATCCCAAGGCCACCTTCTTTTATAGGTTTACAAACTTGATCCCATTTTACCCAACAAATCGTAGAGAACTCCTTAACCTCACTCCACAAGAAACGTCTTTGAATCTTCACCACCTCTTTAACAATAGACGGAGGCATTTTCTAAAAAGACAAATAATGTAAAGAGACACTATTTAGGACAACATTAAGAAGAGTCACCCTCCCCTAATAGAAACATATTTATCCAAGAAGCCAATTTATTACGCAAAACCTCCAACAAACGCTCCCAAGCCACCTTATGCCTAAGCTTATCTCCAACGTACAGCCCCAAATAACGAAAAGGCAAAGTCCCCACCTTACAATTTAAAAAGCGGCTGCCGTCAACAGAAAATCTTGGTCCACATTCACCCCAATCAAACAACTCTTATGAAAATTAACCTTCAAACCTGAAATTAATTCAAGAGCAATGTAACACTGCCTTTATTGTCCATAAATTTCTCTCAGTTGCTTCTCCTATCAACAACATGTCATCCGCAAATTGAAGCAATGAAATTTCTGGTCCTTCGCCCACCTTAATCCTTTTAAAAAAGTCTTTTGCCACCGCACTTCGCATCAAACTGCCTAAACCTTCAGCCGTTATTAAAAACAAAAAAAGTGAAAGGGAATTACCTTGTTTAAGGCCTCTGCCAATCTCCACCTCCTTCGTTGGGCAACCATTCACAAGAACCGACAAATGACCTCCATAAATGCATGCCTCCATCCATTTTGCCCATCTTTCTCCAAACCCCATCTTTCGTAGCATATATAATAGATACCTCTAATCCACCTAATCATATGCTTTTTCATAATCAACTTTTAACACAAAACAACTTCGCCTTGTTTTTTTAGCGTAGTCCACCACTTCATTGGCCACAAGCACACTATCAAATAAGTTTCGACCCAGTACAAAACCCGATTATTGATCATTTATAATATCATCCATCACCCCTCTCATCCTATTAGTGAGCATTTTGGAAATGATTTTATACAAGCAACCCAACAAAGATATTGGCCAAAAATCCCCCAATCCTTATGGACTTTTAGATTTAAGAATTAATGGGACAAAATAAGATAACAAACCTTTAAGTACAACTACATTCATGTGAAATTCCACTAGCATTTGAGTCACATCATCCTTCACTAGATCCCAAAATGCTTTCAGAAAGGTAAAATTGAAACCATCTGGTCCTGGACTTTTGTCATTGTCACATTCTCAAATCACACTAGTCACTTCCTCCACAGAAAACATCTCCTCCAACCCCACCTTATTCCCATCCATTACAACAGGAAACCTAATATTATCAATAGTCGATCTTTCCTACTCCCTTCTTACAAAATGATCATTAAAAAAATTCAAAATATACCTCTTCACCTCCTTCACCTCCTCAAGCCAACGCCCCTCAACATATAAAGTCAAAATTTAATTGTGTCTTCCACGACCTCTTATACATGCATGCAAATGCTTGGAGTTCCAATCACCCTCCTTAGACCATTTTTTCCGTGCCTTTTGAGCTAAGAGATTTTCCTTACTATGTGGAGCAGCCCAAATATCACCCACTAGAGATTTCTGTTGTATAACTTCGTCTGCTGTTAGACCCTGCATTTCACTTTTAATATCCAAGTCATGCAACGCTGCAGTACTAATTTTGATATTCTCTTCCACATCTCCAAAACTACTTTTATTCCATAATTTTAATGTTGCTCTAATGTTAGGCAACTTTCCTTTAATACGTTGTGCTGGCCATGGTAAGCCCACATCCTTATTTCAAGCTTGTGTTACAACAATTCGTAACTCCTTGTGATCTAGCCAACAATTGTTGAACCAAAAAGGTTTAGGTCCCCAATTCAATGACTTATGCTTAACTAAGAGTGCACAGTGGTCAGACACATCACGCGACATAACCTGTATCATTGGATTACTTATAACCTCACCCCAATCCTCCCAAACAAGTACTCTATCTAATCTGCTCATCACACTTCCATCTCCATTTCTCCAAGTAAACCTCCTACCCACCAGCGATAAATCTACTACTTGCATATCAGAAATAAATTGATTAAATTTTGCAATCTCCTATGAATCACCACCCGTAATTCCTTCTCTTCTCTCCTCTCAGACTCTCACCTCATTAAAATCACTCAGCACGCACCATAAACCATCACCAAATCCCTGTTTAGACATAATTAAATTAGCACACAAGGACCTCTTATCAACCAATCGGCAAGGCAAATAAACATTGACAATCATTATAATTTGTTTCTTCTCCCCCCATTCTAAACAGACACCCACAAAAATGATACCGTAATTTACCTATCATTATATTCCAAACAGTAAGAATTCCACCAGTATTCCCTATTGCAGGCCACGCAATCCAATCAAAATCTTCATCACTCCAAAGTTGGCGACACAATTCTCGTGAACAAACTTCTAACTTTGTCTCTTCAAGAAGTAAAATATCAACACCCTCTTGCTGTACCATTTCTGCCACCCATCGCTTTTTAACCCTCCCCCCAACCCCTCTAACATTGAATGAAATTAACTTCATGAGGAACCACCCACACCCCTTGCCGCTGCCATGACATATCTATCTCTAATGTCCCAATCAATAATTTTATCAATCACTTCTTCTCTATTCCTTTGCACCAGAAGTCCCACTTCTTCTCCAACCTCTAATATTTTTTCTGCCATATGTCGTACTGCAATTTTCACCCCACCCGCCACTGAAGTAGTCGTCTTTGCACTCTCTGCATAAGAACCTGATCTTTGTCTTTTTGAACTAGTTCGTTGGGACAACCTCAAAAACTCTGACTTTCTTCTAAGCCTGTATTGCACCTCTTGATTCCCTTTGTAACTTAAAAGAATGCAAGCTGTGACACGAATTCGATGAAGATCCCTATTTCCTCTGTCTTACTAATTTCAACACACCCCTCATGTTTAATTTTTCCCGATTGTTCGACATTGGATGCCTTTTTGTTTTTAAATTGACACTAGACATTTTTTCAGCCTCAAATTGCATTATGCTGGCATCATGATAAGCTTCTGTCGCTAAAACGGAAGCCCCTGAAGTTGCAGATGTGGTTGGCAAGAAGGAGCATTCAACATTGCTACGCACATCACCCTCCCCCATATTCACACCATCATGAATCACCTTATCCATACTCTCATCTGACATAAATATGGACCCATTACCATGCGCTCCATCAACTCGACCCACACCCGCCCCCTTATTACTACTGGTACCACCAACTGAGCTCATACGATCCTCCTTATTACTATTAACATCACCTTTCCCCACATTCAAAACCACACAACTAGTGGAATCTGTAATGAGCCTCTCATCTTGAAAACCCATTTGCCATACACCTAACTCCTATTGAATTTTACAACCCAATTCATTATTATCAGTATTAGTAGCCAAATCCACCCCAACCGTATGGCACACTTCCCTCCTATCTGTCTCATACGCAATACAAGAAGTTGGGCCCACCAAATCTTTGTTACTTCACAAATTCAAATTTAAATCAACCGTAACCAATTCCTCATTAATTTTCCCAATATCCTCCATAACATTCCTCACAAAATCTGCTGCAACATTAACACAATTATTCTCTGTTCCAAACTTTTTTGAACTAATTTGTTTCCCTTTCTCTGCCATTTTTGCACCAGAGCTTGTGGCCATTTTTTTCACCAGCTCTACTCGTTGCTATCTCTTCATGGTTGTCGTTGTTGTCATCAGAACTATACTTTTCCACATAATTCAAATCAACTGAGTCTTTTGAAAGGGAAACTGTGTTTCATACAAACCTTTAAAAAATTCACCACCATGCTCCCCGACCATCCTAATACCAAATAGCAAATCATTAATTTTCACCTTCACATTTTGATTAATAAAAGCTTTATCCGTTGTGCATAGACAAACTCTTGCAAAATCTATACATCTCAAATTAGTATCATTATCCACCATAACAAAGGACCTCAATGGTCTGGATGAACTGCTCTGATACCAAAACTGTAACACCTTATATTTCTTTCCTCAATATATGATAAATTCTCATAAAAATTTAAATGCTAAAGTAAATGTTCTTTCAAAAACTCTCTAATGAGAAAGAAACGATGAAATGATATAAGGTTCATAAAAATACTTTAGAAAAACAAAGATTCTAAAATTTTCATCAGCAACAAAAAGAAATAGTAGTTTTACAATTGTTTCAAAAGAATGCTATAGAACTAAAAATATTCATTACATAACTCAAAATAACTAAGTTCTATAGCAGTTCTCATCCATCCATGCACTGTGAGCCTAGTACTATTCGTCCTGATTTCCTAAAAATGTTGTGTAAGGGTGAGTCTCTGCCCTACCACTCATATATAACACATATTCATCACAAAACACATCTTATCACGATTAAAGAAAACATCATGGCATTACATATCACAGTGTCATATAAAGCATGTTCTCATCTCAACACATATTATATTCCACAGATTCACATTTTCTTTACTTTTATCCGCGCTTACCGCGCCCTGTGGCCACAGTTATCCGATGCCTCTATCCTGAGATCTTACACATCTATGTAAATAGTCGCCGGATGGCCCAATGCAATACGGATACAACGTATGCAATAGACAACCCCTTAGCAAAGGTAATGGTCAGGAGTTAAGTCAAGAAATGAGTGTGTGGCCATGTGGTGCATTCGAACACAATATTCTGTGCACAATCCCGAATGTCACTCACCATCCTGTATTTCTCCAAGATATTCCATATCATCTCCATCTTTCACTCTCCCAGTGTATCTCTGTAACTATTTACATCATATCCTTTTTTCATCTCATAGTCTTTCGAGTATATTCACATGTTTACATATGTCATGTCTCATGTTCACACATATTTTTCGTCATATTTCCACATACTTTTCATCATATACATCAAACCATGGCATATTCACAAGACACATCATTTTTACATGAAACACAATATATTCAAACATGAAACATCCATCTCTTTGTATATTTCATATCACAAAATCATATCAACCATTCTCAATATACCTTATCATGCCCTATTTGAACATAATATCACATTTTCATCATGTATTCATCATAAGATTACATAAACAGTAAATTATTCTCACTTTTCACTGATTATTTCTCATAAAACAAAGATTATTCCACATATAATCACATATATGACAAGATCTATAAGAATACAAGTAATAAACATAACAAAATGATAAAGTAGAGCCCCCTTACCTCAAAACAGAGCTTTTACAAAGATTTAACCGAAGATTTGAACTCTAGAACAGAGTTTTTTCTAAGAACATCATGAACATCTATAAGAAGAAGAAGAAGAAGAGAAACGAACGGTAAATCTAACTTCAAACTTAGAGAAACTTACTTGAAATCCTTTAGATCAAACGTAGAATCACAGATCTGAAGAAAAATCTAAGTTTAGAAGGTTTAGTATGGGAGAAAATGGTGAGATATAGCCTTAGAACCTTTGAGAACTTTGGATAGGAGTGAAGAAATAAAAATTTCTTATGAAACCCCTTTTTTATAGAAATTTTTTGGAATTTACTGTTCACGCCGAAAACACTATTCGCGGTCACTGTTCACTCCAGAAACGCTGTGCACACGTACTGTACATGGATTGTACGCGTACTGTACGCAGATGTGACGTCAGCCATGATGTCATCGTCACTGTACATAGGCAGTTTTACCGTTCACTTTTTTTTTTAATATAAATTCTATCCAAATCTATTCTAATTATACTTTAACAAACCTCATTTTATTTAAATCAAAATGCAGGATGTTACACTCTCTGATAAGTTTAACCAAGATGTGCATTGTATTCCTTACTCTTAGTTTTATAATTGATTTTATAAATTCTTGTTTTTAATTAATCTCGTATCTTTGAAGCTTAAACAATTGAATTAGGAAATTCTTAGTAATTGAAAATCAATTCTTGTGGACCGATATTTTGGAAACTTAATTTAAGAACCATTTATTACTTCTCGATGGGTACACTTGCCCTCTGAACTATCCCAACAATTAATATATTTCTCAAGATACCCTAGTCCCCTGTATAGTTGCTTTAGCCATAAACCCAATTAAGATGGCCTTAGATAGAAAATAAAAGATAAATCCTATCATTTAATAATTTAATATAATAGGTTATATACTTATTCACATTTGAAAAGAATTAAAAATTACATAATATGAAAATATAAAAATGATTACCTTAGGATTCCAAGAGAAGCTTGAAATAGACCAACAAAGAATGTTAAAGTAAAAGCTAGTTGAAGAAACAAAATTGAGTGTTGTAGAATAAATAAGCATGTAACATAAATTAAGCACAAACTATGGAATAAATAAATGGTGCACTGTGGTACTTCCAAAATGTTTCATGGATATCATTTTCAAAAAATTGTACCAATAAGAAAGAAACATGAGGAAAGTTATAATAAATATATATTATCATATATAATTTATTATTATATAAAATTCACTTAAACATGTGTCTAAGTAATATTGGTTGAAAATCTTTCCTGTACAATACTCTAAAAGTTTTTAAGGGTATCATAGAATTTACCTAAATAAATACACTTACAAAGTCCCATAGTTAGAGGATGACTTGCAAGTTTAGCGTAATTGATTCCCTGAATGAAAAGTTTTAAATTGAATTAGAGAAGCAAGTTAAGATTGATGAACATTTTCATGACTAAGGCAAAGAACTTAATGACAAACATATAGGATGATTAAGCTAGCAAGAGTGAGGATAGCAATAAGATTAGATTTAAAGAGTTTGAAGCTGTATTTAGAACCAAAGACTAGTTTTGATGTTTTCGCACTATGTAGTAATGTGGGTAAGAATTTAGGTATAACAAAGCCAAATGAAATTAGAAAATAATCCCTAGAGAAAACTAGGCCATGAAAACACATTTGTGGTATGTTTGTTATTTGATGAAACACATGACAATGCAAATTGTTATGCTTTATGAAATGTTGTGAATGAATGTAAATTGTAATATAAGTTTACTTTAAATTTATGATTTGAATTCAAAAATTTGAGATTCAAAATAATGATTGAAGAAATCATTATTTTGAATCTCAAATTATTCAAGTTAGACAGTTTAGGAACAAAGTTTTTCATTAAATAATTAACAATTGCTTCTTAAAATCTTGACATGTTATACTTGACAAAATTTTAGTTTAGTACAAGTGTAATTTTCTCTTGGTGCATGCTTGATTGAGGTAAATGATACCACATTCAAGTTGTGTACTAGGAGACTAATGCGAAATACTGTCAAAATTTTGCCAAGTATAAAATACAAATGCTAATTAATGCATAGAAAACTTTATTCCCAAATAGGATAAAGTCTTACGATGTAAGAGAAAATAAGACATTGATTCATGTAATTATTGTAAGTATAGTTGGAGCAAATATGAATCGAAGTTGGATGTTAGTTGATTGTTTGACCAAGAATATGAAGATGAAGTGAAATAATTTATTAGATTTGCAATATAGCATGCTACTAATATCAACCTCATTCCTTACCCTTGTTGGTGGTGTTTGAATATGATGTGAATAAATACAAGAAAATTGGAAGAACATCTAATATGTAATGAGATTAATGAAAAATATACTTGTTGGACAAAGCATGATGAGATACAAAGTGAGAGTACATCACATAATATGGAATCTAGTGTGTATTACTCATAAAAATTAATTAGAGATGTGGGTGATAATGTTGAAGCCATTTTTAATATTGTTAAAGAAGATCTTAAAGATTGTCCAAAGATATTTAAGAGGTTGAAAGATGATACAGAAACATCATTGTACAGTGGATGCGCAAAGTTCACAAGATTGAGTGTGGTGTTTAATCTTTATAACTTAAAAGCCTCGAATGTATAGAATGATAAGAGTTTCAGAAACTTGTTAAGTTTATCAAATGATATGCTACTAGAGGATAATATGCTTTCCATAAGAACATATGATGCTAAGCAAATACTTGTTTCCATTGGATTAACTTATGAGAAGATACATACTTGTCTTAGCAACTGCATTTTGTTTTGAAATGAATATGCATTATTAAGAGAATGTCCAAAGTGTAATTTGTCATGGTACCTAAAGAAAGAATATACACCAATGAAGGTCATGTGACATTTTCCAGTAATACTGAGATTAAGACGCTTATTTCGCAGAAAATGCAAAGCAGAAGACTTGACATGTTGAAGGCAGAATTAGATATGAGAAGCTTAGGAACCCAAGAGATTCTCCTTAGCAAAAAATATTTAATGATGAATATGAAGATTTTGTAATAAAAATGACTATTGATGGAATGAATCCCCATGGGATGCAAAGTAACACCCACAGTATATGACTTGTGATTTTAATAATGTATAGTGATGAGTATTCTCACCTGTCACATAGGCAACCTAAGTTTGATCCCTGACAACAGTGCCAAAAACTTGTTCGTGGACAAGTGTACTAATCGAAAAGTAAAAATGAATTCTCAAATAAGTTCTCAGAATATCAACTCATAATGATTATTCTCAAGTGTCAAAAATAGTTTAATTTAATTGTTTGAATTAAAAAGATGCATAATGAAATAAAATAAATAATAATTTAGATTTAAAAGTAATTAAAAGGAAATAAAACAACGCCACCTATGACAATAAACAATTTGAGATGAGTTCTAGGGCATATAAATTCACCTTTACAATTCTTTATGTTCATTTTTAGATTAATTCTAATTCTGATTTTCTTATAATTTTCAATCACTCATATTAAATCTATTAACACCCAATGATCATGCAAAGGAAAATGAAGAGAAAATATAAAAAATTTATGACTATGTTAATTTAATAATGATTGAAAAAAAAATTAAATTAAGTCTATTTAATTTTTTATTTTATAAATTCATTAACTATATGTGGTATGGTCATCTATAAATAATTAATTATAGTATGTTTAAGAGTTGTCAATTCAGAATATAGGAATATAGCACAATAGGATAAACACCAGTCAAAAAAGGAAACTGAAACTGTTATCAAACATAAAGATCACATAGAATCATGCAAAGAATCCAGTATAACCTCAATTATAGATTTAGTTAGACATAATATATTAGAAAACTAAAAAAATAATAAATCAATTCAAAGTTATTCGAGAAGTAAGCGCAAACTAAGAGTCCACAATGAATAAGATATGAAGGGAGTTCTTAATCCCAAAACGTGCTACCAAAGCTCCAAAAGTTGTTTATAGTTGGACAAAATCAAGATTGATTAGTAAAAAAAATATCTAAGTCACAATCTTCGAAAAGCTCTTTAAATAGAGTTTCAAAACTCTAATAATAAACACGACTGTGCATACTAATTTGATACTTCATCCATTGTTATCTCTACTTGTGTAACATTAATTATAACTGGCATGATTTTTAACCCCCTGCTACCTTGGTTCCCATGACCTAGGAGTAAACAAAATTTGAGGTTTGAACATTGTTGGCCTTGAGAAAGTTGTGATAAATAAGTAGAAAAGGTGCTTTTACGCAACCACCTTTTTTATAAAGAATTACCCAACTATACTGATTTCTTATAATTTTATAATAATTTATTACTTAATATATTATTCAATATTAAAAATATACTTATTATCACCAATTCAACATCGATCAGAAGTTTGATAAGTTTGTCATTCCTGTAGTATAATTTCGCTGAAAAGTGTAGAGCTCAATTATGCAAACATAAACATAGCATCAAGCTCTTCTAATTCATTATCCACTGCACTTTGTGAGTATTACAAAGACATAACATTCTCAAATACTATCACGCATGGCCAACTCGTATATGCCTAACTAGTTAAAATCCAGGGTCAAAACGCTGAAAAGAAGTGAACATGTCAGCCCCGAACAATCAGATAAATCTGCGAAGGATTTTGGTAAGCAACCTTCCAGGAATGCTCGTCCTTATAACAGTCAAAGCTATGTTACGGTTCAAGATTCTGAATTTTTATGCGTTAGTATCAGGTGCATCCCTTGCAGTGCCACCCACGGTGTCCTGTATATCGAGTTCATTACTAGCAGATGCTTGTGCTGTAACCTCATCTTCTGTGTCACTCTCATCATCTGAACAAAAAGACCAATAGAATTAAAAATCAAGAAAAGGAAGACTGATCGTACTGTATCCCATAATAACATGGACAAAACTTGTATATATTTACCATCATCATTGGCTGCAGCATCAAAATCTAATCCTTCACCCCCTCCCATGTTCAACTTCTGCATAGAAAGTGAATTTACGCTCAAGTGCCCATCTAGCTAAACATTTTTAGACTATGGTTTGAGTTATGCCACTCACAGAAAAATCGATATCGCCCAAGTCCATCTCAGATCCAGCTGAAGAAAAGAAAAGTGGAAATGAAACAAACCAATGTAAAATGAAATATAAATTCAGAGAAATTTTGAAAATAACTAACGTTTATTATCTTGCTCCTCATCTTCATCAACCCATTTATCCCAATCAACTTTCAGAAAGAAAGAAGATTTCCCTCCCTGCTTCAATAATATGTCCCACCACCTGTTCTCGGCCTTTTTCACTAGGTAGCAGATATTTCTTGAAGCAACACTAGCTTTGCTATTCTGGGTAGACATATTAACACACCAATTACAAGATAAACAGAAAGGATGTGATTAACAAACCATGAACTGGCTGCTCTTACATTCACATCTATCTTGTCAAACAGATCAATGTCAACTTCATAAGGATTCTTCTCTGCACCAGCAGTTGCAGAGAAGTAGAATTTTCCTTCTGGCTCCAGTTTGAGCTTAACATCCTGGGCATCCGGTAACTCAACTGTTATGTATAGTACGTCAGACCTCTGGGCCCATTTGACAGGGGGATGACGGCTGCATTATAAAATTCAAATAAACGTAAGGATCTGACATAAAGAAAATCATCCTCTTCATATAATGTCCTCAAATGACTAAAAGAATCAAGCATAACAAGATTTTGCACAACTTATACACATATATTAAGTCATGAGACCACAACTAAATCTGGAACCAATACGTTACAGAATAATGATCATTAAGCAGAAAAGAAGATGAAGATCTGGAGAGAAAAGAACAAGAAGCTTGGAGGCCAAAAACAATGCAGAAAAATATGCTATTGTCCAAAAAACCGAACAAAAATCATGGAAATAAAAAATTTTGGAATCAAAGACAAAGATTAGGAAACTCAAAGGGAACTAGTTTACATTTTGGATCAAGAACCAAAAATGGAAGAGCTCAAGGAATTGGGTCAAGTAGTCGAGGCTCGAGATAGAGAGATGAGTGCTGTGAGGTCTGAAAATAAGGTTTCTTCTGCGGAAGGAGACCATCTTTTCAGTTATGAGATGCAGAAACACATGCAGCATCATTTAGGAAATGAAGGAAGGATGATAATGAACCATGATTTTCCAAGAAAAAACCTTGAGTTCTCAATACATTTTTGCAAGGGCAATGATGCTTTGTTTCAGGGCTAAAAATATTAAAGAAAACAAGCATTGAAGAAAATTGATTGCAGCCACTTGTTTGTGTTTAACCTAGGAGGGCTTGAGACTATTTTGGGACTGCAGTAGTGTAGTTGGGTTGATCATCATGCTTCAATTAGTTAGAACCCCAATGGAACTTTCTTTCCAGCTGCCACAACTATGTTTTCCTATGTGAAACTTTAGGGGGTAGTATAATTCCCATTTGTTATTAGTTAGGAATTCATTAATAGTTAGTTACAATGAATAGTTAGTCGATTGTGGAAGAAATAAGGCATATTACTCCTATACTTAGAGGGTAAGATGAAAATAGATCAGGCTATTTGACAGAGTCTACAGTCTAGTTTTTTTAAGGCCTAGTCCAGCTTTGCTTATTTAAATAAGAAGCTTAATTTAAACTTTTTAAAAAGCTTAATTAATTAAATAAGTCAAACTTGAGCTTAAAAAAAAGTCTATTAGATCTATTAGAATGACATATTTAAAATTCATAAAATTTATAATATAATAGTATATTAAACAAATTAAATTTTAAAATAAATAAAATCTTAAATTATAAACCCTAATATTTTTCATTAGAGTTGTAGAGTGTCCCTATTGCATACCTTATGAAAAAGAGTCTTGCTGGAGTCAATGTTATCAATGGCAAATGGCGGCTCATGGTGAAAACTAAAAAAACTGCCATAAAGTTATGGCGGCCACCATGGCGGATTTT
The DNA here is from genome assembly GCF_003935025.1 of Abrus precatorius. Taxonomy (NCBI): domain Eukaryota; kingdom Viridiplantae; phylum Streptophyta; class Magnoliopsida; order Fabales; family Fabaceae; genus Abrus; species Abrus precatorius. Next base: position 13,558,573 of record NW_020874439.1, read on the forward strand.
GCAGAGTTATGGCGGATATAATAAAATATATAAAAAAAATACTATAGGTCACAGAAAATGATAGAAAATAATTAACTTAAAATATATGCAGCATAACCTATAATCCAAAATATAATTCAATATAAAATATGCAATTATCAAAAGTCAAGTTAACAATAAAAACAAAGATGATCAATTTAATCCTCTTCTTCAACTCCAACATAATCATCCTCTTTTTCATCTACCAAAGCATATCCCTTCTCCTCTTCTCCCTCAGATTGTAGAAGATTAATTTCTAATTCATCTTTTGTTTTTTTTGACATCTCTTCATCTTCTAATTCTTCATCATCATCTTCAAGAACCATTTTCTCTTTTTCTGTCATATGTGAGCTAATTGTGCAACATGGCGCAGGATTTAAGCCACCCTCTTATCATGAAATTAGAGTGAAATACTTGAAGCAAGTGAAGTTAATAATGGACCTTATTTAAGAACATAAGGCTGTTTGGAAGTGTTGGTTGCACAATAATGACAGATGGGTGGACTGACAAAAGGAGGAGTCATGAAGTTGCAAGAATATTCTAGAACCATCATGCATGATGAGGAGAAACAGCATGATAAAGAGAAGCAAGGAAGTTAGTTGTTGAGAATCACCCCCTTGGTGCAAATTCGCATTTCATGGATCTCATAACCGTCACCATTATTTTCTTTTATCTTTTCGTATTATTTTTTTTCCTTTGCTCACAGAGATAGCACTCTATCTTTGTAAATAAATAAATAAATAAATATATATATATATATATATATATATATATATATATATAAGTCAATTGATGCTTCTCACATCACATCACCAAAACAGCTGACAAATTTATATTGGATTCCTTGTGCTGCACACTACATTAATCTAATGTTAAAAGACTTTGAGAAAAAGATACCCTTCCATGAGGAAACAATTCCAAGGGCAGAAAAATCACAACCTATATTTATTCAAGGACCTCTCTCATGCTTCACAAAAGGAAAAGATTTGGTGAGACCAGGTATCACTCGATTTGCCACTTCATATTTAACTTTGGGGTGCAGGAGATTTGTTAAGAATGTTCTCAGGCAACAAATGGAAGTCTAGTAAGTTTTCTAGGACGAGAGGGGAAATTGAACAAGGAAGTTGTTTTGGACAACCAATTTTGGAAGCATGTTCTGATCAGTTTAAAGGGTGCATATTCTTTAATTAAAGTCCTTTGTTTGATTGATTCAAATGAGAAGCCAGCCACGACTTTTGTTTATAAGGCAATGGACCAAGCTAAAGCGGCCATCCATGCAGCTTTCAATGGTATCAAGAAGAGGTAATTGCCTATCTATCAAATTTAGTTAAAATTAAAATTTTGTGATCTTTTCCTCTTTGTTTGAAAATTAACCCATTTAATTGTATTCTTTAGTTACATGCCTCTATGGAATATCATTGATAATAGATGGGACAAACAGTTTCATAGGCCTTTGCGTGTTGCTGGCTATTTAGTTATGAATTTAAAGTTGATCTTGAAGTTAAACGATAACTATATGATCGTAAGGTAAGAGTGGAACTGATATTGAAGAACAAGTCAGGATTGATGTTCAAATTGATGCTTTCAAGAAAAAGCAAAAGCTTTTTGATAGCTCCAACTAGAGCAACCCATCAGAAAAAGACCCCAACTGATTTGTGGGAGTCATATGCAGATGAACATCTAGAGCTTCAAAAGTTTGTTTTCCAATGTAAAGGGGTACAGTTGTTATACCAAATTCAGAATTTTCTTTTGTAATTCCTCATCTAAATGTAAATAAAAAAAATCCAAAAAACTATCTAAACTTCACCATGAAGTTACAGAAACAGAAAAATACTCCATCAAATGACAAATCAACCAGAAAAAAGAAAGAGAAAATGAAATTAAAGAAAAGGGAAAAACACCAAAAAAATAAGTTATATGATGACCTCTTGGATGGCATACATTTGAGTCCACCAAACTTGGCACTAGTCAAGATTTTAATACTGAAAGAATTTATTTACTACTTTTCACAGGACATCAATTTGTCCTTAACTAAAAGTTCCTCAATCAAAATGACATCAATTTCTTTTGACCTGGAAGCTCACATTAAATGAAAAATGTGTTTTTGATCCAAGCAAAAGAATACCATTCATCTAATATGAGCATCAAACTCCAGACTAGTGCTCTAGATATACGGGCTATATAAGATTCCCATCATTTACATCAACAATCATTTCATAAGAGTTAAACTCCAGAATATAATAAAAACAAAACATACAGTTCTGAGACCAAATCTAAACTTGTTATATAGATCATGGAAGGGCAGGGCACCACAACAAAACGCTTGCAAATTTGATTACCAAAATATGAACAAAATTACAAACTAGCTGTTTCCTCTACTTCTTAAGCTAACACCAATAAATTATAGCCCCAACTCAAGAGTAATCATAGTTTTCTAATGAAAATAGAAAAAAAAAAAAAATACATGAAAGATGGCGATGATTTCATAATTTATGAGGAAGGAGAATTAAATAACAACTAGAAATTATCGCTCTAAAGAGAATCTAGAATGCTAGAAACCCTAATTATTTTTTCAAAAAACCAGCTGACAGTAAAAATGACAAAACAAAAGAAAAGATAAAGAAGAAGGAAACACTGAAAAACAAAGTACTAAATTTTTTTATCCAAGTTAACAAATAATAATAATCTGCCAAAAAAAACTCAAAAAATAAACAGAACTCAGTATGCACGTACTCGAAAATTTTCAGTTCCGCTACTGTCCAGTGAGACAAACAGTAGAAGAAAATAAAACGAAGTAGTTGGAAAAGCATACCTCATCTTAGAATTTCAGGAAAAATTCTCAGGAGATTCTAGTCTGTTTGGTTTTCTCACGTCAAGCAAGCGGCCAGCAACAAGACAGTGATTTCGCTGCTTTCGTCGAATATTTATATTTTTGGCGCATTTAGTACAAGATAAATCCCATCAATATATTTTTTTAAAGATATTTTTCAACTCATTTCCGTAGCTAATTAATTTTTAAAACAGACAGTAAATTTTAAAAATAATAAAATTTAAGCATAACTAATAATTTCTTATATACTAAACGAGTATTTTAAAATATAATAAATTTCAAAAGAATAATTAAAATGTATTGTGCAGCTAATAGCGAAAAAAAATGTATTGTATAGCTATTTTAAAATTTCATAAATTTATACAAATATTATACAATTTATTTTTAAGTATCATTTGTTAATTGAAATTAAAATTTTATTAATTAATTTACAGCAATATAAAAAGTATACTTTAATATTATTGATAAATAATTAAAAATTATATTTAAATTTTATATTTTTAAAAATATTAATTGATAAGATAAATATTTTAATTTTTAAAAAATAAATAATAAAAATATATTTAAAAGAATATATTATTAGTTATTTTCTTTACTTGAATAACTTTTTTTCAAGTGACAAACTAAAAAATAAATAAATAAAACAATTAATGAAATAAATGAATGTATGCTTCATTTAAATATCTAATAACTAATGTATACCGAATAGAATTATATAGACTGGAACAAAATAAATTAATACAATAAAAGTATCATTCTTTATTTAAATATTTTATAATAAAAAAATATTACTACATTATTTTAAAAATAATAGAAAAAATGAATTATAATTTTATTTATGGTTAAATTATGTATAAAGATTAAAATATAATTTCTTTTAAATTTTGAGAGTAATGCATAAATAATTGTTAATTACATGTGTAAATTTTTTAGAATCTAAAAACTCATTTAAGTTAAAGATTATTATTTATAGTTTATATTAAGAATAATTATATATATAACAAAAACATTTTATTTTGGTTTTAAAAAAAAGACTAGACATGCTTAGATTTTTTTATGAATAAAATATCTAATTAATAAATAAAGTATCATCAAGATCAATTAAAGAGATTTTGACTCAATGTAATAAAAACTATTTACTTATATCATGAAAAAAAGAATAAGATAGAGACTCAATTAAAAACTATTTACTTATATCTAGACATTTAGAAGATGGATGACTCTTCAATAGCCTTATGAGAGCTTCAACCTTTAGCTAAGAGTCTCCAAGCAATGCTCCTATTATCCTAATATTCTTTTGAGTCTTATCATATTGGTAGAGCTAATTGCAGCAACATGTTGTGCATTGCCATGAGGCTCACTTGTAAAACACCAATCAACTTTTGATGATTAAAGTGCTTTTTTAGTTTCAAGAGTTGCATGAACATGATAAAGGATTTATTTTTTTGCCAAAAGAGTCAACATTTGTATAAGTCTTATGCATCATTGTCTTGCATTATTTTGGAATTGTAAAATATGTGTGCTTATGGGTGGATAAATAGAATTTATATATGATATTGGCTAATTCAATTTTTAAGAATATTCAAACTTTTATACCAACTTTTATTTTCACCTATATTTTCTTTCTTTTCTTTTATATCCTTACTATTTTATGACTATTTGAAAAGTCTCATTCTTCTCCTTTATATTTTGTTTTGCAAATTTTCAATGTTGTGTCTAAAGACCCAAGTGTACTTGATTGTAGCGAAATTGAAGTTAGCATGAATGCTATGCTCTAAAACATAGTCACGTAGATTGAATCATGATCATACAATAAGATATTTAAAAACTATTAATGTATGATTAATTGATGTTGGATTCTGCCGATTTGGTGTTGGAGATCATATCGTATACATAAATTTTTCTGATACCTTGGCTGATATTGTTTCCATTTTAAGACAGACTAGTCAATTATATATTTCCTAATTATAGAATTGAATGTAAATAGGAATTACAGGAATTAGATGGAATAGACTGATTGTTTCCTTTTTTAGAAGATTGCATGAGATGTTTTCTTAATTAGTATTTATAGATCATGTTGTAACCTAATTTCTCAAGGAATAAATATACCCTTTCTACATGGTATCAAAGCTAACAATGATTCAGGCATAGGTTCCTTCATTTTTTTTTTCTAATGGCTGACGAGATCACCAACCCAAAATCCAAGGTAGGGAGAAATATTCCCAAGTTCCAAGCCTGACTGAGCCAACTGCTCTTCCAATAGGCTATAAATTAAATAGCCAAAACTACACTCAATGGGCTAGATCAATTTGCATTTACCTAGAAGGAAGGTAAAGGAGGAGTACATTACTGGTAAAACTAAGAAATCAAAACTAAGACCGTTTAGTAAAGAGAAAATGAAGATCTTAGAAAAACTATTCCAACAAATCAATCAACCAACAGTTAAAGCCTCCTCCACCATAGGTTGTTGGCACAAAAAGGTAACACATTGAGTGCATTTTCTATTGGACATGATAAACACGTCTTGGATAGTAGATTTGGAGCTTCTGACCATATGACAAGGGATGTTACTCTATTTAATCACTACATTCCATGTGAAGATAGCTCCTTGGTAAGAATTGTTGATGGAACATATACAGCAGCTGGTAAAGGATCAATTGTGGTATCCAAAGATATTACACTCAATTTTGTCCTTTATGTTCCAAAATTAGACTTCAATTTTTTATCGATCAACAAACTGACTCGAGATCTTAATTGCATTACTAAATTCCTTCCAAATATGTGTGAATATCAAGCAATAGATTCGGGGAATAGGATTAGCAATATTGAAAAATTTGCAGGTCTCTACTTCCTTCAAGTTGATAATCACGAAGAATCAAGAGGAAAAGGTTATGTTGCTCATAGAAAAGAGGATGATGATGTAATGTTATGGCCATAGACTTGGCCACCTTAATTTCATGTATCTTGACCAAATATTGCTTTCAATTTTTAATAAAAAAAGGACATATTTCAGTATAGAAATTGTCAATTAGCCAAACTTGCAATTAGTAGTTACCATCCTTAATCCTACAAGCCCTCAAAACCGTTTGCATAGATGACCACACAAGGATTACTCGAGTTTTCCTTATATAAAAGACAAATCAGAGTTCACATAAATATTTGAATCCTTTCACCAAATGGTCCAAACACATTTTCAAACCAAGGTGCAAATTCTAAGAGCTGATAATGGTTGAGAATACAACAATACTATGCATGAATCCTATCTCCACAAGTACGTGATTGTCCATCAATCATCGTGAGTTGATACAACCCAACAAAATGGGGTTGCAAAATGCAAAAATAGACACCTCTTAGAAGTCATTAGGTCTCTTGTGATGGCAACAAATGTCCCAAATCATTTTTGCGAAGAAGTCGTCTTTTCCGCAACTTACTTAATCAACTGAATCTCTTCCAAAGCCCTCAAGTATAAAATCCCTCTCCAAACTCTCCAACCACATTGCCTTAACCCACATCTCTTTACCCACTTACCTCCCAAAATATTTTGCTGTACCACGTTTGTCCCTAACCACCAACCCATCCCTAGCAAACTTGACGCAAAATAAATAAAATGTAATTTTATTGGTTACTTCCCTAACCAAAAAGGATACCATTGCTATTCACTCATTACACAGAAGTTCTACACAAGTATGGACATTGACAATTTTTGAAAAATAGGCTTTTTACCCCAAGTTGGCATTCCGGGGGAGATATTGGACTAAGAATTCCAGCCTTTAAAGCTTGAGCAGATCTCAAATCATATCATTATTAAACGAGCCATTGTTTTATTTGAACTAGCAATTATTCCAGAAGCAGACTAGTATCTCTATCCACCATAAAACTAGAAATTCCTCTATCCACCATAAAACTAGAAATTCCTCTACAAGAAGGAATCCAAGATGGAGGTGAATTACTTAGAGACCTGATAATGGTCAAGAATACTACTAGTGTACTTGAGGAAAAGGAAGACTCAAAAGGAACTAGAGACTTGTATATCTTCAATGCAAAGTCAGTCCTATGACCCGAATACAAATGTAAGTGAATTAGGTAACATACCTTCTGATCCCGTAAATGATTATTCAATTTTTTATGATCTTGATAAGACTATTTCTTTGTGAAAAGGGAAGTGGTCTTGCACTTAGCACCCTATTGGTAACTATATGTCCTATGAGAATTTGTCATAGGAATATAGGGCTCTTGTCACTAATCTGGACAGCATAAATGTACCATATGATGTAGAAAAAGCTCTCCAACAACCAAAGTGGAAGGCCTCCATGGAACCAGAAATAACTGCACTAGAAAAAATGGAACATAGGAACTCACAAATCTGCTAGAAGGAACGAAACTAGTATGTTGTAAGTGGATTTTTTTTCAATCAAATATAAAATAGATGACACAATGAATCATTACAAAGCTAGGTTGGTGGCCAAATGGTTCACAAAATCCTATGGAATAGATTATAAAGAGACATTTATCCCAGTTGCAAAAATGAACTATGTTCGCATCGTCATGTCTATAGCAGCTAATCTAGATTGTCCCCTTCATCAGCTAAATATCAAAAATGTATTTCTGAATGGTGAACTCGAAGAAGTCTACATGAGGATCCCTTCTAGATTGGAAGCCCTAGAGAATAACAAGGTGTGCAAACTAAGAAAGTCCCTCTACGGTCTCGAGCAATCTTTGAGGGCCCAGTTTGAGCAGTTAACCTGTCTAGTGAAGAATCATGATCATACAATGTTTGTAAAGCACGAAGAAAATGGAAAGATAGCTTTATTCATTGACTATGTAGATGATATTATCATCATAGGGGACAATGAAAAAGAAATTCAGAAACTGAAAAAGCTTTCTTGCCAGAGAATTTGAAGTCAAAGATATGAATCGTCTTTGATATTTTCCCAAGATAGAAATAGCTCTAACAAAAAGGGGTATCGCTATCCTAGCGGAAATAAACTCTAGATTTGTTGAGAGAAACAGGAATGCTAGGTTACAAACTAGCAAATACACCTATAGAATCGAATGTAAACCTTGGAGATGAGAAAGAAAGCTCGCCTAGAAATTGGGATATGTAACAAAGATTACTGAGAAGATTGATTTATTTGACACATCCACGTCTTGATATATGCTATGTTGTTTGCATGGTAAGTTGGTTCATGAACAATCCCTCAAGAAGTCACATGAAAGCTGTCAATCAAATTCTACAATATTTGAAAAAGACACCTAGAAAAGGACACTATTTATGAAAAAATTCAAGAAGAAATATAGATGTTTTTCCAGATGAAGACTCGGCTAGTTTTATTTCAAATCGAAGGTCAACCACAAGCTTTTGTTCCTATGTATGGGGTAACCTAGTAAGTTGGAGAAGCAATCCATAGTTCCTATAAGTAATGCTGAAACATAATTTAGAGCCATAGCTCAAGGGATATATGAAGGAATATAGATTCAATAAATGCTTAAGGAATTGACTGTGCCATCAGATCATGCTATGAGTATCCTTTGCGATAACAAAGCAGCTATAAGCATTACAAAAAGTTCAGTCCACCATGACTGAACCAAACGTGGAAATAAATCGCCACATTTTCAAGGAAAAGATTGATGAAGGAAGGGTTATACTGAAATTTACTCCATTAAGTCAACAAAGAACAGAGATCTTCACTAAAGATTTCCACGACATAATTATGAAAGCCTAAGTTACAAGTTGGGGATGATTGACATTCACCACCCAGCTTGAGGGAGAGTGTTGGAGATCATATCATATACATAATCTTTCCTTGATTCCTTGGTTGATTTTGTCTCCATTTTAAGACAAATTGGTCAATTATATATTTCCTAATTTAGGACCATGTAATTATAAAATTGGATGTAAATAGAAATTATAAGAATCAGATTGAATTAGATTGATTATTTTATTTTTTAGAAGATTGCATAAGACGTTTTCTAAATCCGTGTTTACAAATCATGTTGTAACCTAAGTTTTTGAAGGAATAAAAAGACCCTTTCTATAGGTATGATACTAGTTGAGCATTTAACATTTACTTTGTGAATTAATGTAGAGTAGAACACATTAGATCCTGAGAGAACAAAGTGTAAAGTGATAAGAGAACCAAAAAATAAATAACTAAAATAGAGAACTAAAACAAAATTTAATCTTATTTACAAGACTAAATCATATTTTATCTTGATGCAAGCATTCCGTTTCTTTTGATCTACTTGCCAAAACTATTTTATTCTTAGAACTAGCAACTATATTCTTTGTTTTGTTGTCTTTTTCAGGTGGATCATTCTATTTTGAACTTGACATTTTACCACAAAGTTCAACTTATTACATATCCTTTATAGATACATACAAAAATTCTTCATGGGGTTCATTTTTCTTATAGTTCTTAGCTTTCCCAAATCCCAACAGTGTTATTGAAGTTTTGAATTGCGTTATTACGGACGGATGTTCTAATCTAGATCTATCAAACGTTCTATAGAACTACTTTGATGATTTTGCATAAATGATAAAGACATCAACTTTTCATAAAAAAGTCATCCATGGCGTAGTTCAAGGGTTATCCACATAGTTTTTGACATATGAAGAAATAAAGTATGCATTGGGATGATTGTTGAACACAAAAGAATGTGTGGGTGATGGGTACTGATGCATTGGGTCTACATTATAATTTGAGGTTTATGGAAAGAATCTAAGTTACCTTCAGCAAATACTTACAATAAAAATAAAATTAAGAATAGATTAAATTGAAAACAAAAAAATTATTGTGGAATAAAAAATGTATTCAAGCTTACATTACGCAGATTGAAGGCCTCGTAATAAGTCCTATTTTTTGAAAATGTTCTCTGGTCACTTGATGAGAAGCATAAACAGATTTCAGCTGCTTCTGTACATGCAAATCACAAAAACACCCTCCTTATAGTTCTTGCAGCAGCCCGGGATATTAACTGTCTAACCATTCTAGCTGGCAATTCAACTAATTGCTGCTGGGATTCTTGTGGGAGCTAGCATTTAAATAGAAAGTCATGCTTCAGCAGTAATAAAGATTATCAAAATGCCAAATTGCTAATGACTTATGAGTTGTGCCTGTTAATTGATAAATGGGTAAACGGCTACATTTCTTAAATAAAATCCTAATCCTTAGATTTACCTCAGGAATGATAGAAAGAACAGGAAGAATGTCTTGAATAGATTCAACTTGATTCAAAACTGACGTCAGCTCCTCCGGGTACAGTATTTGATTCCTGTAAGGACTGACCTGTCTGCTTCCCTACATGTCATTGACAGAAAGTACAAATAATATTCATACGCATAAACAACACATTAAAATGATTACCCATTTACTATTCATTTGTATGATTGATTCAGCGTATTTTGGAAAAATAATTGCTTATTTTCATCATTTTTTTGAGAACTTTTACAAAAATGCAATTATTTGCCCAACATTAATCTCAAACCAAACACGGGAGCTGAAAGATTGACTGACAGTGTTGGGGTATAATTAAACACGTAAAAACCAAAATGATTCTCATTGCAATATAGAAACCAACAAGAAAACAACTGCATCAATTCAGAGCATATGTTCTGAATTAAGATTGGATGAAACAGGGCATTATGCTTGATAAATGCTTTCTATACTTGATCCTACATTGTAATTCATGAATGATAATTGAGAGTTTTAAGCTATTCATTGAGAAAATTTACTATTATTAATTTCATTTTATTCATATTTCAGGAAAAAAGATCAAGAAGTGAAAGCCTTAAAGATGTCGAGAATTGAAGAAAAAAAGAAACCAGAGATATACACGGGCAAGTACATGCCCGTGTATATGAGCATGTATCTCACTGGTCGCGTCAATTGAAGTGTATCGTCAAGACCAGAGATGTACACGGCCAGATACATGGCCGTGTACATGAGCGTGTACTTTTATGGAAAGCTTTGAAAGGCATCTATTAGAAAACAGAGATGTACACGGCCAAGTACATGGCCGTGTACTTGGGCGTGTACTTTTACGCGCGTCAGAAATTTAACTTTTGCAAGAAAAACCCTAGGATAATTTCTATAAAAGGAGAACTGAACTCAAACCTAAAGGGGAGGCGGTTTTTGGAGACGAAAGACTCAGAGACGGCAAGAAGATGGGATTAAGTATTTTATTTCATCTCTTTTGTAATTTTAATTTCAAGATGTTTAGGTTCTAACTTTCTTTTGAGTATCTAGACGTAATGAATCCTAATTGACTAAATTTTCTGGAATTCTTCTAATGCTATTTCATGTTCTTTTCTCTTGGGTTTAATTGAGTAATATCAATTTTCTCTATCTTGTTTTCTTGTTTGAATTTGAGTAAAATTCCTACATGAAATTAACATTGCTCAATTAAAAAGATTTGAATGTATTTCTAGAGATAGAAAGACGTGAGTGTTCTGTATTAGGATTAACCCTAATTATGGAATTCATAATGAACTTAATGCAACCTAGGGGTATTAATTAAGGAAGAGATTCCGATTAATCAACTGAGGGTTAGGAATCATTATTCTTGAGAAAGGTATTGATTTAATTTGGAATTTCCTGCAGCGATAAGGGTTTGGAACTAAGTAGTTGAAGAAGAATTTCAGTTATTTGGACACTTAGGGGGATTTACAGTCTAGATACTTGCCTTTTTACATTGAATACCTTTAGTCATAATTTTTTATAATTTATTTTCACTAGAATATCTGTTCCTTTTAATTTATTATTCTTTTACTTTTAGCAATTTCATCAACAAGGTTTATTTCTCATATTTATTAACAATTACGCAATTAAGGAAAAGTTTCTTAATAACAGTCCCTGTGGATACGATACTTGGTACTTTAATTTTAATTTTAATAATATTACTTCGACAACGGGTACACTTGCCCAGTGATCAGATTTTTACACATCAACGCTCCTTAATGAGAGATCGATAATTTAGTTGTGTAACTAGTTTGCCTTTTCCACACCTTCCCAATCCACAAAAAAAGAAAATACAAAAGCATCTGGTTTCTTAGTAGATGGATTAATAATACATACATATCTAAGGAAACCTTTAGTGGTGACTACTGACTACAACCATGCTCATTAAAGAGTAAACAGAAGAAAATTCTATATTAGGATAATTTTACATAGGTCAATGGCAAAGCTTCTTTGTGAAAGAACGAAGCCATGGCTCCTCCAAACTTTTTCAATTTCTTCTTCTTATTCTTATATATATATATATATATATAATGCATATTTATCAAATTACTACAGTGTAAGTTACACCAATAATTATTAAAAATTGAAGATGCTTTTGCTTGGAAAGGAACTGCTCATGACTCTGCCAAAAGTGCATGCATGGATATTTCTCTCCCTTATTCTAAGCTAGTTTCATTAGTTTTGCTGCCTGTTCTTGGGCTTCCATACATAAAGATGTCTTTGTATTAATGTTTGATTTTGGGTTATGTTATAAATAGATTAGTATATTCCCGTTTAGTCGTTAATTCTATTATTTGTACAGTAGGTTAGGTGGACAAGCGTAATTGAGAAGCATTGTAACACGGGAATTGTCCTTAGGAGTGGGGGAATAGCATATAAATAATCATCTGATTGAGGCCCAGTTTAATAATTCTCTTTGAGGAAATTTGTGTGTGCGTGTGTTATGATTCAGTTAGGAGAAGAGTGAAGAGATTCAGTCCTAACAATTGGTATCAATAGTCTGCAATGATTGGGGGATCTATCTCCAATAAAGATTGGAAGTAACAATTGAAGGATTGGAGAAAATCATGATGGAATCACAGCTGAATAATAAACACGCAATGGATAATATGCAGAAACTCCTGAACAATATTACAACAATATCTTTGGTAGGTAATACAAATAATTTGGAAACTGATAGGAACTAAGTATGTTTGTGGAATTTTGCACCAAAACCTCAGGGAAACCCCTTGATAGTACAGCAGAAAAATAAGAATAACAGAAAAGCAATGATGATTAAAATGGAAACTTCCCCTAGGCAGCAGCCACCTCCCAATCACCTCTTAGATAATTCCCCCCTCTCTCCTCTGATCAATCTACCTTATATCCCCTCCCTCAGCCGCTCTCTCCCTCCTCCACGTCATTCAATTTGTTATTCCGTTAGAATCTTCCCTAACAGCCTCGTTGCTTATAATCCCCTTTTTACCCCTCCTCCTCTGATATGTTTTGAGAAGAGGCCCAATTGGTCTGGACCCAACAGAAACCAAGTATGCAGAATCAATCTTGGATTCCAACAAGATTGTCGAACGTGCACAGATTCCTATCCCAACATTTAATGGAACGAATTACAGAGAATGGAGGCAAAGGCAGAGCGATTCTTTGAATTGGAGGAAACACCTGAGAAGTTGCTGCTATTATCTATGGACAGAAATGCATTTGCTTGGCAGTGGCATTATATAACACATAATAGTTTAAAAAGAAAGTCTTGGCAACAAATCTTGCAGGACATGGGACACCACTTTATCAAAGCTGAAGGAAGATGGATTGTTAGAAGAGTACATGGACCGATTTGATGAGTTGCTAGCATGCGTGGAAGTCAGTGAGCAGATGGTAGTTAATTTCTTCTTGGGAGGTTTGCAATTGCTGCTCAAAATATGGGTACGTGTTCATAATCCTGGAAACGTTCAAGATGCCATGTGTTTGGCTAGGTTGCAGCCAGATATTTTGCAAGAATAGGAGAAGAGGTTTCTTTTTCCAAAATCTTCTTCCACATAAGCCTTCAGTCACCAGTACAAGGGATGGTCTTCAGTGGGGTCACAACAGACGAAGCACCCCTATCACCAACTTGTAGCAAAGCTCGTCGATAAGATCATCCAATGCTTCTCATCCATAGAAAAAGAGAAGGACATGAATGAAAAAATTGCAAAAAGTCTATGCAGATTTTGTGCAGAGCCTTGGGAACATGACCACAGGCAAAAATGCTAAGTTTGGGAAAAATTGAATGCCATTTTCAGTGCTCAGGAAGAGGATGAAGATCATCCTAGACAAGCTGAATCAGATGAAGGTGAAATGACTTTGGCAGCAGCCGGACAACAACTTTTGGATGAAGAGGATGTCCACATATCCTTACATGCTTTTCATGGGATAGCAAGGGGTCAGACCTTACAGCCAAGAAGCATCATCAAGAAGCAAGAAGTTCCTTTTTTGATGGACAACGGCAGCACTCACAACTTTTTGAGTGAAAAATGGGCTAAGTAATTGGGGTTAAGGACTCAATTCATTAAAGAATTTCCTGTCTTGGTTGATAGTGACAAACATATATTGATCACTAAGAAGTGTGAGCAATTGCAAGCAATTGCAGTGGAGATTCAAGGATAATAATTTTGTGGGAGATTTATTGGTCTTGCTGGGTTCTAATTCTGGGGCCATCCTGGGTATGCAATGGTTAAAAATGTTGGGGAAAATCCAATAGAATTGTACCTGTTTGACTATGCGATTTGAGCATGAGGGCAGGAGAGTCATGCTGGAGGGTGAGCAGCAAAACCAGGAAATTTGGGCAACAGAAGGAAAGTTGAAGTCTATAACTAGGGAAGCGATGATGTGTTTGGTTTCAGCTCCATACTCAATCTACTCAATCTGTCCTAGTCCTGTGGATGATAAAGATCACAATGGCCTCATGGTTGAACAGCAACAGCAGCTGACTATTGTCTTGAGTGATTTTGAGGATTTGTTTTAGGAACCTTGCAGCCTTCCCCCTAAATGGACATATGATCATAAGATCACACAGGTAGATGACAAAGCAGTATGTTCTAAACCTTACAGGTACCCTCATAATTGAAAAAATGGTCAAGGACATGATGGCTACAGGATTCATCAGAGAAAGCAACAGTGCATTTGCTTCAATTGTTCTCATCAAGAAAAAGGATAGTAGTTGGCGATTTTGCATCAAGAAAAAGGATAGGAGTTGGCGATTCTGCACTGATTACAAGAGGTTAAATGCTGCCACGATAAAAAACAAGTTTTCCATTCCACTGATTGACCATTTATTAGATGAATTGCATGGGACTACATACTTTTCCCAATTGGGCTTACGCAGTGGCTACAACCAGATTTGAATGGTGGAAGAAGACATTCACAAAACAGCTTTTAGAACTCATAGTGGGCAATGCGCCTGCAACCTTTCAAAATCTCATGAACAACATTTTTCTTCCATTCTTGCAGAGGTTCATTTTGGTATTCTTCAATGATATTTTAATTTACAACGATGACTAGAAGGAACACTTGATGTGCTTGCAGGAAACTCTACAAATCTTAAGGAATAATACATTGGTGCTGAATTTGAAGAAGTGTAGCTTTGGGAAACGTTGATTGGACTACTTGGGACATATTATTTCAGTTAGGGAAGTAGAACCAAACCTTGACAAGGTGGTAGCAGTACAACGTTGGCCTACCCCTAAATCAGTAAAGGAATTGCGTGGTTTTCTTGGTCTATTTGGGTATTATAGACATTTCATCAGTAATTATGGTAAGATAGCTGTCCCTCTAACGGCTCTTTTATAAAAGAATGTTGAATTTAGTTAGACACCCAAAGCTGAAAGGGCCTTCTAGAGTTTGAAACTGACATTGGTTTTGGCACCAGTGTTGGCATTGCCAAACTTTGATGAAGAATTCACAATTAAGACAGATGCCTCTAGCCAAGGAATTGGAGCAGTGCTATTACAAAGGGGTCATCCCATGGCCCACTCTTTGCTGTCAAGGAGTGACAACATATTTTCTTGGGCATAAACAATCAAATAAATGCATCCTAAGGTAGAATGACGATAGATTGTTTTAAGTCCATACAAGGATTTTCACAGAAGATGAACTAATCTAGAGGATGAGACAGAGCATCATGTGTATATTTAAGAATAGAAATAGATGACAACGAGAAAATACAAAAGTATAATGGGAAGGGGACAAATGATGATATGTTAGAATAACATAATGGGTAGAGGGATTACGAGTGGAGCATATATCTTTCAAAAGAGCAATAAAAAATTAGATTCAGGAGGCAAGTCTAGAAGAGTCGAAGAAGTTGGTGCCAGAGGTAAGTCAAAAAAGGAAGTGAATCATTGGTTGGCAGTGGCAAAGAAGATGTATGGTTCTGTCTATGGTATACTTGCAACGGACGCTAAAGGGGACTATCAGGTGATGTCCCTAGTTGGTCAAAAATAACTGGAACAGGAGGAAGATAAGAGGGAAGTGTGAAAGACATAGACTCAGGTTCTGAAGGTTTAGAAGAGGGAGAAGACTGAAAAAATAGAATCAACTAAAAAAAGGTAACATCAGCTAAGATGAGATAACAAATTAAAGGGAGATCCAAGAACATAAAGAGCAATATTAACGGAAAGTGATGGAATAGGATGAACAATACCAAGACCTTGAGATTGTGTTTGAGATGGATTCGGGTCGTCTCCAATTTTGGCCTGAATATAATGGTCAGTCAATATTTGCTTAAGCAACTCATACAAGAATGATGAGAAATCGCATAAATTTTGCTTAAGCAAAACCTCCTCTTTCTCACACTTATCATCTCCCAAACTACATTGCTTTCCAACACCATGTGCCTTGCAGAAATTTGTGCTCCCCTTAGCACTTTTTCCACAACCTTCACACTTGCACTGCTTCCCCTCACCATGGCTAATGCAACAGTTAGTACAGCTACACACTCTTGGTGCAACCTACAACAACACACCTCTTTCCACCACCATGAGCAAAACAGAAGTTGTCATTTTTTCAAAGTTCAGCATTATAAGGATACAACATAACTACCTGGTTCAAATCCATTATCCAAATGTTGTGCACTAAAGCTAGAGTAGGTTGAAGTTGCCCTATTACAGAGCAGTTCACCACATAAACTCCAAGATTCACATAACTACCAGAACCGTATAGCAAAGGAAAATTTGCAACTTCTATGCAACAAAGCAATAGATCCAATTTCAAACGCTAAGAGAGAGAAAGAGGAGGATTCACATCAAAACTAGAGATGCTCCAAATCCATTTGAGATGCATTGGCCAAAGTGACTGATGTAACACCCTAATTTTTCAATTGTATTTCTTGTTTTCAAATGGAAGAAGTTCTAGAAAAAAAGAACAAAAGAATATTCCTTTTAACTCAAGCAAAAAAGGATAAGATTTTCTCACCTATATTCTCGCTCCAGCGAGAAATATGTCGCTTGAGCAAAAATTAGCAAAAGAAATGGGTAGCTCTCTGCCATGTTTTCGCTCAAGCTCACTTGAGCAAAAATATCAGTAGAAAAGTAGCAATATTTGTCTAGTTTTCTCGATCAAGCGAGAAACCGCGAGAAAAAAAGGGTGTTTATGTGATTTTGGCCTTCTAAAAGCACATATCTCAAAGCAAGAAACTATTCTCATCTCTTTCTCTGTTTTCTCACTTTCCTTTCTCAAAGAAAACACCCTTGGACTCCAAATCTCTTTTGAATCCGAGCTTGGATATCTCTTCTTCTTGATTTTTAGTAAGGAAGCTCAATCTTCTCAATTCACTTTAATTTCTCCATTTTGTCTCTTCTAAAAAATGTTCCACTTTAAATATATAGGAAGATCTTAGTTTTTGGACGATATCTTCTACCAAAACGTTGTACCTCCATTTAACCTTAGATACATTGTCTCTCATCTCTTTTATTTTGAGAGACTTATTTCCAGGTAAGGGAAGTTGATCCTAAATCCTAATTCTTGTTTATATGTTGTTGGCTTAAAAAACTCAAATTTTTCTATTTTAGATAGTAGAACTCTAATATTTTCCTAAAACTACAATGTTAAAAATGGATTCTCGGGCATGAAAAACTTATGATTTGTTTCCAGACCTACCCAAACAAAATTTTATAGTAAAAGTTATGAATAAAATATGTTTTAAAAAGTTTCTACGATTTTGCTATTGATTATTATGTATATACGGTTGATATTGTGAAGTATTATCTTGAACAATGTGTACTCGGGAAAGGCTAAAATTTAGAATAGATGATTTTTATTAAAGATAGAGAGAGTGTGCTCTCTAGCAATGTAATTGTAGTATGTGATTTATCTAAAGGTGTTCGACCTATGACAAAATTGTTTGATGATTTAATTGTAATTTAATGGAACCTTATTATTGTGTATTGTTGTTTGAAAATTTATATGTATTTGAGTATTATCTAAAGGGAGTACAAATATGACTTTTCAAAATTATATGATTTGGATTGAGTCCAGAGGTAGCACACCTTTGGCATATTGCATGGATTTGTATAAAGTGTTATTTGAACTGTTAAGAAAATGTGAAAATGATTGAATGTGAAAGAAAACCATGAAAAGAGAATTGTTGAGAAAGTGGTGTGTTATGAAAAACTGACGAGATTAAGTATGGATAGTTACACAGATATACTGAGGGGTATATAGTGCGGAGACAATTTGGAAAATCTAAGGAAAATAGAGGTGGTGAATGTTGTTCGTAGTGGATGCACATGAATTACTGAAAATGACAGCATCACATGCCTCATACTCATTTCTCGACTAAACTCCTAATTATATATTTGCTAAAAAGGGCTATGTGGACACACGGAGTATTTGTGTTATTTCGATTAACCAGCGACTATCTATACTTAGGGAAGATCTCAAGGGATCCCAAGGACAATGAATGTGTAATTATGATATTTGTATTATAATATTGTGATTTTGTAATTATAATACGTGTGTTGTAATAGATTAATTGATGTGATTAAAATATAGGTATTGTAATACATCGACAGGTGTGATTATAATGCATGTATTGAATTGAATTGATTAATATGATTAGGACTCATGTATTATGATATATTGATTGACGTAAAAATATATGAAATTACATGATCTTAGTGTATGTTTTGAAATATTAATGATGTGCTTGTTATGATGGTTGTTCTGCTGTAAATTTATTAATATAAATGCAAACTAGTATTATTTTGGTGTATATTGTATTTAAGAATGTTTCTGTATTACTTGTTTCTTTTATAAAATAAAGGATTTAGTGGAGTGATGAATACTCACTCTTACAACTATTTTTCAGGAATTAAAATGAAGAAAGATCCGTTCTAGAATCATATTCTCAGTGGTGTTGCGAGAAAGAATCTGCTCTGATAGGATTTAAGTTGTATTAAGGAAGTTATAATTTTGATTAATTCTTAATTAAAAATTAATTTTGGTATGTATACAATTTGATGTCAAATTTGGAAACTTAAAAGGTTTGATAATGTTTACTGTAAATAATTATTTGAATTATATTTGTAATATTTAGTAGTTAATTCCTTCAATCTTAATTTTTTTATGTTAAATTTAAATTGTGAAAATACATTTTTGTATTATGAATGAAATTTATATGTAAAGTCTTAAGATTTTGATAACTTCTATTATTTTAAGATTTAAATCAACATGAACATTTCCTAATTCATCTAAAATGTTACCTATTTTAATGAAGTTTTATTGAAATTTATGAATAAAAAGAATAGGGATGTTAAAACTGATGGTAAATAATCAGAATTAGAAAGATAAGAGAAAAGAGACTTCTTATCAGTAACACAAAATCAAGGACTAATGAGGCAAGAGAGGAAGAATGAGAGATACCGATGAAGGGATTACTAGTGTGCACAACGGAAGCAGTGGAACTAGAAGCGTGATGCTCCTTATACAATCGAAGGAAGTCATTGTAGGTGAGAGGAGTAGCAAAAGTTAAGGGCATAACCAGAGCCATAAGCTTAGAAGGGGCAAATGAAGCTGCCACAAATCTGGAAGGAGAAGGGAATGGTCACTTTGTTGGTGTCTAGTTCATGTGATCACCAGCAGAAAGGTAGGTCGCTAGAACAGTACCAACAGTGAACAGTACACTTATGATTACTCCATTTCTGATTTCTTCTATTCTTAACCATTATTTTTACATTTGTGTTTGGTGAACTTAACAGTTTGGTAAATAAATAGTCCTAGATTTGGTATAATGTAGTATGAATCTAGTTTTTTATAACGTGAGGGGTGTGCTGTTGTAAGAGGCATACTAAGCTCCTTGCTTCCTAGTCTGAACATTAGACCATAATGTCAAGTAGCCCTAAAATTAGAAATGATACACAATGATAATAATGCATAGATGTAGATCTCTTAACGTAGAATAAAAATCTTACATTATCGTAGTCTTCTTTTCTTCTGGTCCCTAATAGCAATAGCATAAGGCGTTGGAAGGTTCTCAAGTTGATTATATCCTCTTCAGTCATTAAAGAGGAAAAGCAGAAAGCACTGAAAGGAACTCTTGCAGCAGCTGTCTCCAATGTTGCTAGCCCAAGTGCATCTAAACCCTGTATTTGGTTTTGAAAGAAATTTTGAACACTTGCAGGATGGGTTTAAAAATAGAAATGAAGAATGAAGGATCTTATGAAGATAAAATGATTAAACTAATCATCTGCATTTTTGGCCTAAAATGCACAAAGAGCCACAAATCTAAGTTTATTAACATGACATACAGATGAAAGCCAAGATCCCATGGAATGGAATTAAATCACTATTATTGCTTCCTTTCTAGAATCTATACAACTTGCTGATAGACTGACAGAAAAGCAATTGCAATAAAATACAATTATGACAATTTAAGATCAATGCTGTAGCTAAATTTCTATTGTGTTGCAGTATGTCCATAGAAATCCTACAATAGAAAAATAATAGTTCCCTTCCATTAACATGAGCTCAGTGACATCATGATATGGATATTATTAACAATGTATCAATTATTTTTAAAAATTCATCCAATGCAAGAGTTTGCAATCAAATAGGGAAATGCTGACAGTCATAACATACTCTAAAATATCCATCCAAATGATAACGCCAAATGATTTAAACAACAAATGTCCAATTTTTAATATTCCTCACTGCAATTGTAGTATTAATAAACAACTTAGAAGAAACATACTTTAGCAAATTCTTGAACAAGTATTTCCCTCACAAATTCACCCTGCAAAAATTATCATGAAATCCATTTTAGTAAGTTAAAGGTAGTCACAGAATATAATGTTAATCAGTGACGAAAAACAATATGTACCTTATCTGTTAGTGTAAAAGTAAGAATTTCCTTCACAACTATCCTTGAATCAGTGCCTTCAGTTTGTTGTTTTACCAAAGGCTTTTCTGTTTTAGCACGGAGAGACTGTCATGGAACCATATTAGGATGGCATTTTGAACAAATTCATTGAGAAGTGGGATTTACTAGGAAGGAAATTGAAAACATTATCTTATGCCAAATTGCACAAGGTACCTCAAAGCATTTCAACAATGCTCTGGGTTGAATATCTCCATAAAATTTATTGATTTAACTCAATAACAAGGATTTCATGCTATTCCTAATAGGAATGTTTGGATTTAATTGGATTGGATTTTTTGAGAAATTACCAAATCACCATATAACTTA
The DNA here is from genome assembly GCF_003935025.1 of Abrus precatorius. Lineage (NCBI taxonomy): Eukaryota > Viridiplantae > Streptophyta > Magnoliopsida > Fabales > Fabaceae > Abrus > Abrus precatorius. The sequence continues at coordinate 13,579,871 of NW_020874439.1, forward strand.
ATGGGTTTAATTGGATTTAATTATCATAAAAGTACAAGTTATTCTAATTAAATACGTTGTTGTATTCTAAAAGGAAATAATAATCACCTTAGGGTAATTCACCTTCAAAATAAATCAAGAATTAACAAAAGAAGGATCTTAGTTAAGTTCATCAATTTTAATTGGTAATAAAAATCCCTAAAACTTAATTAGAATTTGAATTTTTTGATTTAAAGCAATAGAGTTTTAAATTTTTTTCCTTTTTCTAATATTTTCTTTTCATTTAATCTTGTCAATTGGTAGGCTTTACATATTTACGTTGCAATTAATCGGTACTTAATAGCACAGTCCCGTGGATATGATATTTTTTATACTACTTGACAATAACTATGCACTTGCACTAATATAATAAAAAAAACTAGTAAACAGAAGAAAATTGCAACATTTTACCTCTCTCAGCAAAGACTCTAGACGGTCTATTCTGAAAACACCATCCTGACCAAAGACTATTAGAGTCAAAATTAAGTGAAAAATAATAATTTTTTAAAAACATTCTAAAGTAATTAGTTATGGTATGGAACAAAGAAAGGTAGAAAAAGAGATACGGCTATGAGAATCAAAATTGCATTTATTGGTCAAGATCTAAGGTACTATAGGGAAAGCAGGGTTTTCTATACTTACCTCATAAAGAAGAGTCTCTAAAGAAGATTTAAGCTGAGGAGAGCTATCCGTAAGTACTTTTCGAGCAATCCAAGGGTAAGTACTACCCAAAACTTTGTACTCAGGGTTAAAGCTGATTGCAATTCCTTCCAGTACAGCAAGGCTAAAGGATAGAAGATACAGCTTAGGATTTTGTTCAGACACTGTTAGTTTAAGTCATGTGTGGAAACCACTACCTTCGAATGACAAGTGAGAAGTATGAAGGTATCCTAAATTTGAATTTATACCTGAAAAAAGTAAGAACCAGAAAAGACTGACAGCAAGTCAAAGTGAAATGTAGACAGTGAGACAACTAACATCAGGTAGAAGTAAATAACAGGGAATAAAAATATGTTATGAATTATGATTTTAGGAATTCAAAATCTCTATCATAATTTAGTACATCATGTGTGCATTGCAAGTGGGAGATGGGTTTAGAAAACTGTAGATGCCAGTGTGTGCAATTTGAAAGAACTATTAGCCACAAATATCATTTTTGAGGTCAGCTTTCAATGTAGATGATAATTGTTACAATGTATGAAGGTAAGTGTTAGTGTTTTAGTTGTTATGACCATCATAAAATTGTAAACACATCACAATATTAAGAGAATATTAATTGAAGCCTTTCTTCTCAAAGTTTCTTCCTCAATAACTAAATCCCCATAATTTCAATTATTTCTTGTGTGATTTGATTGTGTTGAGAGAGAAAATATTGAATCCGTGTTTAGAGCAAAGCGGAGTTATTCCAATTTATAGAGAAGAGTAAATAATTACAAGATATACAGTTACTATATTTACAAGATTCTAATAGATTCTAACACTCCCCCTCAAGCTAGAGCATATAGGTCATATGCACTAAGCTTGTTACATATGTAGTTAATTCGAGGACTCCTTAGTGACTTAGTAAAGATGTCTGCTAGTTGGTCATGGGAATTGACAAAACTAGTAGATATTTCTCTGGACATGGCTTTCTCTCTGACAAAGTGATAATCAACTTCAATGTGCTTTGTCCTCTCATGGAATACTGGATTTGAGGCAATATGCATAACAGCTTGATTATCACATATAAGTGACATATGTGTGACCTCTCCTAACTTTAGTTCTTGAAACAACTGTTTGAGCCATATAAGCTCTTGACTCGCTATAGCCATAGCTTGATACTCCGCTTCCGCACTCGACCGGGCTACAACTGCTTCTTACTTTTTCAAGAGACAAGGTTATCTCCGACAAATATACAGAATCCAGAGGTGGACCTTCTATCTACGGGAGATCCTGCCCAATCTGCATCAGAATATCCCACAACTCGAGTGTGTCCTTTGTCTTCATAGAAAAGACCTTTTCCTGGAGCTCCTTTGATGTATCGAACAATGTGAATCACTGCATCCCAATGTTCCTTATATGGAGAGTTGAGGAATTGACTTACTACACTCACTGCAAATGAGATATTTGGACGGGTAACAGTGAAGTAGTTCAGCTTCCCTACTAACCGTCTGTACCTTTCAGGATCTAGAAGAGGCTCCCCCTGATTTGGCAGGAGCTTGACATTGGGATCCATGGGAGTGTCGACTGGCTTGGAAGTTAACATTCTTGTTTCTTCTAAAATATCCATTGCATACTTCCTTTGAGAAATGATGATCCCATTTTTGGACCGTGCTACTTCTATTCCCAAAAAAATATTTGAGTTTGCCAAGATCCTTTGTCTGAAAATGTTTGAAGAGATGTTGCTTCACCTGTACGATGCTCTGATGGTCACTACCTGTGATGACAATGTCATCAATATAAACAACCAAGTAGATGCAACTGGTAGGGGAGTGACGATAGAAGACAGAATGGTCAGCCTCACTCTAAGTCATGTCAAACTGTTGAATCACAGTAGTGAATCTACTGAACTATGCTCTGGGTGACTGCTTGAGGCCATATAAAGATTTTCGCAATCGACATACAAGACCAGAGGACTCCCCTTGAGCAACAAAGCAAGGCGGTTGCTCCATGTAGACTTCGTCGAGCAAATCACCATGTAAGAAAGCATTCTTGATATCCAACTGATAGAGAGGCCAATGACGTATGGCAGCAATGGATAGGAATAGTTGCACAGAGGGCAATTTGGCCACGGGAGAGAAGGTGTCGCCATAATCCAACCGAAAATTTGAGTATAGCCTTTGGCGACGAGACGGGCCTTAAGCCGGTCAACCTTGCCGTCTGGACCTACCTTGACTGTATACACCCACCGACAATCAACAACTGACTTCCCTAGTGGTAGAGGAACGAGGTCCCAAGTCCCACTGTTCTGTAATGCACACATCTCCTCTAGCGTAGCTTGTTTCTACCCGGGATGGAAAAATGCATCACCTGCACTTTTAGGAATAGAAATAGAGGACAAGGAAGAAAGACAAGAATAATAGGAATGAGAAAGACGATGATAACTTAAAGAAATATAATGAGGAGAAAGATTACGAGTAGAACGTATACCTTTTCGAATGGCAATGGGAATGTTAGATTCAGAGGGCGGGATCGGAAAATGAGGTGAAAGAGGGCTCCAAAGGTGAGTCCATAGTGTTGTCAGTGGTTGGTGGCTCCAAAACAGGACGAGTACGACGCTGATATACCTACAAAGGTGGAGGAGATGGGTGTGGAGGCGATGGAAAAGGATTGAACTAGGGGCAGTCGTGGACGGAGAAGACTCGAGTGTAGATGTTCTAGGTTCAAAGAATAGAATGGACTCGAAGAAAGTAACATCAGCAGAAATGAAATACCTGCGAAGAGTAGGGAAATAACACTTGTATCCTTTTTGAGACTGTGGGTACCCGAAAAAAAACACACTTATGAGACCGAGGAGAGAGCTTGTCAATGCCAGGACCAAGAACATGAGTAAAACATGTAGAACCAAAGACCCGAGGCGGTAAAGGATGAAGAGAGTGGTGGGAGTATAGAACTTGATAAAGGATTTTACCTTGTAAAACAGAGGAAGATAGACGGTTAATGAGATAACATGCAGTGAGTACCGCATCACCCCAAAACTGATGAGGAACATGAGAGTGGAGAAGAAGAGTCCCGGTGGTCTCAAGTAGATGCCTATATTTGCGTTCTGCAACTCCATTCTGTTGGGGGTATGAGGATAAGATGTTTGATGTAACATACCATGGGATGCCATAAAGGTCTGAAACTGAGTAGACAGATATTCACGTGCATTATCACTTTGTAAGTACGAATAGGGATACCAAATTGATTTTTTATAAAAATGACAAAATACCTAGATCCTAATGTAGAGGAAACACGACTTGAACTCCAAACATCTGAATGAACTAAAACAAAAGGGGATGAAGCCCGACTCATAATGCGACTAGAAAAAGAATTACGAACATGTTTGCCTAATTGACATGACTCACAAGACAAAGACTCTGACTTAGAAAGACTAAGGTATAGCTGCTTTAACTTATCAAGACCTGGATGTCCTAATCGAGCATGTATCAGAAGTGGAGACGTTGCTACCAAACCAACAAGGGAGGGCTTGTTTAGCTGATAGAAGCCATGAGACTCACATCCGGAGCTAATCGTCCTCCTCGTAATCCGGTCCTACAGGAAAACATAATTTTTAGTAAAAGATATAACACAATCAAGAGACTGAGTAAGTTGACTAATGGACAATAAATTAAAGGGACCTCGGGGACATAAAGGACATTGTTAATAGAAAGAGAAGGAAGAGGATGAACAATACCAACACCTTAGGACTGAGTTTGAGACCCATTTGCGATGGTGATAGAAGGCAAATAACCAGAAGTAGAAAGAGAAGAAAAAAGAAATTTATTACCAGTGATGTGATCGGTGGCCCCAGAATCAAGGAGCGAAGGGCCTGAAGGAATTACCAGTGTGTGCAACAGCAACAGTGGAACTAGAGGCCTGACAATCCTCATACCATTTCAGGAAATCGTCATAAGAAGGTGATAGATGTGGATCCGAAGCCAATGGCGGAGCAGAAGTGGATGAAGGAGAACAAAACTTTGGGCCACCTGGGTAGTGCGAGGAGGTTGACCATGTAAAGTCCAACACTTATCAGTTGTGTGTCCCGAGCAGTGGCAATGATCACACCAAGGACGTCCTTTGCCACCCTTGCGCTGTGGAGCTTGGTTGGTGTTGCGGGAAACCAAAGCCGAAGAGTCAATAGGAATGGGAAGTAAAGGCTCAGAGGAGGATTTGGGGGGCACACAGAGGAGGGTCGCCCAGGTACTGTCCATAGCAGATTCTCTGAGGCTTCCCAGGATCTGATCACGAACATGAGAATATTCTGGGGGCAGACCATATAGAGCCAAGGACATGAAAAACTTTTTGCGATTGTCAAGTTCGGCATCTGGAGTGGCAGTGGGAGGAAGCAATTTGTTGAACTCACAAAGAAGGCTTGATACCGAGCCAAGATAGGTCGACATAGAATCCTTAATCTGATGGGCATTAAGGACAGTCATGAGGTCTTCACAAACTTGGTAGAGTCGTCGAGAATTGTTTGTAAAGAGTTGTTGGGCTTGTGTCCAAACAGCTTTGCAAGTTTTGTGAGTGAGAAAGACATCACGAAGAGATGGATGAATGGTGGCTCGGATGATACAGCATAGCTGGGCGTCAACCTTTTTCCACAGAAGACGGTCGGCCTCCGGGACATCATCTGCTGTTTGGGTGAGATGTGTCTCATAAAACTATCCAACAAGCCAAAGTTCAATGTGAGAAGCCCAGGAGTAGTGCTTACCGTCCAACTGCTCAGAAGAAAGAGGTGCAGTGACATGGTTGGTAAAAATCTAGGTATCGACTTTTGGAGTGGTAGAGGCAGCCATTGGTCAGCGAGAAGAGAGAGAAAATGCCCAAACAGCACGAAAAAGGGAAAAAGAAGGGGGAATAAATGTCCAATTAGCAAACCGAGGCCGGATACAGGTAGAGGAGAGAGAGGCGAGCAAACCCTAGTCGACAGCGTCAGGAAAGGACGCCGAATGCGCGGAGAGAGAAGGCGGCGCGTGAGAAAACCACTTGAGGAGAAGGTGGTGCGTGGGGGGCGCTGAGGGCTTCGATGAAGGCACGGTCAGCGGGGTTCGGCCGATTTGACAAGGGCGATCACGACGGCGGGTTTCTGTAGTGATCAGAGGTCGGATGGCGGCGGCAGTGGTGGCGGTGCTGGAATAGTGGCGGCGGAGCCGGAAAAAAAAAAAAGACACTGGTGAATAGTGGGTCCACCAGCAAAAAAAATGGATTAGGGTTGCCTCTCTAGGCTCTAGATACCATGTTGAGAGAGAAAATATTGAATCTATGTTTAGGACACAACGGAGTTATTCCAATTTATAGAGAAGTGTAAATAATTACAAGATATACAGTTACTATATTTACAAGATATACAGTTACTATATTTACAAGATTCTAATAGATTCTAACAGATTGAATTTATCTGAGTCATTGTATATTTTAAGCAAGGTTATTAAAATTGAGTTTTAACAATGACACGGAAAGGGGAGCGTCGAATTGTTGACTTGGATTAAAACACAAATGGTAAGTGCTAACTAAAATGCGGAATTAGATTAAACATGTTAAGATGTCCCATATTTGTAAAGAATAGAGCTAGAATACTCCTTATAAGAGTAGTTATCCTCTTATGAACTAACTTCTGGAAGTGAGTTAGGCCCAAATTTCTTAAAATGGCACAGGCTGTGAGTCATATGGACTTTATCAACTCTAATCCATCACACATGCTGGTTCGGCAATGGATTTCCTTCGCATGCTAGGTTGGGACATCTGAGTCTCCAAAAACTACAACTATTGGTGCCAAGTCTCTCCTGGGCATCTACACTTTCTTGTGAGTAGAGTCAAATAGGAAAACATGTCTATAGTTCATTTCCGAGTCGTGAAAATAAGCTAGCCGCATCTCCTTTCAGTATAGTTCATTCTGATGTTTGGTTCCTAGTAGTACTTTTTATACTTTAAGTTTTAGGTATTTTGTTACTTTTATTGATGATTATTTCCATTGTATGTGGTTATTCTTAATGAAAGATCGTTCTGAATTATTTTCTATTTTTCAAAGTGTTTTTAATGAAATTAAAGTTTAATTTGGTCTTCCTATTTGCATTTTGCATAGTGATAATGCTAAGGGGTACTTGTCACATTCTTTTCAAAATTTCACGGTGTCTAATAGCATACTTCATCAAACTTCTTGTGCTCATACTCCTCAACAAAATGGAGTTGTTAAGAAAGAAAAAATAGACACCTTATTAAAACTACTCATACTCTACTCTTACATATTTTTTATACTACTTGACAATAACTATACTAGTTTCCTAAAATGACTTATGTGCGCTTGATCTTGTCCATGGCTGCCATTCGCCATTGGCACCTTCACATTCTTCATGGCGACCTTGCTGAGGAAGTTTATATAGAGCAACCTCTTGATTTTGTTATTCAAGGGAGAGTCTTCAGGATTAGTTTGTTGTCTTTGGAAATCCTTGTATGGTCTTAAATAGTCTTCAAGAGCTTGGTTTGGTAAATTCAACATTGTTGTCCAACAGTTTGGGATGATTCAAAATGACACTGATACTCAGTCTTTTATCACCACTTAGTCACATGATACATTTACTTGGTTGTGTATGTGGACGATATTGTTATCACTGACAGTAATCATCATGGCATTACACAATTGAAGAATCACTTATGTCACTATTTTTAGACAAAAGACCTTGGAAAAACTTCGATATTTCTTGGAAATTGAGGTGGCACAATCCAAACATGGTATTGTAATTTCCTAAAGGAAGTAAGCATTGGATATATTAGAAGAAACAGGTTTGATGGGGGGGCCAAATCTGTGGATACTCCTATGGATCCTAATTCTAAACCTCAACCAAGTCAGGAGGAGCCTCTTACTGACCCAAAAAAGCATAAAAGATTGGTTGGTAAACTAAATTACCTCACGTTTACTCGACCTGATATCTCTTTTGCTATTAATATGGTAAGTTAGTTCTTAATGCTCCTTGTGAAGGACACTGGGATGCAAGATCCGCATCTTGAAGTATATCAAAAGTGCTCTAGGAAAAGGTCTCTTATAAAAGGACAAAGGTCATGATAAGACTGTTGGATATTTTGATGTAGGTTATGCAAGCTCTCATGATAGGAGGTCCATTTCTGACTATGGTGTGTTTCAATTGGAAGTAATCTAATTTCTTGGAAAAGAAAGAAGCAAAATGTGATTTCTCAATCTCTTGGTCAGCAGAACAGCCAGCAAGGAAATTCGATTTTTTATTCAAATTTTCTTACATACTTAAAAGTAAATTCCACATTTCCTTTCTGACCTCATCCGGAACAAATTTGCATGCTCCAACATCTTTGGCTGTTTGAGCCAAGTGATGCTTCAATCAATAAGCACCTCCGCTTACCATTTGTTGATAATATTTGCATTTAATTCTTCTTGTACCTTCACTTGCAATCCGATGTTGCCATGCTACATAGCTCTTATTTTCTGGTGCATTCTTTGGTAATGACTTGGAAGGAGGAGCCGACCAGTAGTTGAAGCCATTTTGTCTGTAACAGCAGTGAACAAATCCACCCACACAGCAAACAGAACAAAGAATAGTCCCACCCAGTACCCACAGTTGCCCCAAGATGATGAAGATCAAAAAGAAAAAACAGAGCAGAAAAATCAGAAATCCCAACACAAAGCAAAACCCAATCGCAGAGAAATCAGAAAATCCTCCCAACGCAGAGCAAAACCCAATTGCAGAATCAGAAAGCAAATTGCAATCGCCGAAGCCTAACCCAGTCGCTAGAGAAAAGAAAAACTGGCTTTTGTGTAGTGGAAAGGAGTCATAGAGCAGAGGAGCAAGGAAGTTCAGATTTGGTCTTTTGGAATTTCAGGGTATCCATCGAATTTTATGAAGTCGGGTCGCTAACCGGGTTGCGGGATTTTAGGACAGAGTACATATGTTCATTTCCCACACAACAAGATGTGCATATCATTTCTCTCTCGTCTCATACTTTTTGGGGCCCTCTTGCAAATATGCAAGTGTGGGGTACTCTTCCTAAACCCTAAACCATACCACCTCCTCTCACTAAAATTGCAAAATTTAAGTCAAGAGAATTATAATATTCTCTTTTATTCTTTTTGTTTATTTCACTATATATTCTCTTCCCTTCCTTTTAATTAAATATAGCATGCGATCCAGTGTGAATATATGAATACAATAAATCAGCAGTGACGTTGGTGTTCTGCACACAGCATTTTCCAAAGTTTCCTTGTCTGATAAGCAAAGAGATTAGGCTTGGTAGGATAAAATAAAGACCTTCCAGATTATATTTCGTATGCCCTTCTTATTTTCTTATCAGAGCCAGATGAAAAGAATCTTCAAATATAATGTAGATTCTACAGTTAAATATTTAATGCATCAGCATCGAGCTTACATGGTTGTTCCTAAGTTTCCTAGAAGATCTCCAAAGCTTATATTACGAACTCCTTTGGCAACAGCATTTTGGAAGACACCTATAAATAAAGCACCAATAGTGACAGAATTACCAAATACAATCTCTAGAAAGGAGGAACGTTACCACCAGCGTATGGTCACAAGTATTTAAAATTCAACTAAACACAATAAAGTAAAAACCTGTCAAAGCCTTTGTAACAGCTTCTCTGTCTGCAGTTGGTGGAAGAAGCCTGAAAGAATTTACAAACAGTGGAATCTTATATAAATTGGGATAGTCTTGCTTTAATAACTGAAATGGAACATAAATAAATATAAATACCCAAGAGTAACAAAGTCCTTAGCTAAGGCATCAAAATCACGATTTACAAGATGTAGACAAGCTTGGATGAATCCATCCCGCAACTCTTGTTTGAATTCACCTGTCATACCAAAATCTGGTACAAGAGAAAAGAAATTGAAAGATAACATCCTATTTGTGTCTATACAGTATACACAAATATATCTTCTGAAGTCCATCAGTATACATAACAGTAAACACTAAAATAGAACAAACTTGCCATATTGGCCAAAATTATGGAAATTAGGATAACTAATATAGGTATTTATTATTTATTGCTTATATAGTTCAGCTCCACTATGCAGTTTAGATGCACTGATTTCACTGTCTGTGACTCTCATTCGCTCTTCTCTGAACAGTTTATATTGGACCAATCCATATGGAGGTGCAAAGATCCATCCCGTAAGGTCAAATCTTTTGTCAGGACAGATATTATTAATAGGATTAACACTAATGACTAGTGTGTGACGATCAATCAACCTTGCACCTTTTCTCAAATTCAGTTTTTCATGCAAGGACTAAGAATATAGAAGTTGGTTGCTCTTTCATCATAGGAATGATTCTCTGGTCATCAAGACTATTTCTGTCCCTTCAAAGGATCAACTAGCTTCCATCTTCACAAAATCTTCGTGGGGTCATATAGACAAAATCTTAATCCACAACAAGTTAGAGGGTAAGAGAAACAACCTGAAAAATGTGAGCATTCTGCTCCAAACATACACCAAATGACTGCATAAATTTAAATTAGGCAATTTGCAACAAAAATTTTGCCTCCTTGCCAAAGCCTTGTCCAAGTAATTGGTCCTCCAAAGTCCAAAGTCCAAATATACCCAATGTTCACCAAAAATCCCAAATAATTGCTCCATAAAAAAGTCACCTTAATGGGTAAGATCAGGTGTTCAATTCTTTCTAAACTAGTGAAACACATGATAAGCAAATCAGGAGAAAGAGTAGTGTGTAGCCTACAAAAATTTGTGAAAATTCATTTGTTTAAGACCATATAAGAATTTCGAAAGACGACAAAATTCATTTGGACAACAATGCTGAATCTACTAAACCAAGCTCTTTGAGACTGTTTAAGACCATACAAGGATTTCTGAAGACAACAAACTAATCCTGAAGACTCCTGCTGAGCAACAAACCAGGAGGTTGCTCTCTATAAACTTCCTCAGCAAGGTCAATGTGAAGGAATGCATTCTTGATGTCAAGTTGATGAAGGATCTAGTGGTGGATGGTAGCCATGGATAAGATCAAGCGTACAAAAGTCATTTTAGTGATTTGGAATGAGATAAGAAGGAATGAGATATTATATGCATATGAGAACAAAAATGATTTGGAAATTTAAATCTCAAATTTTTTATCTTCAATTACCCAAATAAGCTAATTTTCCATCATATGTTCGAAGAAGATTTCCAGGGTGCGGATCTGCATGATAGAACCCACACTCAAGAAGTTGATTGAATGAGCAGTAAACTCCAACCTAATCAGCATCCGAAAATACAACTATACTTAGCATCATGTTTGCAAAATTTAAGAATTGTAATATTAAAAATTTAGAATAAAACATTTGCAACTAGTTTAAAAAATTACCTCAATCAGGTAGAGATCCTTCACTTCAGACAACTTTTCCCCCTACAAAATCCATAGTAAGATAATACAATAGCAGAAGTCTCAATTTATTCAGCAGGTAACCGAAAGAGAATGTGCAAGACAAAATTGCCCTACATGCCTTAACTTATTTTCAAGGGAGAGACACTTTAGGATCCAAATCTCAAAAAAGGCACAGGGCATAATTTAGGAAGATTAATTCCTGATGATATTTAATAGTTTTTCTAGGTTAAATATCAAGTATTCTTGTCCAAATCATTATAAAGAATATCTGGTACTTAACCTATACAGGAACTGAACTATTCTTGCTAAAATGTAGTGATCAAACAATAAACAGTAGAATACCTCAATCCATTCCATAACAAGGACCTTGCGAGTTGTGTACTTCATGTACATTAAAGGAACCACCACATCTGGTATTGAACCATATAAATTCCTGCTTATACATAACCAATAACAAAGCCATCATAACACATTAGTTATGGACACAATTTACCACTAAACAAAGGCACAAAACATACATCAAGTTTTCATCCCTAGGAAAGGGTTCTTATGTGGTTATGATAAGTGCTCTATTTGATTATAAACCATATATCCCTGGATTGAACTACAGAAAATAAGCATATTCCACAATTATTTATTCATTTCTTCTCCTGAATCCTTAACGTAAACTACAAAAAGAAGTTTCAACTTTTGACACCAAAGTCCAAACCCATTATTTTCTGATTTGCTGTAGTTCAAATACTCAAGTGCTTGCCACCATGCCAACTTGCAATGTGCAGGGATGACTGTCAGTCACAGAGTACTAAAACTTGTTTTGCTTATGTTCTAACATCGATAATTATGACAAGAACAAGACCATATTATTCACATGCTTTCATACCATGCATGATACAATTTTGACCTTGGAGTTGCAGAGTGAATCATGTTTTAAAATCTTGATAAAATTCACCTACCTGAACTTGATACCATTGTTTGCTTCATTATTGTAGTCCATCTCCTGCATTCAAGGTGATTTACCTGTATTCAATTTAAATTTCTAAGAATTTTAATTTTGGAACACTTTATATGACATAAATAGGTTGAGATCTTTTTCTCTTACAGAACATTAAACAGTTTTAATCATACTGTTTGATACAACATGTTTAACACATGCAGCTCATGTCTAAATTAGTTTTCAGCACATGCATATTAGGGTGTAATTACAATTGTAATTAGCATTTACAACTGTACCCTATTCATGCAAATATAAATACAATAGTATGTGGTCTGCATTAGACATACAGCTACCAAAACCTAATACAGTAATAGTAGTTTAGGCCAGAGTAGTCAATTGCATGCCTTAGCACCAAATAGCGGCATCGCGGAGCTGCTCCTGGTGACCTTGTAGCATCACAGCCACTATTCTGCCCGCAGGCAGAAAACCATTTTTCCTTTGTTTTAAAGTTGTTTGAACGTTTTAGGGGGACAATCTTGGAATTTCTCCCCCCTTTTTACATAATCATAGTTCAGTTTACCCCAGGGTCTTCTTTTGCACACACCCAACCTACCAAGCAGCCACTGACTTTGACAAGACCTCCACTGTCTGGCAAGATTTTAAGCAGTCAACCTTAATTTCTAGGTAGAATCCGGCGAGTTCTTGCATCTCTGTTGAGATTTTGGTCTTGCCCAGCATCTCCAGCGATACCAACCTCAAGCTCAAAACACTTTCCAGTGAGACCCACCACTATTTGGGTCATTTTCCAGTGTGTTCAGGCAGTTTCTTGTGAGACCCACCACAGTTTGGATCATGTACCAATGTGCTAAGGAAGTTTGCAGTGAGACCCACCATTATTTGGCCCATTTTCCAGTAAGACTCACCTTTGCTTTGTTTTCCAAATCTGCTCAAGCCATGTTTTCTTCTCTGTTCTGCCCTTCTTTGTTCCCAAACATTAATCTTTGATCATTAAATACGAATGTCTTTAATTTAGGTAGTATCTTTTAATTTAAATATATCTGTGTATGTGTAAATATAATGTATGTTAAAGCTTCAAAATAGCCCGCTACCTTGTTAAAGCATTTTTATGGTTGGCTGCTTTTCGTCACTATTTGGGATTGACTACTATGGTCTAGGCTAAGATCCTTCTCTGCTGTCCCTATTCTTCCGCTTCTATTTGCCCTAGCCTTGGTGAAAAGTAACCGTGCAGCCTCCCCACTGCTCCTTTAAAAATTGTGCTGCCACAATATAAAGCAAACACCATCGATGAGTCAACTGTCATTGCTGCCACCCCAGATTGCACATGTGCCATCTTTCCCGATGCATCTATCCCAAGCACCCCTCTTTGTTCGATGTGTGCACACTTTTCCAGCCACCAAATCTCACCCCCATGAAGTCCAGATACGTTAAAACAGCCAAAGTACCCGTGTCGAACACGTATCCGATACCGATACGTGTCTAATACGTCTAGATACGTATCGTAAAAGTATCCATAATTTAATTTATTTTTAAAAAATAATTTCCAACCCGATACGGCTGGGATACAGCTCTTAATCATCCGATACAGCTCAGCTCGAAACAATAACTACTTGAGTCAAATTATTATTGAAACAGGGAGTTTCAATCTTTCTCCCATTTCCCGCATTTCCCTCATTGTTCGTGAGTGAGGAACTCCCCAACCAGAACCTCACCCAAAATAAAAAACCAGCTAGGGCTTCTTCGAGCTGCGATTCTCTTGGGGAAATGAGATATATACATCGGAAGGAGAACTATTGAAGAAGCAAGGTGATTCAGAAAGGTTGCTTTGAGGCATCGATTCTGGTCAAGCAAGTTCCTAAGGCATCGATTCTTCAATTCTAGAGCGATAGTGGGTGACAAGATTTTTGTTTTGACGGCGATAGTGGGTATATTCGACGATAGTCAAAGCAACGTTGGCAAGCAACCTCAAGCGTTGTCTTCGCCACCGCTAGGGTTTCATTGTAGCAACAGTTCTGCACTTTGTTCCTTTTCTCTGGAACAAATGTTTGAAGAGATATTTTCCTAATGCTGAGGAAAGAAAAAATGTTTTTGTTGAATTCTCGAATTCTCATCTTGTGCAGGTGACTTTGCTTCCTTTGATTCAGTTGAAGATAGGTGGACATTGGACCCAAAACCTTGGTGGATAATGCATGGATCTTCTATCCCTTTACTTCAAAAGCTTGTCTTAAAGCTTCTTGTACATCCTTGTTCCTCATCTTGTTGTGAGAGGTATTGGAGTACATACTCGTTCATTCATTCTTTGAAGAGAAACAAAATGGATCCAGAAAGGGCTGAGGATTTGGTTTATGTGCATTCCAACCTTTGTCTTTTGTCGAAGAAAGAAGAAAAGTATACTAAAGGAGAGACAAGGATGTGGGATATTAGTGGAGATGAACATGATCCACTTGATAATGGCGTTGGATTTCTTCAATTGGCTGAATTTTTTTGTATACAATAGGGATGGACGAAATGAGTGTGAGAATGTTAGAATTAAATAGTATAAAGGCAGGAACTTCTTTTTTTATAGTTCTATATTTCTTTTGGATAGAACTACCAATTCTTTTGTGGAATTCTAACATGAACATGGGATAAAGTATGTAATTATTTTATATGTTCATAGTAGGAGAAATATTTTGATTTAGTTACTTAGACAAGGGAAAGATATGATCACATATATTTTTTTGTAAAATGTGATCACTGATATGCAAATGTAACATTAATATAAATTAATTATCTATATCTCTTTATAAATATTTTGTATATGTATAAAGTATGTTATTTGACTTATTTCTTTAAATTCATATTAACGTATCTAAGCTGTATCGTATATTTAATTCGAAATTTTCCCATACCCCTGTATCTGTATCGTATCCATGCCGTACTAAGTATTTAGGCTTCATAGCTCACTGCCAACCCTGCCAGTGGACCTCCCACTTCCTAACAACCTTATCTAGACCTCCAGTGACCTTATCAAGCAAGTCTTCCAGCTGCTCCACCTCCAATTCCACTAATGCCACTATCGGTTTCTGTTAGAACTGGTACAGCAAGGAAAGAGAAAGAAAGATTGCATTGTATTCCTAAGAATGAACACAGTTTTGTACCCAATGTAAGTACAGTTCTTTATCATACAATGCCAGAAATATTTGAGAGACCCTAGCAACTCTCCTAACTCTAACCTTTATAACAACCATCCCTTGTAACTGCCTCCTTATTTTGAGCTAACTGATTGTTTCTCTAGGTTGGGCCTTAACATTAACTGGCCTACTCTTCCTTTTCCGGTACTCTCTTCATTGTTGGCTTATTGCTATTCGTTTCACTAATGTTTCTCTCATTCTGTTTGACAAACTCACTAGTCTGCTATTAATGCCTCCCAGGTTGTTGCTGTCCAGTTGTGGTTTGAAGGACAAGGCCATTTCAACCATTTCATTGAATAGCTCAAGGATATGCTGACCAAGGACCAAGCTCATAGGAAACTGTGAAGATATCCCACATCAGCTAGGAATATGGCCAAAATACTTCTTATATGGCTTGGATAATTCTCTCCTTTTGAGCTGGCTTTTGGAGGTGAGTTACGTTCGGTCCATTTTTAATTTGATACCAAAGCCTATTCATTCTTAATGTTAGGTTAGGCCACCCACAAATGTCTAATCTTGTGCATGAGGGGAATGTATAAACATGCCCCACAGAGGCTTGAAATATGGTCAAGATATCCTTACAAGGCTGGACAATACTCTTCTCTAGAGCTAACTTTTGAGGTTAAGTTAGGCCATGCCCAAATGCAAAATGATATTGGAGCCTATCCAATCTTAATGTTGATTGTTGAATCACCCCATAAATGTTCAATCCTGCAAACTTTATGGACTACATGTCCAACTCTGTGGGAGAGAGACGTGTTAAGATATCCCACATCAAGTAGGAATTTAGTTAGAATACTGCTTATAAAGTTAGAATGATCCTCCTCTCTTGAGCTAACTTTTGAGGGTGAATTAAGTATGGTTCATAAACAATCAACAAATTAACACCTTATTATGTAGTATTCTCATGATATAAAGTTGTAGGTCTAATATCATGCCTCTAAAACCTATTATGATGTTTGGAACAAAGCAAAAAGGTGTACTCCATCAATGTTAATCATCTCTACACTAATGTTTCCAACTCTATTAATTTAAAGAATGATACTGTGGACACGAAAACCTACCTAGGTTAATTTAAGAATGACACTATGGACATAGAGACCTACCTAGGTAAGCTTGATATTGCTGACTTTGAAACCCTTATACCTTTTGTTGATAATCCATACATGCATGTAAAGCAACACAACAATTTTTTCATGACTCATACACAGCAATCCAATGTTAGCATTTACTTTTCAGACTTTTTTGTATCCTTGCTCTTGACTAATTCTTTTTGAGTTTTTCTATTTGCATCATGTAATCATGCATACTCTCAAACATAGTTTAGTAAAAAATACAGGAAATTCAATGACAAGGCCATGCTCAACACATAGCATATTATTGCAATATGCAATCACACATACTATAGAACATAGTTCTAGTGAGAAATGAGAACACAAGAATACCAATGCATACCCGGAAAAGACTTGATGCCCACTCATCAACAACTGCCTGCATGTTTACAAGGCCATGTTCAACAAACTGATGCATATAGAACTTCAAAATATAACATGCACATGCACACACATGCAGATAGATACAAGATTGAAGGATATAGTACTGAACATTTATGATATAGGCAATACGTGCTACCTCCCATGCTACTATGACTTCATAGAAAGTAAAATAATTCCATATCAACCAGTCTAGAAGTTAAGAGGCATTATTAATAGAAATGTAACCATTTTGGCATTAATATACTTCAAAATTTTAGGCTTAATTGCTCATTTGGTCCCTCTACTTACATATTTGTTCAATTTTAGTCTCCCAATTTTCAATTACTCGATTTTAGTACCCCATTTTTAATTAGGATCACTCAGGTTAAGTTATCATCTAATTGTTAACGATGTTTGCTGATGTGTATTGAAGCAACTTCTTTCTCTTCCAAGAACACAGAGAACATGAGCAATGGAGAGGGAGGAAAGAGGGTGGATATTACGAACATCTTGACACTGTGTTTGGAACCCATTAGTCATAGTAGTTAATCCCAAATAATAGCATGGAGCGGCCAACCCCGAAAACACTATAGCAGGATTATGGGATGACCACTATTCTAAAGATTTAAAACACCAACTATAAATTATGTTACACACACACCCACACACACACACACACATATATATATATATATATATGTGTATATGTATATGTATATGTATATGCTGAGAAATAAAATTAATACCCAAATTAAAGACATGCATAATTAATTATAAAACGTAAAAGTGTGAGAATATAACATAACACATGTCAAATGTCAATGACAACAAAAAGGAACCACACAAGCTACACAAGCTAAGTCTCTAATGTTTGGAAATTTACAATCACTAAATATTAAAATATAAATTTTTTAACAGGTATCATCATCTTCATGTCCAAGATTTGTCTTGTCTTTCACTTTCATCATTACTTTAATAAATGTCTTCCTCCTCCTGTCATGTCCAAGATTTGTCATGTCCAAGATTAGCATATTCTTCTTCTTGTTGTACAATTTCCTTCCTTTTTCCTTAAACGTAGAGGAAGAAAATTGCAATGGTCTAGTTTGTTGATCTAGCTTGCCACCAAGTGTAAGTTCACTAGCCTTAATGGTGTGCCGCTCCTTGTGACAATGATCACACTAAAAGTGAGAACGATTTGCCTAATTTGGGAGAATGGGCACAGTCATTACTTTGAGAGACTGAGGCAAAGGAGTCTAACAAAGTAGAAGTAGGAGAGTCACCTGTAGCAATGTGAATCATGTAGACTCTGGAGTAGGCATAGTAGAAAAACCCAAAATTTGATCACAAATAACAGAATACTCTACAGGAAAACCATACAAGGCAAGTAACATAATAAGTTTTTGATGATTTTCAAGGTCCTCACATGTTGCAGTAGCAAAAGACAGGCTTCATTCAAGTCATGAAAAATGCTGGTCACTTGACCCAAATATTCAGTCATAGATCTATCAAATCGTTGTGGAGCAAAAACTTTCATGAGATTTTGACAAACCCTGTAGAGGCAACAAAGCTAGGCATCAATTTTACTCCATATAGATTTTTCAGTTACATCAATGGAGTCCTCCTTAGTAGTAAGATGATCAACACAACTTTGACCTTTAATCCAATATTTGACATCAGAAGCCCATATGCCATAATCACTCTCGTCCAACTTTTCTAAAGATAGTGGGAGTGTCTGCATTCGAAAGGGTAGGGGCAACCATGGGATAGCATAAACAGTGCCAAACAGTGCAAAGAATGCAAAAAACGAGTGACATGCAACCTAGATCAAACAAAAAAGGACAAATCGAGGTAGACCAAAGCACAATGACTTTGACAGAACAAGCAGCGGCTGAAAACAGTGCCAGAGGCACTTCCACGCACTGGCAGTGGTGCAGAGAGGAGAGAGAAAACCAAAGAGAGAAGACATGCGTGAGAATGAGATTTATGGATGGGCCGAACTGGGGACGGCACACCCAATCCAAAGGTGTTTCTTGGAAAAGTTGTCGGAACAGTCGTCAGAATAGGGAAAATCTAAAATCTGATCAAAGAACACAATTTTCAGAAAAGAGAAAAAAACACTTGTACCAACAAGCAATGGGCCCGCTAGATAATCATGGATTAGGGTTATCCCATGTTAGGCTTTTGATATCATGTTGAGAAACAAGAAGAACGAGAAACATTGGATAAATCCACGTCTAAACTACACAGTGGAGCATGTATTCATAATAGGAATCATTAGTACAGAATGTACAGTTTTTAGATTTTTGCAGAAGTGTATGTGCTCCAGCCCTAGCTCCACGATTTTGCAGTCACCGTCAAAGTCTTCAACGGTTTCATCCTCTTCTTGAAGCTCAAGTTTTGAATCGAGTATCTACGCTTTGCAAAAAACGGTGACCAAAATCTAACAAACACAAAAGTTGGGAGACCAAAAGTGCAATTAAACAGATTCATCATAATACACATCACCAAACAATGTTAACAATTAGATGATAACTTAATGGAGTGATTATAATTTAAAAAAGGGAGACTAAAAGTGCACAATTGGGAAGTACGGGACTAAAATCAAACAAACATGCATGTAGGGGGACCAAAAGAGCAAATAAACCAAAATTTTATGTTGCGTAAATTCAATCTTAGTCACCGACTACAACATCACCTGAAGATCAGTATTAAGTTTGCCAGCTCTCCTAATCAATCCTGCCATAAAACGCAAGATTAATATGTCAAGGGAAATTGCGGCTTGAACTCCAGGTCTTTGCACCTTAACGGCAACAATCTGTCCTGTTTTGCGAAGCCTAGCTTGATAAACCTATTCTTCAGAGACAAAAGTTTCAATTTTAAGGTATTAAAATCTAAAATTAAGAAATTACATGTCCTCTCAAAGACTCTGCTATCATTAACAAGAAAAATACACCAAAATGACAAAATATATGAACCTGCCCAAGGGATGCAGCAGCAACAGGCTCGGGTGAAATCTCTGAGAAAAGTTCAACCAAAGATAAACCCAGTTCTTGTTCTATCATATTGAAAGCAACTTCAGTGGAAAATGGACTTATTCGATCTTGTAGTAGTGAAAGCTCATCTAGGTATGATGGTGGTATCAAATCCTACAAGGAAAATTTATTTGAAATTGCATATTTTAATTACAGTCACTGTAAATTAAGGTTCATATAATCTTATCAGAAAATGAGCATCAAGTTACATTTCAACTTATAGCACATTCTGGTATTCCTGCCCCATGCATAGGCCAGAAACTGCAAATGAACGCTAAAACACAAATGGGAACAAAATATTTGAATACAATCTTCAAATAATTGACTGAACAGGACACCAGCTCGAATCATATGCCCAACCATCAATCCAAACATTTAGAAATACAGCAGTATAAATGTTCAATTAATTTTCACCTTTTTTTTCCTGTTACCCCTTTCTGAATGTGTCTTAATTCTCAAGGGAAAATTGATAATATACCTAACTAAAAAATGTGGCTTCCTTAACGATGGCTATGTTGTATTTAGTTTTTGTTAGGATTTTGTTGAGAAAAAAGAACAAGAAACATAGGATGAATCCATGTGTTAACTACGCAGCAAAACATATATTTATAGTAGGAATTATTGACATAAAACATACAGTATAGGTTCAAACTAGTCTTAAGGTGATCAATTTTACCATCAAGACCAACCTTGAGGGTATAGATCCACCTGTAACCAACAACAGACTTCCCCGGAGGAAAAGAAACTAGGTCCCAAGTATCAATATTTTGAAGAGCACACATGTCATCAATCATTGCTTGTTTCCAACTGGGATGTGAGAGAGTATCACCTATAGACTGAGGAATAGAAAGAGAGGACAAGGAAGACTGATAGAACTTCCTCTTGTTATTAGAATTAAGCAAATTACAGGAATGATCCCTGAGTACAAGTAGCGAAAAGAAAACAATAGCAAGCAATCAACACAAATGATGATCCTATCATGTGACAGCCGCCACCCTGATTACCCCCAAAAATCTGATGGGACCCAAAACAGCAATGAAGGCCTTTGGAATACAAGCCCTACAAGGCCCACTATGTGACGGGTTTACTCTCGTAGGAAGAAAGCCAATAATCAATAATTAGGAAGTCTGTTATTATTCTGTTTTATTATTATTCTGTTATTAGAATGTTGTTTTGAATTTGAATCAGTCAGTTAGGATATTCTGGTATTAGATTAAGTTTTGAATTTGAATAAGTCAGTTAGGATATTCTGTTATCAAATTAGATTTGTTTTATTGTTCTTTATTTAAATGTTAGTTTGAGGAATGGAGGGGAGTTTTTTCGGCTAGACTTAGGAGAGGAGAATAACATTCTCTGAGAGGAGCTTTGGCTCTGGGGGATTCTTGTAATCCTGATTCCTATCATAATCAATAAAATATCCTTTTCTTTTTCTTCAATTACCTGAGTATAGATTTTGGACCCTAACAAAATCCTCCTTCCCCCTCTCCTCCTTTTAGCTCCTCCAATATCCATTCCCAGGCTAGATTCCCATATCTTTCTCCTCTCTCTTTTCTTGACACGTATGCAGTTTGTTAAGGCCCTGCTTAACCGTTTTCATTCTAGCATTCCCTATTTTGCCCTTCCTCCGCTGATATGTCTTCAGTGGAGGCCCTTTTTGTCCAAGCCTGATAAGAATCAATTTGATATAACAGAAGAAATAAGTACAACGACGTAGTGTACTGAAATATGTAGTATTGAACAAAATAAAGATGAATCAGTATGATTCACCGCAAATACAGTAGAAAAGAAGAATGGACAGTAAACTATCTTGAGCTATTTGAGGTGCTCAGGGCCTCCCAAATGGAATTACTTCCCACAATACTCTCCCTCCTCTCACTCTCGTTACCCCACAATATATCTAGATTTATTTTCTCTCTCTTGACAGTTAGCCCACATATGCATAAATTTACTGCAAAACAAAGGAGTGATTCCCGGGTCCCATCCTATTTCTCTTTCTCGGCAAATACAGCAGAAAAGAAGAATGCACAGTAAACTATCTTGAGCTATTCGAGGTGCTCAGGGCCTCCCAAATGGAATTACTTCCCACAATACTCTCCCTCCTCTCACTCTTGTTACCCCACAATATATCCTGATTTATTTTCTCTCTCCCGACGTTAGCGCAAATACGCATAAATTTACTGCATAACGAAGAAGTGATTCCCGGGTCCCACCCTATTTCTCTTTCTCGCATATACCCTTCCAAACCTTTTATTATTACTATCAAGGCCCATCAAAGAAAAAAAAATATAATGGGAAGAGGACAAACGATGGTGTCAAAGAAACAATGAGAGGGATTACAGGTAGAGCGTATATTTTTGCGAAGAGTAATGGGAACAGAAGGCAAGCGTGGAGGAGATAGGGTGAGTGGCACCGAAAGCGAATCGATGGTAGGACCAACATACACAAGTGGTACAGAGATGGGCTAGCGACAATGATACACCTACAGAGGACATGAAGGAGTTGGTTCTACGGAAGTGTGAGATAGTTCTAATGGAAGATAGTGGAAAGGAACAGAAGCTAAAGGAGTGGAAAAAGTAGACTCAAAGACAGAAGTAGGAGTGTTGGGTGTAAAGAAAGAAGCACACTCAAAAAAAGTGATCATTTGAAACTAAATAGTGATGAAGAGCAGGAAAGTAACACTTATAACCTTTCTAAGACCTAGTGTAACCTAGAAAAACACATTTGTGAGAGCGTGGTGAGAGTTTATCAAGGCCGAGACTACGGTCATGAACAAACAAGGTTGACTCAAACTCGACGGGGTAAAAGGTGAAGGGTCTGGTGAGGGTATAAGATAGAGTGAGGAACTTGGTTTTGAAGAACCGAGGATGGTATTCTACTAATAAAGTAACACTCAGTAAAAATAGCAAGAACAGCATCACCCCAAAAATGATGAGGAACCTGACTATGACATAATAGAGTACGAGCAGTTTCAATAAGATGTATATTTTTCAGTTAAGCAACTCCAATTTTATGTGGAGTATGAGCACAAGAGGTCTAATGGAGAATACCATGTGTAGCCATAAAATTTTGAAATTGACTGGATAAGTACTCAAGCATTATCACTTTGCACACTATGAATTGGAACACCAAATTGAGTTTTAATTTCGAAAAAGAAAGTTGTAAAAATAGAAAATAACTCAAAATAATCTTTCAATAAGAATAACCAAGTACATCTAGAGTAATCATCAAAAAAGGTAACAAATATTTTGATCTTAAAGTAGATACAATACGACTTGGACCCCACACATTAGTCTGAACTAAAGAAAAGGGAGAAGTTGAATGATAATTGACACGACTAGTAAAACTATGAATATGTTTTCTTAATTGACATGACTCATAGGACAAAGTAATTAACTTGGAAAGACTAGGTACTAATTGTTGTAACTTGGTTAAAATGAGATGTCCTAACTGAGCATGAATGAGAGAAGTGAATCAACCACCAAACCAGCATGAGCAAAAGTATTTAACTGGTAAAGGCCATGAGACTCACATCTAGTGTCAATCATCCTCTTCGAACTCCAGTCCCGCAGAAAAACATAATCTTTAGTGAAAGAGATAATACAATCAAGGGAACGAGTGAGACAATTAATGGATAGTGTGTTAAAAAGGGATCCTAGAACATATAGAATGTGATCAAAAAGAGAGAGAAAATGGTAAACAATACCGATACCCTGAGATTGTGTTTGGGGCCCATTAACCATTGTGACAAAAGGTAAGTAATCAAATATAGAAATAGTGGAAGAAAGGGATTTATTACTAGTGATGTGGTCAGTGTGGCCCTAGAATCAAGGACCTATGGGCCAATGAAGGAAGAGTGAGAGACATCAACAAAAGAGTTACCCATGTGCACAACAGAGGTAGTGGGACCAAAGGCCTAACGCTCCTCAAACCATCAAAGAGGTGAAGGAGCAGGTGGTGGTGATATGGTTGAAGGTGTAGAGTCAGAAGGTGTGGATTGGACAACATTTGCTACTCTTGGAGGGCGACCATGTAAGGCAAAACGATCAATTGTGTGGCCCTCCTGTAACAATGGTCACACGTAAATGAGAACAAGACTTGTCTAGTTTGCAAGAACGGGCATGATCATTACTTTGTAAGACTAAGGCATAGGAGTCTGGCAAAGTAGAGGGAGGAGATACATCCATAAAAGTAGATGGGGGTTTAGCTAGTACCCGTAACAAGGTGAACCATGTAGAATCCATAGTGAGTACAGTAGGCAACCCCAAAATTTGATCACGAATAACAGAATACTCTGCAGGCAAACCATACAAGTCAAGTTGCATAACAAGTTATTGACAATTTTCACAGTCCTTACTTATTGAGGTAGCAAGAGGCAAGACTTTATTCAAGTCATAGAGAATGCTGTTCACTCAACCCAAATATTCAGTCATGGAGCCATCAAAATTGTTGAGGAGCAAAAACATGCATGAGATTTTGACGAAGCCCGTAAAGGCGCTAAGTGTCATTGTATACAAGTCTTTAGCCTGTGACCCAACAAACTCACAAGTCTTATGAGGGCAAAAAATTTGCTTCAAAGAAGGATGAACAGACCAAACGGTGGATTTGATGACACTATAGAGCTGAGCATCAATTTTACTCCATTTAGGTTGTTCAACAGCATTCATGGAGTCCTCCTTAGTAGTGAGATCATAGTTATCAATAGCGGCCATAGCAGCTGCTATCGCAGCAGAGCGGCGCAGTTCCTCTATGGCAATCCTGTAGCGTCGTAGTTCAGTGTCATGGCTTTTGCGCCGCGAATAGTGGCCGAAAATTGTAGAAGTCTCGGCTGTAGTGGCCGCTATGCTGCTCTCACTAAAAATTCCAAATCTACCCTTTGTTTTTTTTTAACTTTGGGGGCTTTTAAGGGCGGCAATATTGGGATTTCGGCCCCCCTCTATTTTCTGAATCTTCTCCCTCCCTCTCGCAAACCCTAGCCCCTCAACTCACCTTTCAACTCTCTCCTCAGCTCTCCTCTCATTTCTCCTTTCATTTCATCTCTTTTCTCTCTGTTTCCACCGCCGGAGTGTGGCCTTCATCTCCAGCAAGGCTTCTAACATGAAAGGGAGGTTTTCCAGTCATCTTCATTATCTCCGGTGAAGCCTCTAATGTGACCTAGATTATTTTGAGTCATTTTCTTCATCTCTTGTCGTCTTGTTCAAGGTCAGTGAAGCTTCCAACATCACCCAAACACTTTCCAGTCATCTTCTCCATCTCCGGCGAACTTTCGAGTGAACTGCACATTTTCCGATGATTGAACCTTTTTTTTACTATTTTTCCGATCGGAAAGACAAGAACGAAAGGATGAGGCTAAATCATTATTATTCAATCAAGTAAGTTTCAGAATTTACAAACAATTCCAGAGCTCACAGCTCCTTTCCAAAGATTAAATCTCCACTTCAAGAATACATTACAGAACCCTTTCTCTATTATTCCCTTCCCCTTTTATACTTTCTAACTAACAAAACTTAGACCACCTTCCTAACTACTTGCTAGGCCCTTTCTACAGTTGGTCCCTTCTTTTTTTAGAATACACTTACCATATTTTGGGCTTAACTGGGCCTTTATCCAGCAACTGTTCTCTCCAGCTTTCTTCTATATTTTCTGGTCTAACAGTTTTTGACAGCCATAAAAATGAAGAAATCTTGAATTCCACTTATATGTATTCTTAACCAGTATAATGAGCATAGAAGAGCAAACTAAGCTTTATTGCCAAAATGCAAATGCCTTTACTAAACTCTTTTCAAGATGCCAATTGACATGTGATAACAGGAAAGCCATAGAGAAGGATCATAAAGAACAGAAACAAACAGAAGAACATGATGATCTGATTTAATATGAAAGATAAACCAGAACTTACAGCACGAGATGATATAGCCTGGGCAATTTTGATATATGCCTGCAAGAAAGAAGTTTAAAACAGTAATGTACCAAATAACCAATTATAGACAATAGCAATTAAGCAAGATATTTTGGATTATGGGCATGCTGATTCAACAAAAACCACAAGTAAAAGTAAATTATCATACATACAATTCAATATCTATAATGTCCCTAGTAATATTAAAGACTCTTTTGAGTCTTAATTGTCAAGATCCGACTAAACCTGCCAAGGATTGGAGAAACAGTTCATGCCAAAGAGGATGGAGTAGGAGATCAAGAGAAACTTGTGTAGGTTCCTCAGTCATCTTAATAAGACTACTGCAATGTGGCAATAGATAGCTTTAGGATAGAAAAGAGTTCAAATTTACGAGGTTTATGATGCAAACCTAATATAAAGCACGTGTATGTTAAAAGGATTAAGAGAGAGGTAGGGGATCAAAACGCAACTAACTGAATTAGTTAAAGGTGGTTAGTAAGAAAATGTATATAAAGGGGAATATGATGGGAAAGAAGATAGGAAGGAACACGATCATTGTAAGATTGGGGAGAGTCCAGGGTCTCTCAAATACCCGGTGAGTCCCAAAAAACCTCCTAATCCATTTACATCTTTGGGAATAGACCAGTCCACCATCGCTTCAATTTTCTATAAATCAGCAGCCACTCCATCAGTTGAGATAACATGGCCTAAATATTCCACCTGTGCACCCAAAACTATTTTTTTTCATCTTGTTGTAAAAGATCAACATGACTTTCTTCTCCTTAATAAAAATCAGTATGTCGTCAAAGAAGACCAGCACAAACTTCCTCAAAATAGGTCATAATAACACAGCATTGATTAAGGCTTGAAATGTTCGTGGTGCATTAGTAAGACCAAATGGCATTAGGAGCTATTCATAATGGCCTTCATTGGTTCTTAAAGTTGTTTTCTCAATGTCTTCCTCCTTCATCCTTACCTGGCAATAGCTGGATTTAAGGTATAATTTAAAAAATATGGCAGCTCCCGCTAACTCATCAAGTAATTTACCAATAATTGGGATAAAAAATTTATCAAGAACAGTAACCTTATTTAGACCTCAGTAATCCACACAAAATTGTCAACTACCATCTTTTTTCTTAACCAAAATAATGGGACTAGAAAAAGGACTCACACTAGGTTGGATGAGACTTCTGTCAACTAATTTTGGCTTTGATGTCTTTTTCATTCCATTCTCCCAAATAAATAATACAAGATAATTTACAACAATTAACTACAAAATATTCTATTTCCTAACTGTTTTGTCTAAATTAGGAATATAATTATACACCATAAATAAATTGATGTCCAGGTATAGTGTAGAATTGATGCGGTTAGTCAAAAATCATCAATTTGCTAATGAAAAATTGATGTCATGGATGAGAAACTGTCTTGGTAAAGATATCTACAAGCTGAAGTTGTGAGGTGACATGAGGAAGACAAATAACATATTCAAAGCCTCATTAATAGAATGACAATCCACTTCAATATGTTTAATACGCTCGTGGAAGACTGTATATGCAACAATCTAAATAGCACTAGTGTTGTCACTATGAAGAGGCATTGTATCTTTTTGAGGGAATCCAAGCTCACCCAAAAAACCACGAAGCCAAATAATTTTTGAACACGCCATAGACATGGCTTGATACTCAGAGGACTTAGAGACATGGGGTTGCTTTTACTTTTCCAAGAAATTAGCACAAGCCCAAAAAACATGCACCATCCAGTGACGGATCTCCAAGTATTAGAACAATCAGCCCAATCCACATCACTATAAGTAACCAAGTTGGGAGACGTCTCAACAATAGGCAAATGATGATGGCAACGAGTGTGCATAAATTGGCTCACTGGTTGGACTGCAAATGCTATGTCAGAGTGGGTGATAGTCAAGTAATTGAGACTACCCACCAATTGTCAATATAGTAAAGGATCAGACAAAAGATTACCCTCATCACGATGATATTTTATAATATCCTCAAGAGGAGTATCCAATGGGATAGCCGAGTGAACGACTGCTAAAGAAATTAGTCCTTGGTATATTTATGTCATGCCACATATTTTATATTTTCACATTTATAGTTTATTTTGATTCCAAAACACTTTTCATATGCTTTAATTTCATATTTTTGGCTATTCTAACCTTTGCCTACTCTCTTAGTCATAACTTCTTTTGCATCTATCATTTTTGACTGATTTCGGTTGCATTAAATTCTACACATCCAAGACTTCAAAATGTATACATGGAACACTAGACTTGGAGTTGTTTTTGATTTTTTATGATTTTTTGGAGTAGAGGTAGATGTGCTGAATTTTGTATGTGGCATTACATTTGGACCCTTGTAATTGAGTTTTGAACTTTTAGTTACAATTGAGGCCATTTAGTTTACTCTAATCAGAACTTATAAATAAGCTAATGAGGCTCTGAATTAGGGGTGTTGGTTAGTTGGACAATTTTAAATTTCAAATTTTCAGTTTTGACTCTCAAACTTCTCTTTGAATCCTTATTTTCTTTCCTCTTTCCGAATTCTCATCTTCTCCTCATTCACGCTCTGATTAGTGCTTCAATGGAAGATTAAACCTCTCATTCAATCCACAAATTCAAGATGGTGTAAATCTAGTTTGAGTTTTTGTGCCAATTGCTTGGAGTTTGTTCTTCTCTTCTCTAATTTCAGATTTGTGATTCAAGATCATAATTAGCTTTTTTGTGAGTTAAAATTCAAATTAGGATTCAATTGATATTCTGATTTGATAATTAAATGCAAATTAGGTTAAATGATAATTTGATTTAATTCGTAATTTGATTCAATTAGGTTATTCGATTAAATTAATAATTAGAATGGGTAATTGTTTAAACTATGATTAAAATCTTGAGATATTGTGATAATCGGAATTGTATACATCTATGAATCTGTGGATTGATAATTCTTATTCTGTTTTTCTTCAAGTTAATTAAGTTATTGTTTTTAATGTTGATTTGGAACCTACAAATTCCCAAACTGTTCTTGCATTACTTAAATCCTAAAATTGAATATAGTTGAACTTTGTACTTCAAAATTCTTAGAGAAAACTTAGTTATTTTGATAGCGACTTGGCAATTGTTATCATTATATTGATGGAGAAAGATACCTTTGGAATTCTTATAAACCTCAAGACCCAAGAATTAGTGAAGATCACTGAGGTCTTTCATATGAAAGGAGGCCTTGAGCTACTCGTTAAGATGCAGGATGGATGCATTATCAAAATTGGTAATGACCATATTGTCAACATAAATGAGAAGAAAAACTACCAATTTTTGTACGATGAATGAATAAGGAAGAATCACATTGACTTTGCGCAAGGAGAATCTGAGAAGAGTGGATCGAAAAATTTTTTGAACCATGCTCAAGGAGCCTGTCATAGGCGAGCATTTGAGCTTGCATACATTGGTAAAAGAAGAGGAAGTAAACAAGCCTTGAGGAGGACTCGTAAATATCTTCAATCAAATCACCATGAAGGCATTCTTCACATCCAATTGGCAAAGTTACCATTGTTGAGGAGCAGCAAGAGAAAGGATTGCTCTAATGGTAGTCATCTTTTCTACAAAGGCAAACGTCTCATCATAATTCACCTTATACTGTTGTTTGTTACCCAAAGCAACCAATTGAGCCTTGTGACAATTAAGAGAGCCATCAAGATTTTATTTCACCAAATACACTCACTTGCAACCAATGGGTTTCACATCAGGTGGGCAAGGAACAATGTCCCATGTAAAATTCTCTTGAAGTGCCTCAAGCTCCTCTTGCATTGCCGTCACTCAACAAGCATCCTTAATTGCCTATGAGTAACATGTAAGAATAGATGTGTAGATAAAAGTAGCAACAAGAGACATAGGTCTAACTCCATACTTCATACATATCTGACAGATGAATGACTCATCTTGATTGACGTTGTGCTAATGAGACAGGTTTAGGTGGTAAAGCAGCATCAAGAAGGATGGTGCAGGCCAACATTTGACATACACATGACCTGGTTTCAAGCGTTCTATAGGATAGGAGACATTAGAAAATTGATGAAGAGCAACAAAACCATTAGAGGCTGAAGAAGTACTTGAAAATAATATTGATGATTGAAAAAAACTACGATAAATACAAAAACAAGAAGTCATTTCATCATAACATAAGAATCCCTTGTGAGTGGTACTATAACCCAAAAGAGCACACCAGATTGTGTCCCAAGCTTATGACAATCAGAAAGAGGTAAATGGATAAACAAACACAACCAAATGGTTGAAGATCATGATAATAAGGGTGAGAATTAAACAAACGAAAGCACGGGGACTCAAGCCCAAGAACCTGAGAAGGAAGACAGTTAATCAAAAAGACAATTGTTGATAAGGCCTCAACCCATAATTTAGGTGGAACAGAGGCTTCAAGGAGTAAGGATCCTGTGACATCAAGCAAATGACCATTTTTCCATTCCACAATCCCATTTTGTTGATGTGTATAGGGGCATGAGCATTGAGAAATGATGTCATGTATCACTTCATATACATTTACATTACTCAATTTCTGATTTCTTCTGTTCTTTACAATTATTTGCTATATTCGTGTTTGGGTGAACCTAACATTTGTCCTTGGGGCTGAGTTTAAATATTCAAAAGTAATAAACTTTTATTGAAAAAGAAAACATTTATTACTGCAATAAACACTTTATTTTCCAATCAAATATTACTATTATGACCGCTTAAACTCAATACTAAAAGTTGAGATTAACAAAACTGATAATTAACATGACATACCGGCCCAAGCTCCACCAATATCTTTCTTAGCTCTGCAGCTCTAACCTACAAAAACCAAACAGTAAATGGATATGTAAAACTTTTATTTTTCAATGCAAACTGCAAGTCAAAAGCCTCAAGAATCTCTACTTGTTTCATAGATTTCGAAATGGATTTGACTTCTCTAGAGTGAATAGATGTGTAAAGTGAGAAAGTTTTGATTTGAAAGTTAATTATATGTAATAAATGCTTAAATTCAAATCAATGGTGGATATATGCTAACTTTCTTACTTTACACATCTCTTTCCTTTGGCAATGCTAAATCCTTCAAAAGTACTCTCCTCGCTAACAACACAAACATACCATCTCCTTCAAAATCTTCTATTCATTTGATCATAAAAATTCATTTCCTACAAAAGCTTCACATCCTCTACGCTAATAACATGAAACCACTTCTTCCGAACCTAAAATCCGCAAACCTGAATTCACAGAGAAAAAAAAATGTATAGTTCCGAAACCTGAAACATCGACTCGGAGCGGTCCAATAGAGAGTCGAAGTAGCGAAGACCGAACCACTTGCCGAACGCTATTCCGGTCTGAACCAACCGACGAGCCACGAGCAGAGGCTTCCTCGAATAAATAGCCGCGATTTTAGATATTCGGTACTCAGCCAGAGAATCCGCCTCCGTCACGCTCAATTCAAACAGGTACCCAGACTTCGCCGTGAACGCATCGCCGTCGCCTCCTGAGGACGCAGCGGCACATCTTATGGCGCGGCGAGAAGCACATCGGTTCCAACGAGATTGAAATCGGAGAGAGTGGTTAGGAACAAGAGAGGGAAAGGAAGAGAGTGAAAGCACGGGAAGGAGTAGCATATTTGCAGGGTTCTATTCCCAGTAATTCGTGAAGTTTGTTATCATGATTTTAAAGAAGTGGTGGAACAAGGGAGGTTGGTAGGAGAGTGGAACAGAACTTTATATATGAGCTTTCTGATTTGTAGTTTACTAGTGTTATTGGTGTGGCCTCAAATTTTTGTGAGAGAAATTACAAGAAAGAGCCGATGCCTAACGTCTCCCTTGTGGTCCGTGTTGTCATCGTTATTTATCCATAGACAGCAAAAGATTATAAAATTCATAAAATATTCTAACCATTAGAAAATACAACTTATCGTATTGTTATATCTGATAAGTCTCTTCAATTTGTTTATAGCTTATTATAAAATTATTTAACGAAAATAAAATATTTGATAAGTGATCTTATTTCAATCATTTTTAACGACCTTTAAGTAATATTTAAATAAGTATTAAAAACATAAAATTATAATTATATAAAAATATTGTTTAGGAAAAGTTCCAAAATATTATGCAATTATCTCTTACAAAAGTTGTCTGATAAAAAATTTTCAAAATACTAAAAAACACTGGTAGGTAAATGAATTTTGCAGTACTTTTGTTAAATGTGTGAATTAAAAATGTAAAATTTAAACAGGAATTAATTTATAAACAAAGTAATGTATAACTATCCTTGAAATATTTTTAATAGTTCGATTAGTAACTTATTTGTTAAATTGGCCCTCTGATTTAGTTAATGATTAACCTAAATGTATGATGCTTTTATGAACTTAATGAAGTTAAAAAAAATGTTTATTAAAAGAGACATTTATTATATCAAAAGTAAAATGTTCAAGCTTAATTGTAAAATTTTCAAGCTTAAGTGATTGATTTTTCAAAATTTTGATTAAAGTTTAAATAAGATTTTGATCTTTTAAAAAATTAATTTTTTATTTAGTCCATCATTTTTAATTTTTTTATAATCAAGTTCTTAAAAATTATTTTTCGTTTTAATTTAGTCCTGATATTAATAATTCATTATCTTATTTTATTATTTATTTACATAAAGTATAAGTTAATTTATACGATTTGATTGGAACATAGTATAACGAAATGTTTAATTAACAACACATATTTTATATTTTTAGATAAAAATTATAACTTTTAAAATTGAGATTTAAAAATATAATAAGAATAAAATGATAAATTCTACATCATTGTTAACATCAACTTTATTAGTATGTTAAGTGTGCAGTGAAATTGCTAAAACAATACTTGAAGAACTTGTTTTAATATTTAATTGATAATAAAGTATCAAAATAATTTATTTGTAAGTTGAGTGTGTAGTGAAATTTCTAAAACACTACTTCCTAATACATTATTTAATCATTTGTATATCTATATTAAAGTAATACCTTTCTCATGTTATTTTTGCCAAGTGCCACTCCCATAAAATTTAAGCTTATTTTATTTTAAAAATATAAATTTCAAAATTCTTTTAGAATTTTATTTATATTTTTTTAAATTATTTATTTTTGTTCTAATATTTCCTTTTTATTTTAGATATTTCTTAAAGTTCTTAGAACATTTAAATTTTACAATTATAATTTAAATTTGTAATTTTAGTTTGATTAAATTTTAATTTTTTGTTATTTTAAATTTCAATATATTTTAAATATTTCTAAAATTTTTAGCACAATTAACTTTAGAAATTTTAATTCAAAACTGTAAATATAATTTAATTAACTTTAGATTTTTTACATTCCTACAAATATGTGGTTGTGTTTCATTATGTAAAGACTTTACTCTTTCTCTAAAATTATGTAAATAAAGAGTTTATTAGATTCATAAGTATTAAAAATACCAAAAATCAAATTAAGAAATTAATATTAACAAAAGATTATAAACAAATTAATATATTATCATTAATTTTAATTTAGACTATGTAACACCCTCTTTTTCGTTTATTTGTTATTCAATAATTGCTTGATATTAGGTGATGTTAGAATATGTTTTAAATTGATTTAATGAGTGTTTGGAAGAGGTCTAGTGTAGGGAGTCTTGCTTAGGCAAGACTAAGTGCCTAAACTATGGGAATTCTCAAGCGAGACAAGATAAATTTGTCCTAACTATCCCTTCGTCTAGGCGAGAAGTGATCTCACTCAAGCGAAATGAGTTGCTTAAGCGAGGACTCATAGGATAAATCACCAACTCTTTGGGTCCCTTCTTGCTCAAGCGATAATGATTCTCACTCAAGCGAGAATATCAGAAAAAGATTGAGAGAACCACTCTATATTTTCTTGCTTGGGCGCCTAAGCAAGAATAGCTTCACTCAAACGAGCGAGAGCACGTGAGATTTGAGGGCATTTAAGGATTCTAATTCAAAAACTTGTATTGCAATCTAAGAAACATTTCCTAACTTTTTTTTCTTTGAACTCTCTCTTCCCTTCTCCCAGAAAAAAGCCTTTGAGCTCTGAACTCGTTGCAAATCCAAGCTTGAATCTTCACTCTACTGAATCGTTAGTGAGTATTTTTGAGCTTGGCTCTTCAATCTCATCTCTATTTTATCTGTTTTCTCTCTTTTCAAAAGGTACTTTTCTCTATAAAATGTAGGAAGACCTTAGTTTTTTGGACAACCTTTTCCACTAACTTCTTCACAAAACGATCTATTTAAGGTAAGGAGAGCTCTATTCCATTACTGAGAATATGATGTTGTTGTGTTTATGTGAATGTTGTTGTGTGTTACTTGCTTGTGAATATATGTTTGAGTGAATATGTTTTCCTTGCCTTTGATGACTTGAATGATATGTGTGTTGAGTATATATATGTGTGTGTGTACGTTGTGAACTGAGTCTGAAGGTGTCAGATCTTTGCCAATGAATGACTGATATGTATAATATAGGCAATGGACTTGAATGAATAGAAAGAGAAAAGTGATGAAAAATAGGTTATCATAAAAAGTGAAAAGTTTTTGTTATGATGAGGATAATTATAGATAGTTCAAAAATATATTGGGAGTGTGGAAGATGGAGGCAATTTTAGAAATCTTAGGGGTTGATGCTTTTCTTTGATTTGCGCATGACTAATAAAAGTACAAGTACCACAGGCCTCACACTCATTTTTTGAGCGAAACTCCTGATCATACTTTTGCTAAAAGGGGTCAGGTTGACACACGTTGTATCTGTATTGTTGCAGCTATTCAACAACTATCTATAATAAAGAAGACATCAAGGGATCACAGAGCAGTGAAAGTTTGAAATGAGGAATTCAAAAATAGTAGAAAGGAAAATAGAATAAAATCATAGTATTAATTATTAGTGTATGTATATAAAAATGAAATTGTATTTCTGATTGATTAATGTGTTATTCATGTTTGTATTGTCTGATCTTATTGTGAATCATGTTTAGTGTTGTGATTACCATAATTAAGATAGATTATAATTATCATAATTAGACCAATTTGTTTTTTCTATAATTAGGAGAGATTTGATTGACTATAATTTATACAGTTTTTTATTTGATATGGTCCTCTTGTAATTACTAAAATTAGGACAGAATTAGCCTATAAATACAGTATAAGACTCCTATAATGATTTAATGAGAATTATTCAAACTCTTTCATCTATAGTTATCTTTTCAAGTTGATATTGGAGCTCCTGATCTTAGGGGCTCTGCTTCCGCACCAAAATAATAGTCGCCTTCATTGCGGATTACCTTAGTATTGCCGTCATCACACTCCCTTAATATATGGTGCCTACATTGCACCTTGTAACGGATGTTTCTCTTTCTAGTTCTACCTTCATCATAGAACGTGTTTCCAGAGTTCATTAACAAGATTGGCTGAAATCTGAAGCCGCGTCACTGGAAACTGTCGCACAATTCGTATTGCGCTGTCACAGTCCCTAGCACGTGTAACCCACATGCCACTGTAACGACCTTCGTTCCTGATGCCTTTGCCACCACACGAGTCGTCGAACCTTCTTGGTTCTGTTCCAATGATTGGTGACCATAAAACAGAACCGTTTGGCTGCTGGTTCTTACATCTTACCTCCCTCGCTTCTGTCTAATCGTTAAAGGCTACCGAGAACCCCATATTTGCTCAAGCACTAGGTCCTAATGATCTTCCTATTTTATAGGGATCTTGTTGACTTGATGGTCACAATTATCTACAATGGTCACAACTTGTTCACAAAACCTTGAAGGGAAGAAAGAAGTTAAGCCATATTGAAAGGAAAGCCCTATGCAAGGATGAATTGCAGTATGAAGTCTAGGATGATGAAGACTCTTTCATCATGACATGGCTATGGCACTCAATGCTTCCTAAAATTAGTCAAAACTGTATGTTTTTCTCCACCGCCAAGGAGATTTGGGAAAATCTGCAATGAACTTACTAATGAAAAAGGGCACCTCAGCCTGTTATGAGTTGGAGAATCAAATATTCAACACTACGAAGGGATCTCTATCTGTGTCTGAATATTACAGCATTTTGAATGGTTTGTGGATCGAGTTAGATCAGTACCAGGATCTAAAAATGAAATGCAATGATGACACTACCATTCTAACAAAATTTATCGAGAAAACAAGGATCTTTAAGTTCCTCTCCGGCCTGAACCTTGAATTCGATCCCATCTAAGTTTAGATTTTGGGGAAAAAGAAGCTTCCTTCCTTATTAGAAGTCTTTTACTCTGTTCGTGGTGAAGAAAGTTGCAGGGCAATAATACTAAAAGATAAACCCACGAATGATCAGCCTTGGTCTCTAGAAAGAGGTCTTTTTGGGAAGCCTTCCATGAAGTCTAACCAAGAGGAGCACTAGTGCATCTATGGTAAGAAGTCAAGCCACACTAAGGAGACATGCTTTAAACTTCATGGGAAGGATAAGGTCCTTGGATGCATTAGAGGGTTTAAGGGTTTCTCATAAAGACGTCCCAATCAAGCAACCTCTAACTCTAAGATTGCTAACGAAGATCCTCTAGTGTCACAAACTAAAGAAGAAATCTCAGCCCTTAGTAAGGCAGAACTGGAATGATTGTAAACACTCATAGAATCCCTAAATAAGCCACTTGACACTTGATAAATGCATATTTTACTAAGTTTTTAAGTAGTTTTCTAGGTTATTTTTGATAGAAAATGTAATTTGGAAAATGAAAACTGCACAAAAATATATAAATGTTCAATAAAGTAAATTGTTGTCTTTAGTAATTCAATTTATGTGAATTTGATAGAATTTTAATGTAATTTTGTTAGTTTTGCAAGAGATTCTAAGCTAAGAGTCTTAAGGATAAGGATTGAAGAAGAGAAAGTAGAAGAAAGTAGCAATTTTAGACACAAAGAACAAATAATATTAAAGCTACGTGCTGGGCGTTATCACTTTTTCTGAGGAAAGTGATCACTCCAGAGCTTAAGTTCAGAGGCTATCTTGTGCGTTAACACTTTTGTTCACAATAGTAGCCACGCCCATGAAGAAAAGCTCTGCGTTATCACTATTACAAATAATAGTGATTGTTCCAGAACTGAGGTAAGAGGAATAAGCTACACATGATCACTATTTTTGACAAAAGTGAACATGTCTAAGTCTGAGTAGAAGGAATAAGCTACACGTGATCACTATTTGTTCACTTTTATGAATAAAAGTGGCCACGCGCAACTTGCCAAGTTGAGGTCTCTCTGGAACATCCACTTTCACTAGTAAAAGTGGTAACGCAGAGCTTGCTGAATTTTAGTCTTCTCTGGGACACTCACTTTCGCTGGTAAGAGTGGTAACGCAGAGCTTGCTGTATTTTAGTGTTCTTTGGAATACTCACTTTCGCTGGTAAGAGTGACCATGCTCAGATTCCCTTCTTCTTTTAAGCTCTGGAACGATCACTTTCACTAATAATAGTGATTACGCCCAACTTGCATTCCAGAATTCTTGTGTTTTGAGTGCAAAATTGCTACTCTTCTTCTTCCTTTCCATTGATCTTCCATTTCCATGAACCTTGCTCAGATTATTCCTACAAAACAAGATTAAATTCTTAATTTCTAAGTAGAAATCTCACCAATGCTAAAATAACTACAAATTGAAATAAAACTTTCAATCATTCTATTTTTCTGAGTTTTTTTTTTCCTCATATTTTTTCCTTATCAAATGGGTTAGAACTATGCTAAAATATTAGTAAAAATATGGATTCATCACTACCCCAAACTTGAATTTTTGCTTGTCCTCAAGCAAATCAAACTAAACCAAGGGTAATTCCTCCATTCTTTAAAAATCAATTTGCAAACTGCTTATCTCAAAAATTTCAAATTCCAATTTCTGTGTTGTCTGCAAAATTTTCAATCAAATTATTCATCCCAATACTCATTATGATAGGTATACTGCATTAATCAAACTCTGAGTAAGAATTGCTATCTAAGTTCATATTTTTTTAGTAAAAGTTCATATGAGCACAATTAATAAACATGATCACAGCTCACTTGGAAGTGTTTCCCTCATCACTCAACAATGTTTAGGTACTGTTTTCTCTCTAAATCATCAATTTAACTACACTCTACCATATGCTTGCCCATATTCTCAATTTCCTCTGCTTAATATAGTCAATCACACATCCAGAGGACTTTTTGCAGGTTATAACAGGGCTAAGGTCAAGGTAGATATTGAACAAAATGGACAACAATTCATGCATTTTCAAAAGATCAGAGACATTTTGAGCGAATGACTTTAAAACTAGTATGGGTCTACATTATTTCTCACTAATTCCCTCAACTATGCAGCATATAATTTTACTTGTGCAGCAGCATTCTAAATTTTTCTTTTCTCTTGCTTTTGCTTTCATACACTATTTTCTTTTCATTTTTCTTTTTCTATAGCACTTTGCTGCAAATCTTTCTTTTAAATTCACAACTTTGCTATTTTCACCATCTTTGCTGCATATTTTTCATTTTTCTGCAGCTTTTTGCTATTTCTTTCTGTCTTTGTGAACTCAAAACTTAGATAGCTTGCTATTCCCCACCTCAAACTTAGAACATTTCTTGTCCTCAAGCAAATAAAATCTGGATGTCACCCCAAACTTAGTTTTAAACTCAATCTTAATTAGACTCAATATGCTTCTTTTCCTTTGAATGGTAAAATTGATTTTTCATCAAGGCTTATAATGAGGTAAATTCAAGAAAGGAATATTAAGCTCAAAGGGGTGAACTAAGATATTCAAGCACAAAGGGAGGTTCATTTAGGCTAACTAGGCATAATCAAACAAGGCCTCCATCATATGTGTGAAAACTATAAAGTTGCATATTTAATCAAGAAACAAAGCAAGTTCTAGAGAGTATAACAAAATTACGATTAATCACACATGAAAGAAAAGTATGCAGCTCAAGTCTCACTAGGGGTTTGTAAGTGAACATGTTAATCAATGAACTCACAATTTACTTTTTTAGAATTATATGCACCTAGTGGCAAGATTGCCTCATTTTGAAAATACAAGTGTGATCTCATTTTTAGAATGGGAAAAATAACTTAAAAAAATTCAAACAGAATTCACAGAATTATCAATTAAACTTCATTTGATTCACAGAAAGCAGTTCAATAGCTATATTAATTTTTGTGTTTTTCAGAAAATTTCAGTGTAATGTGAAGCTGACTCATGAATAAGAGGTAGAGAATGAAACCCCCTTTTCATGGCAGCTTGTGCAGTGTCAGCATCCATTGTGTGTGAGTGCTATGTGATTGTGACATTTTCTGCACATAACACCAAAAATTCCATTAATTATTAGCAAAGTAAGGTAATTAAAATTACAGAATTCTAAAACTTAAAAGAAACTAAACTTTATTACAACTGAAAAGTATGAAAATTGTTCTGAATAATTACTGCATTTACAGAAACAAAACTCTTGATTGTTAAAAGTTACATATACTGAAAATAAAAACAAACAGAATTAAAAATCCTAATCTACTCTTCTGCTTCGTCCTCATCCTCTGAGGTTTCTTCTTCTTCATCATTTTCCTCCTCTTCTTCATCTTCTTCCTCCTCCACCACATCTTCAGTTTGCTGTGGGAAGTGAGTTTTGTATATTGGCAGATCCTTGAAAGCTGAGAAGCGAAGGCACTGGGCATTCTCTGCCAAATCAGGAGTATGGTACATTTCCTCCTTAGTCATTCCCAATTTTTTACCAAGATTCAGCAATACACACTCAAGTAGCATTATGTTAGATTTGACACTGTTATGCAACTCAGTTTGCCTTTCTGCTAGCTGGTTCTGTCTCTCAACCATCAGCTTTAAGGAGTCCTTCATCATCATTGGTTTTTCCTTTCTATATTGAGAAGGAATGGGGGCTGCTGAGGTGCAAGATGTGGTAGCATATATTTCTTTCACTATAGACACAGAGATGGGAGGCACAGATCTAATCCTTTCTTGATAGTCTCTAAACTCTACTCCTGCATCTTCATAAAGTAGTGTGATTACTGATGGAAAGGCCAGTTAATCCCTCTTGGTCTTCAGGATGTTGATGATACATTCACTGATGATTTCCCCCACATCTATGTACATGTCTGTGACTATGGCGAAAAGCAGCTCAACCCTCTTCATTGCCAGTGTTGAGCTGTGCTTTACCGGCATGAAAGAATTCAGTATAAACATGCTCTACACCTTGGCGAAAGGCAGCAAGTTCTTAGCGATTATGCATTTTGGCTTCTTGGCCTGGTTCAACTTCCAAGTTGTACCTGGCCTTCCAATCTTTTCCAAAATTTGCACATAATCAATGTCAGGACTCTTTCTGAATGAGCTGAACTCTAGCTGTGCAGGGTGCCTTACAGAGTTGATGTTCATAACCCTATTTATATTGATAGAGGTGAAGTCTACTCTCATTCCCTTTACCATTGTGTTGAACTTAGGGAATTGGTCTCCCTTGAACCTCACAACATTTGCATAAAACTCCTGAGTTATTTCCCTCCAGCCCATGCCAGCTAAGGAACAGAAGGATTCCCAATCCCTCTTCTGAATTTGTTCCTTGTATTCTGAGTAATTGTCCCTAGCAATTTCAAAAGCTCTATCAAGGACAATCTTCCTCCTCAAAATATTAGCTCTGAAAAAGTTTTCATGAGCAATACTTCTGAAACTTGGATCACACACTTCAATTGGTGAGGAAGCTGAGGCACCATATGTTCTGGCCTTCTTTGATCTGGGAGTGTTCTTGGAGGATCCAAATTGAGTGTTTCTGGAAGATCTCCTTGGAGTGTTGCTGGAAGACCCAGCTTGAGTTTTCGTGGAAGCTCTAACTGGAGTATTCATGGAAGTTTTGGCCTTTTTTTTTTTCAGTTTCTGCAATGAAGAACAAATTGATTAGTTTAAATTTTTGCCAAACACAGTTGCCTAAGCACATATACATAGCATTGAACAATCACTCTCCATAATTTTTTTTTTATTTTCATCCCTAAATTGCAGTCTCAAAATGCATTCACTATCATAGCATATCAGGGTTATATAGAGAGGTAATTTCAGATTGACACTCAAGTTTTCAACACAGTTATGCACTCCAGTTATCAATTCAACATTTTTCAGAGACATTTATTTAGGTCAACTCAGATTCTGCAGAGATTTGGTTCATATAATGTGCAATGTAGGTTCAATTATCCCAACAAAAATATCATAAATGATAGAGAACACCTATTCATCATTTGGTCCATTCTATTGTTGAATCAAATAATACTAGAACAGTTCCCATTACCCCAAAATGAATTCGATTGTATCACTAAATAGCAAATTAAGGATGCATGCACTATTAAAGCACAACAGGGTAACGTAGAGGGCACATTTCAGGTTTTAACTATTTTTCAACACAGCTCTACAACATTCAATCTAGTTCCATCATCAATTTTTAGAAATTCACATTCACTATTAAAGTCTTTTTGTTTTTTAGGTCAACCCAATTTTTGCAGAAATTTTATTCAACTAATATGCTTTGCAGGTTCGAATCTTCCTAAAAAAAAATCATAATTTACAGGGAACTTATGCAGAGTATTACCCATTCTATTATTGAATCAAATAAAATCAGAATAGTTCCCCTAATACCCATTTCTGAATTTTTCAAAACCTCAAACACAAAACACCGTTCAGAAGATAAATTCAGACAATCAATTTCAATACTTTTCAATCAACAACAAGCTCAGACAATGCTCCATTACCCCATTCGACATTTTTCAAAACAATACATACAGAACACAGTACATAAGATAATTTCAGACCATCAATTTCAACATCTTTCAATCAAAACATTTTTATTAAAGTCTTTTTATGTAACGCCCCGAAAATGTCATATTGTTTAAGTATATATATATAAATATATGTATATATACATATATGTATATATACATATATATATTTCCTATTTT
This sequence comes from Abrus precatorius, assembly GCF_003935025.1. Classification (NCBI taxonomy): domain Eukaryota; kingdom Viridiplantae; phylum Streptophyta; class Magnoliopsida; order Fabales; family Fabaceae; genus Abrus; species Abrus precatorius. The sequence continues at coordinate 13,621,442 of NW_020874439.1, forward strand.
GTGGTGTGATGATTGACTTGATGGTGATGTAGATGTATGGATGTGCCTTAGTTTGATAGGAATGTGTGTGTGAATACAAATATATGTGAATGTATGTATATGTGTGTGTGATTGGAATTTGGATTGAAAGAGATAGGTTAAGTCCTGGTGCAGGGCATTCTCCCTGTAGCGAGAGGTCCCTGGGAGAAAGGCATGCGACTGTCGCCTTCTTGCTGTAGCGACAGTTTAGGGTACATTTCTGGGTGCAGTCTCGCTGTAGTAAGATTCTGCAGAAACCAGAGTGCAGTTTTCTCTGGTTTTTTCGTTGTAACAAGAGGGCGTATCGCTGCAGCAAGAATATCTCACTGTAGTGAGAGTGTCGCGACCAGAGGGGTATTTGAAAGGTTAGGGTTCGAGGAGAGGGTTATTTTCGCGATTTTCCTCTCTCTCCTTCACGATTCTCTCTACTCAAACCCATTTCTACTGATTAAAAGCCCTCCAAGGACGTTTTGGAGCTTGATTGAAGGTTGGAAATACGTTTGGAGTCTTTGGAGGTAAGTTCTATGGTTAGGGTTTTGGTTTTCGTCCCTCTCCTTCATTTTTCAGAAGTTCCCCCTAAGTTTCCTTGGGGTTATTGTGTGTTTTAGGGACAAAATCTGTGTGGGGAGGTGATTCCATCAACATTTCCAGTCGGGTGTTCATTGTCACAACCCCAAGGCAAGGTCATAAACATAACCCGTTAAATCTCAACAATATACAGTAATCACCCTTAATTAGGCACTCATGGATAATCATCAAGGAAATCAACATGTATTAATTTGAAATAATCCTTAAATAATATAAATGTTACAAAATATGACTTAGTTTGTCATTACAATTTCTAATTACAGCAAAAGTCTAATACATGAGGAAGTCCTAACATAGCCTAATGCCTAATCTTCCACTTCTCCATCAGCTAATCCTGTCGGTTTGGGAAGTTGAAGCCTCACCTGCCTGATCTGGTCACGTATCAAGGTACGATCATCGCAGCACAAACATCACAACAACAGCAGATGCAAGGGTGAGCTTACAAAAAGAAACAACATATCAAAGTAGAATAAACTCAGTAAATCCACAAGAAACAGCAAATGCAACCTAACCCAGCTCATGCTCATGTAGCAATGAGAAACAGTATCCATCTGACCTTTAACAGCACACTCAGCAGGTCCACAAGAACTATGCTGGTCCGGGAGCAGCCCGTTTCGGTATCTGGATCCAGATAGTATAGCTTAGCTTTCTAAAGCCATATGATTACCCACCTAACATGTGACACAGCGCCTATCATGATAGCCCTATATAGCACAAATATGATGCAAGAATCAGGATATTAATAATTTCAGCAATCACATGGATAGAATTTATCAACAGCTCATTTAGTATTTTAGCAATAATAATTATGTATCAGCTCAGAAGAAATTGTACTATGGTTTCTGCAGAATCTCGCTACAACGAGATCCTCTCGCTACAGTGAAACTGCATCGAGAAATGCAGCCTAGACTGTCGCTCTCTCGCTACAGCAAGACTTCTCTTGCTACAATGAGTGTCAGGCTAGTGATTTATTATTGAGTAATCTATAATATTTTATACTTGTTAAATGTTAATTGAAAGATTATTTGGTATTGGGATATAATTAGATGGAGATTGAAAAAAAAAAAGTGAACAGTACCGTATGAACAGTGTCAGATGAACAGTAAAATCGCCTATTAACAGTACAAACCGTGTATGAACAGTAAAAACTGCGTATGTACAGTGACCGCTTACGTCATCAGTGACATTATCCTGACGTCATGGCTGACGTCACATACGCGTACAGTGCGTGTACAGTACGCGTGCACCAGTATTTTTGACGTGAATAGTGCCCTAAACAGTGTTTCCAGCGTGAACAGTAAGGCGGTGAACAGTATTTCCAGCGGTGACAATAAATTCTGGCGGTGAACAGTAAATTTTGAAAATTTTCTATAAAAAGGGGGCTTCACACGAAATTTTCATTTCTTCATTCCTCTTCAAGGTTCTCAAAGGTTCTAAGGCCAAATACCACCATTTTATCTCATATTAAACCCTCCTAAACTTAGATTTCTTGCCAGATCTGAGATTCTACGTCTATTCTGAAGGATTTGAAGAGAAACTCCATTCTAAAGCTGAATCTTTGGTGAATCTTGCGTTAAAACAAGTAATATTCGGTAGATCTGGTGTGAATCATCGTTCTGAGGTAAGGGGAGCTTACTTTAGCCTACAATCTATGTTTTGGACGGTTGATATATTATTACAAGAAGTTTCGATATGAATTTTGTTAGATCTTTTGAATAAAAGCTATTTTCTAAACTGTAACTGCTGTTAATTGATTTAAAATGCTGAGATTTTGGCTGATCTATTATAAACTTGCCTTAGCTGAGCTGTTACAATAATTTTGGCGGTGTGCATCATGCTGAAAAATATGTTTTGCATCATTATAGAGCCGAGTTACATGTTTAGGTGGGTAGACGTGTAATGGTAAGTTCATGCTGAGCTACTGTGCTGTGCTGTCTGGATCCAGATACCGAAATGGGTCGCTCCCAGACTGGCTTGATTCCTTCTGGATTACTTAAGCTGTGAAACCAGTTGGAAACCATTTTCATGCTGTGCATTAGATGGGCTGGAAATGCATGGGGCTATTGCTGTGAGAAATATTTTGCTATACATATATGATTTTATTTTATTTTTGTAAGCTCACCCTTGCATTTCTTTCTATGTCGTTGTGTGCGTGTGTACTGCGATGATCGTACGGTGGTACGTGAGCAGATGTAGCAGGTGTTGCATCTACTTCACAGGCTGAGGGGCCAGTGAAGAAAGGTTAGAAGCTGGGGTCGAGTAATATTGCATCAAAGTCCTTTTTCCCTTATATTTTGAGACCTCATGTAGAGGGAGCTATATAGTATAATTTTGGGTATTTTGAATATTATGAACTAAATGTAATATTATGTTGCTCTGTTGGATATTTGTTGTAAGAAACTTTCTTTTATTTTAATTGAGAAGAGAATTTCATACTTATATTCTCTATTATTTATTTATCTTAAATAAGTATGTGATGTACAAACAATGTTCTCGGTTCCTTACAAAAAGGGGTCGTGACAGCGAGAAGGCGATAGGCGCATGCCTTTCTCCTTGTGACCTCTCGCTACAGCGAGAAGGCCCTGCACTAGAACTCAAGCTATTCCTTTCATTTCAAATTCAGCCACTACCCAATACACACACACACACACACACACACACACACACACACACACATATATATATATATATATATATATATCTGATAAATCCATATTTTTACTGATATTTTAGCATAATTCTAACACATTTGATAAGAAAAATATATGAAGAAAGCAGAAAAACTCAGAAAAAGAGAAGGAATTGAAGTTTTCTTTAAATTTGTAGTTATCTTAGCAATTGTGGAATTTTTGCTTAGGAATTAAGTTTTTAATCTTGTTTTTGAAGGAATAATTCGAGCAAAGTTCATGAAAATGGAGGCTTGATGATAAGGAAGAGGAAAGAAGCAGGTCTGGACTCCAAAAACACAAGAACAAGAAAATGTAGACTGGGCGGGATCACTATTGTCAGTGAAAGTGAACACTCCAGAGTTCAAAGAAGAAGAAAGCCTGGGCGTTATCACTTTTATCAGCAAGAGTGATAGTTCCAGAGAGGTAAAATATCAGAAAAGCTCTGCGTAACCACTATTGTCGTCGAAAGTGATCGTTCCAGAAAGCCTTTAACTTGGCGAGTTGCGCGTGGTCACTTTTATTCATAAGAGTGATAATGCGCAACTACTTGGGCTCTGCGTTGACACTTTTATCAGCAAGAGTGATAGTTCCAGAGAGCTCTCAATATCAGGGAAGTTGCGTGTGGCCACTTTTTCTCATAAAAGTGTTAACGCGCGAGCATAAACCCTCTGTGTAGCTACTATTTTTCATAAAAGTGATAACACGCAAATATGAGAATTTCTATAAATACCAAATGCGCCCAGATTTTCGGGAGTCAGTTTTTATTTTTCCGTTTTTCTGTTGGATTGTCGTTGAGAGAGATTGAGAGAGAAGATTGGGGTCAAGTCTTGAAGCTTCCACAAAGAGGAATCGGATTGGAGCTTCTGGCCATGGCTTCTTGGAGTTTTTCTGCTTCTTCTTCTTTCTCTTTCTCTTCTCCCATGTCTGAGTAGTTTTCTTGTAGCTAGGAGTTTATGGAACTCGAATTGATGTATTGATTTGACTCTTGTTTCTGAATTTTGAGTTCTTGGATTAATTGAATTGTGAATTCTGCTTCTCTTGCAATCTATGAATGGAAATTCGTATGGTTCATCAAAGAGGAACATTTACCAATGGACGTTGGATTTGATTCTCCGATCTGAGTTTGCAATCGAAATTTAGGGATATCTTAGGGATAAGGAGACCTAATTCTGCAATCTTAAGGTTCTAAGTCTTAATGCAACTTGAAATTGAACTTCACCTAAGGGAGTAGGGTGGTTTAGTTGCTTGTTAGGGTCAATGAGTTAAGGGATTAACCTTTGGCTATTGAAATGCGAAACTGATTGTTAATTAACCAAGTTGTTGAATTTTCAGAAGCATAATTGAATTAATATTTACATTCTTGTGAAGTAAATTCCTAACTAGCTTTCAATCCATTTCTAATCTCACATTGCATTCATTGATATGTTTTCTGCACATTTTCTTTATTCTTAATTGTTTTGGTTTATTGCTTTTGTATGTTACAACTCTCCTCCAAAATTCTAATGGCTCAAATGGTTACAAATTTGTGAATTGATACTTGAAATCTAAATTTCCTATGGAGACGATATCATGATCTTAAAAATTACTCATTACTTGCTGCAATACTAGTGCACTTGCTAGTGTTTAGATTGCTAACAACAAGTTTTTGGTGCCGTTGCTGGGGAATTGTGTATTTCAATATCATTAGTAGCAGAAAAGTAGCTAGATTAAGCATTTATTTTTGTTGTTGTTTTGCTTTCAAGTTTTTCTGCATAATTTCTCTGCATCTTGTGTAGATTTCTGCATAAGTTCTGCTGTCTTTTGCATAAAGTTTTTGCATTCTTTTGCATTTTCTGCATAATCTCGTTTTTCATGTTTTTGCGTAATTGTAAACTTCATTCTGCATAATTTCTATGTTTTCTACATTCATGAATTTTTGATTCTAATAGAATTAACACTGTTAACAATAGTCAGTTTGCATATGTATTGTGATTTAATTCAGTTTATAGTTTTCTTCCTACTAGTTTTATAGTGTAGATTGAGTAATTTTTGTTTCGCTGAAATTCAGTAGTATTAGACCACATTTAGAATTTTTTGTGAATTTAGTGTAACAAGTTAGTTTTGCAATAGTGTAGTATAATTTTTGATCAACATTGATACTGTTAGAAGTAGATAGCACATAACACATAGCATATTCAGTTTTAATTCAACAATCAATGCAATAAGACAAGGTAAATACATTCATTCATGGCAGCATTACACTCAAATCTTATCATTTTCAATACCTATAAACCAAGTACTTTACTCTAGTTATCTTGGTTAAAAATGAGTTTATTTGAATGAATATGGTAATGTGATAGAAATAGGAGATAAGGTTATGTGTCTTGATAGACCGAATGAATTGGGTTGAGTCTGGAGGTGTTCGACCTCCGGCACATTGTGTGAATTGTGTGATAAGTTGAATGTGGTAGGTATTGTATGAGAAACCCATGTTGCAAGTGATTAATGTTGAGTAAAATGTGGTTGTGCATATGTGTTGACATGCTATGGGTGAATGATTGAATAACACGAATAGTTGAAAATGAGTGTGACGATATGTTTGGATGTGATTACGACGTGTTTGGATGTGGAAACTATGAATGGTTCAGAGATACATTAGGGGTGTGGAAGATGGGGGCAGTAGTAATACCTTGGGGAAGAGAGGGTGGTGGTGACGCCAATAGTGAGCGTGGGTGTACCACAGGCCACACACTCTCCTCCTGACTCGGCCTCTGACTAACACCTTTGCCTGGGGGGCTCAATACTGCACATGCTGTATCCATGGAGCGGGAGCTATTCAGGCGACCATCCATAGTATAACTGAGTAAGTCCCTGAGATTGAGGGCATCAGGAATCTGTGATCATAGTGCCATAGTGAGCGTGGCTACGTGCAGTGAGCGCACATATGTTTGTATGTGTGTGGATTGGGTGTTGGTGCAGTGAGCGCACCCGTTGTTATTAGAAATGGAATGATTTGTATTTGTGATCATATTGTTTGAACGAGATTAGAAACATGTGAAATAGGTTAGGTGAGTCTTTATGCTTGTTTGTGTGCTTATGCTATAGTAGAGGACTCACCCTTACACTTATTTTTCAGGTAACCAAGACGATCAGCACCGGGACCCTTGAAGGATGAATGGAACTGTTGTAGGGCTTAGGAACTTATTTTATAAAACCTGATGTATTAACTAAGTCCTATGACAATTACTGATGTAATTTGTAATTTACCCTATTTCGAACATTTTATGGAACTTTGGCTCGAAAATTTTCTGAATGGATAACTTCTTTATTTTGAATTTTTGTGAAAATCTATTTATTTAGAAATTAAAAATATAAGGTCTTATAATTTGGTATCAAAGCAGTTCATCCAACCGGACTGGGGTATCGGGCTGAGGCTAAAGCGTCTTAGATAAGTGTTGATTGTTTTGATTACCTGATTTATAAATGTTATAATTGATCTGATATGCTGGAATGTTGTTTGCTGACTGTGATTAGCTTAGATAAAAGCATGGCTAGTAGAGGTAGATGTAGAGGAGCTCGGAACATTGATGGATCGATTTTTACTACTCGTCATGCAAAAGATTGTCGTTAATCCTCATCAAATATGCAAAGAAATGAATGCAGTACTAGGGTGTTATCCTAGGTCGTCTCCAAGGAATTTTTGGTTGGGAACATACATCGAACAAGTGTAAACATGTATTTTAAAGCAAGTAAATTGGGGGGAGGTTTGTCAATTTCCAGATTTTAATCAAGAGCAAAGTGTAAATTTAATGAAATTCAATCAATTAAAATGAGTAATCCCTAGTCAAGCAATGAGTTCTATCATTATTCTTTCTAATGATTCAATAATCCCCTTTCTTTCCCTTGAATTAAGTTAATCTAACAAGCGAAGACTAACTTTAACATCCCAATTAAAATTAAGCATCTTAATGGGCTCCAATCTCTATCCCAAAGATTAAGCAACCTCAAGGATTAATCAAAATTAAGCAATTTTGAATTAGAATTTCGTTAAGTAAATTAGGGTTCATTAAGCAATGTTCCCTTCATGCAAATTCCATTTCATTCAGAGATTGGGGTTAATAAATTCAAGGAAAGAAAGATTTGTATTGCAATTAATCCCAAGAATTCAAGATTCATGTGCATTGACTAGGAATTACAAGAAAGTTTAGCCCTCCATATGGATGGGCTTCACAAATGAGAGAAAGAAATGCAAGAACGTAAACATCATTAATGTAAACTTAACAAAAATCAAAGGAAAAATTGGAAATTAAAACCTATAGAGGACCCTTGGCTGTCACCCAAGACTCCAATGTCGTAAGCAATTATCCCAATTTGGCAAAGGAAAAATGTGTAAAGTGTCAAAAGTCCCGTACCCTAATTCTTAAAATCTATTTATAGTGGATGACATGTCACCAAAGTGTCCACTTTTGCCTTTGAAAGTGTCCACTTTGGGCCTTGAAAGTGTCCACGCGCAGAATGGAAGGAATGCCGCTTCTCTGGAGTTGCTACTATTTGTGCTGAAAGTAGCTACTTTGGTGCGCGTAGCTACTTTGAGAGCCCATAGTAACCACGCGCAGGAAGGCTTCAAAATCAGCATCTTGGAGTTTCTGAAGTTGCCACTTTTGGTCTTGAAAGTAGCTACTTTGGATGCGCGTAGCCACTTTGAGAGCCCATAGTGACCACGCGCATTATGCTTCAAAATTGGCGTCCTTGGAGCTTCTGGAGTTGCCACTTTTGCTCCTCAAAGTGGCTACTTTGGGACCTTTAATGCCCAGGCTTGCTGTAGTTGCTACTTTTGCTCCTCAAAGTGGCTACTTTGTGGGCAACTTTCATCCAAGGACCAAGATTTCTCAAATTTAACTTGGGCATTCTGCAAAATCATCAAGATAATTAAAATTGCAATCTATATCTATGTAATTAAATGCAAATTAACCAAAAATTAATAAACCTATGATATTTATTCAAAATGTGATTTCTATATTATTTTCACTATCTAAGTCCATTTTTTCTATCAAGAAGCATAAAAAAGGCAAGTAAAAATATAAGAAAAAGTGGATTCATCACTTCTGGAGTAATCACTTTGATATCTGAAAGTGGTTACTCTGGTCTATCCCTTGAAACCAGCTCCCTGGAGTGATTACTCTCGTATCTGAGAGTGGTTACTCTCAGTTCATATTTTTCCAAAGAGCCAAAAATTCATGAAGTTTGTCTAGAATTTCCTGCACAATTATTCAAATGATCAAAATTGCAAAATATATTCACAAAAATTAACAGAAATTAGACAAAAATTAAGAAAGCTATTGTTTTTTACCTAAATGAGATTTTAATGTTATTTACAATCTCTAAGTCTATTTTTTTCTATTAAGCTTTATAAAAACCAAACAAAATATCTATAAAGTGTGGATTCATCACAACCCCAAACTTAAACTTTTGCTTGTTCTCAAGCAAACCAAAACTCAAGAAAATTGAAGGTAAAGGGTTGGATTTATCCAAAAAAATTTCTCAAAGATTTCCATTCCAATCTTAGACTCCTATTAGCACTTCTAATATTCCCAAAATCATGGATTTATTTAACAAAGCAATCACACTCATATCATCTATTTTCATGCAAAGTCCCACTAAACCGAAACAAAAATCCAGCAAGGTTTCATGCAGTCCACACAATGCAAAGAAATCATCCAGCTCACAGTATAGTGTTTCACTCTCACTCATTAATGTTGTAGGCTCAGTATTTCTCTCAATTCATGCATTTTGCCTTACCTTACCATATGCTTGCCCATATTCTCAATCTCCTTTGCCTAGATACAATGAACCATCTATCATAAGGGCTTTGTTGGTCACAATGTGGTTAGATTAGGTTCAATTTTTGATCAAGGAATGGCAAAAGCTCAAGTGGGTTTTTAAGAAAGGGAAATTCTTTTGAGTGAACGAGTACAACAACTAGAATGGAATGCACTAAAGGATGCAATTTATGAGGTTCAGGCATTCTTTCATCATGTTTTTCATTATTTTGCCTTATGTGGAACTTCTTCTTCTATCAAAATGACTTGCTGTATTTTTCTTTTTCTTTTCCTTTTACTTCCATTGATTCATTTTTTTTATTTTATTTTATTTTTTTTGATTCAATGGACTTTGGCGATCATTCTTTTCTTCAAATTCAAGCAATTTTTTTTTGGGGCATGTAATATGGACATGTATAATGCTCACCACCCCAAACTTAAGATCTTGCTTGTCCTCAAGCAACTACAGTCACAATTAGCATCCCAAACTTAGTTTCTTGCAATCATTCTTGACGCAACTCAAAAGAAATACCTATCTTAAGGAAAGGAAACTATATTTGCAGGCTAAGTTTAGCAAAAGAAGGGAGTGTAAAACAAGGGAAATTTGGTGGAAGGGTGTTCTAGGGTGGGTATGTGCAAAGAAGGCCTCAATCATCTAGATGAAAAATTGTACAATGCATATTCAATTAAGAAACATGGCAAGTTCTAGAAGATGAATGCAAAAGTACATGTAATGTGCACACAGAAAAGAATTTGAAGGCCCAATTCTCTACCATGGTAAAAGATGATAATTACGTAGCAACATGTGAGTATAGTTCACCTTACAGGAAACTATGTTCAGTATGGTACGAACGATAATTATTTACAAAACAGAGAATGATTGAGTTGAATGGGAAGTGCGATCAGAATTAGAAAACTAAATTTCATCAAAAATAAAGAAACAAAGAAGTTGTTTTTGTATTTTATCTATGAACTATGCAGGAAAAACAAACTAAACAATGTGAAACAGAGGCAAAGAGATCACCCCCTTTCAGAGTCACACTCAAAGATCAATTGCATGCTCCTCTTGATGTTATTGAGGGCATTCTCTGCACAAAGACGCACAGTAGATTCAGCATAGATTATAAGAATGGAAATTAAACTGCAAATAGTATATATAAAAGTGTCAAAGAGTGTTCAAGGGGTGATGCAGGAAAATAGAGGAGAAAATAGTACTAAAAATGATAATTACAGGGAAAGTGATATTTACTAAATACAGGGAAATGAACTAAAAATTACAGAAATGGAAATGACAGAAAGAAAAGCGGAGCTAAATAAGATCTTCATTTGAGCTGGAGGATGAAAGATTGTCATCATTCTCATCATCATCCTCTTCCTCCTCTGAAGAACTGGAGCTGTTATCCTTCTCAGCTGCAGGTGCATGGGTGGTGGTGAATGGAGGTAAATCCTGGTTAACTGCTGCTCTAAGGAAAGGGGCAGTGAAGGTAGGAGTGTCATAAATCTGTTTTGATGTCATGCCCAGCTTCTTTCCTATGTTGAGGGACATAGTTTCCAAGAGGGTTAGCATGGATTTCTGGCCAGCAAGGATTGCATCCTACCTCAGTGCTATTTGCTTGACCTGTTCTCTAAGATTCAACTGGCTTCTCTTCCTATATTCGACAGGTAGGGAGAGACCTGGGTCAACAGACTTCTTTTTAGCATTGAAAAGATCTTTCACCATGGCAATAGTGATGGGAGGGGCAGCTTTGACTCTCTACTGATATTCACCCATATCTACTCCAGCATCCTAGCAGAGCATGGTGATGATGGAAGGAAAAGCAAGAGAGTCCCTCTTGGTGCTTAAGATGCTCATGATGAAGTTACTGACAATGTCTCCCACATGGATTGGCATACCAGTGAGGATGGCATATATAAGCTCAGCTCTTTTGACAACCAATGTAGAGGAATGGCGTACTGGCATGAAGGAGCTCAGCAGGAAGATGCTCCACACCTTGGCTGGTGGAAGGAGGTGTTTGGTGGTCAAATTCTTTGGCATGAGCTGCATGTCAAACTCTCAATTTTCTCCTAGTTTACAGATGGCCTGGAGTATGGACTTGTAGTCCTTCTCTTCTAGATACCTAAATGTGGTAAAATCAAGCTGTCCAGCTCTCCTCTCCACTGGAGGTATATTTAGAACCCTCTGAATGTTGGATGGGGAAAAATCAATTTCCACACCTCGCACCATGGTGTGTCTGAGGGCCAGCTGGTCTCCTTTCACCCTCATTGCATTAGCATAAAATTCTTGGGTGATCTCCTTCCACCGATTTCCAGCACAAGTGGTAAACAGATCCCAGCTCCTTCTTTGAATTTCCTCCTAAAATTGAGTGTATGTGCCCTTCTGGATCTCAAAATTACGATCCTACACTATCTGCCTTCGCAGGATGTTGGTTTTGAAATATTCTTCATGAGCTAATGATCGAACTCATCAAATGATATGTCATTTCATGGCAGTTGTGCAATAACATCAAGTTTTGCGGGATCTACTTCAATTCCCTTTTCAGAAATGATATGGCCTAATACTACACCTTGCTCTACCATGAAATGACATTTTTCAAAATTCAGTACAAGGTTAGTATCAATGCATCTTTTCAAAACTTTTTCTAAATTAACCAAACATGCAGAAAAAGATGGGTCATATACAGTGAAATCATCCATAAAGACTTCTGTGCAATGCTCCACTAAATCAGAAAAAATACTGAGCATGCATCTTTGAAATGTGCCTGGAGCATTGCATAAGCCAAACGACATTCTCCTATAGGCAAAAGTGCCAAAAGGACATGTAAAAGTGGTTTTTTCCTGGTCTTCAGGTGCTATGCAAATTTGAAAATAACCAGAAAAACCATCAAGGAAACAATAGTGAGACTTACCAGCCAACCTTTCCAACATCTAATCAATGAAAGGCAATGGGAAGTGATCCTTCCGGGTCGCTTGGTTAAGCCTCCTGTAATCTATACAGACTCTCCAACTATTCTGGACTCTGGTGGGTATCAACTCATCTTTTTCATTCTTCACCACAGTGAGTCCAGATTTCTTGGGAAACACTTGGACCGGGCTGACCTAAGTGCTATCGGATATAGGGTAGATAATCCCAGCTTGCAGCAACTTGGTGACTTCCTTCTTCACCACGTCTAAAATGATGGGATTTACCCTCTTTTGAGGCTGCCTCACTAGTTTAGTACCCTCCTCCAATAATATTCTGTGCATGCAAAGAGAGGGGCTGATTCCAGGAATATCAGCAAGGGTCCAGCCTATAGATTCGATTGTACTTACTGCACTCAAAACATCACATTCTTCCCCTATTGATTTTCCAATTTCCTTAATAACAAAAGTTGCAGAATTTATATTCAAGAAGTCTGAAATACAATTATCACATACAGAAGAATTATTATAGTATTCACAAATGGAATTGTCTATAAAATCAGAAAAATTAAGAGCAAAATCTTCTTCTAAAAATTCAGAAAATTGATCATCTATCAAATCATCCAACAAATTAATTTGGAAAACAGAGTGTTCTTCCAATGGATGCTTCATGGCGTCCAAAATGTTGAAGCGTACAATGCTGTCTCCAAACTCCATAGTGAGCGTCCCAGCGTGCACATCAATTTTCGTTCTTGCGATCTTCAAGAACGGTCTTCCCAAAATGATTGGTGCAGTACCTTTCACTGATTTTCCCTCTTGCATGTCCAAAATGTAAAAGTCGATTGGGAAGATGAGATCATTCACTCTGAGTAATACATCTTCAACAATCCCAGCTGCTGGGTTTGTTATGCTTCTGTTGGCTAACTGAATAACCACACCTGTAGGCTGCAGAGGGCCAAGAGACAGTGAAGTAAAAATGGAATGGACAATGGCATGGCATTTATAGATGCTCCTAAATCTAGTATGGCATTCTCAATCCTATTATTACGAATAATGCATGGGATAGTGAATGTTCCAAGGTCCTTACATTTGTTAGGCATTGTGGACCTTTGTTTTTCAAAGAGTGCAGAAACATTCCTACCAATATTTACCTTCTCATTACCTTTAAGACGCCTCCTGTGGGTAGATAGGTCTTTCAAGAACTTGGCATACTTGGGTATTTGCTTGATTGCATCTAGTAGAGGGATGTTCACCTCTACCTTTCGAAAGGTCTCAAGAATCTCTTTCTCGGCCTCTTCAATCTTCTGGCTTGGCTAGATAACTCTTTGAGGAAATGGTAGAGGAATTGGCCTATCAACATTTTCTGCCACCTTTGGTTGGGCAGATGTAGGTTCTAGTTGTTCTTGAACCTTTTCCTCTCCATTTAGATCAACTGTAAGATGAAGCACGTTTTGGGTCTTCTTTCTCTTTGGACACTGTGGGCTTTGGCATCACCTTTCCAGACCTCAGAGTTGTAACACCTAGTTTCTACCAAAACCCCATATACTCATAATATGACTTAAGACTCTACAATATGGCACACCTAAATTAGACGCGTGAGAGAACTCAATCAAACAGTATTCACATTCCAACTCAAATATTTAATTTATCAGAATAACTCGAATTAACTAAAAGATAACGATTGTAACAATGTACTTGCATCGAGTTCACTCATCATAAATTATATAATTTAATTAGTCGCGCATCTCAACATACAAGTCATTTATGTTAATTACCCCAATTATTCACAGGATGACTCTAAAATGACGATACTGTTAGAGATAAAAAATTATGGAGATATAATAAAGAGTATGTTGGTAAAACAAAAGTATATATATATATATATATATAAACCATCCAACTAAAGTGTCCAAGGTAAAACAAAAATCAAAGCCAAATAACCCCAAGGTTCAGTATTTCAAAATAATAAAAACAACCCAAATCCTATGAGCAGTATTTATCCATGACGTAATTAAAAACAACGACCACAAATAAAACTCTAACGGAAGGGAATCCTCGCTGGGGTCAGACTCTATTCTGTCAGAGTCGTGAGAGTCATTCATTGGTTGAGGGCGGTAGGTCGTCCGAGTCGCTGTCAATCCAACTGACAGTGGGTGGGGGCGATCGAGAAGCAGGTGGTGGTGGTGAAGGACGTCGGACAGAGGATCCAGCTTCGTCGGGAAGAGGTGCTTGGATCCGTGGGAAGTGGCGAGACACTGGTCTAATGGAAGACTCGATAACCTCAATATCTTTCAACTCAGGAGCAGGAGAAGGGCTGGGAGAAGGGGTAGGCTCGGGGTCAAGATCGATAACGGTCTTACCTTTGTCAATGAAAATTTTAAGACGTTTGGCTAGGGGTTCTTGTGGTGGAGAAGGAGGGGGTGAGTGGATGATAATACTCCGTTCCGAAGGTAGAGGTACGAAGACATCTGTAAAAAGGTGATCACTCCAGCTAGGCTTCCAGTCGCCTTCAATGAGAGGCCCCATGGTCAGGGAGACCATCCCCTGGTACACGACACGGCGCGTTGCCTGGTCGTATCTCCATACCGCTTTCTTGTCGGAGTCCTTTCCCCATATCATTGCTCGCCGAGGGTCCATCTGTCATACAGTCATGCAATCCATACAAACACATAACAATAGAACACGAACAGAGAGGGTGAGCTTCAATGTAATCAGTCATCAGATATTTAGTAAGTAAGGAAATCAGAGTAGTATCAAGCACTTACGAAGTCACATTTCAATAAACACGTAGTCATAACAAAATGCCCAATAAACAGTTACAAAATACAGGCAAAGTCACAAAGATTCGTCATAGCATAATTTAAACACTAACGCTTAAAATGTCACTACTTCCTCAGTTTGTTCCCACCATTCCTCCAGTCAAGGTGATCGGAGGCCCTCGTTCCCTACAAGCACACATTGTATGTAATCCATCAGGAATATTCTCCCTTTTAACCATTTCGGTCCCTCAGGAACGAGTACTTCCACGATCCTCAGTAATACTTGCTCGCGTCAGGATTAGTGGAGGTTTCGATGGCGACTGTGTCCCGGCCGCGGTGAGCTATTCCGCACCATTGGGGCAACCCCCCTCCACTACCCCCAAGGTCTTTCTCTCAAACCTGAACACTCACATCCCTCAGTTGTGCTAAACTGTGACCTTGACTCTCCATCCTCCATATCATGCATATAAAAAGTTTTATAACCGCATCCTCTTTACACCATTTGTTGAGCACGCATTTTATTCTCAAAGGTCACAAACCACATAACCAATTCACGCTCATAAGAGCTAGCACGTTCAAGGAAAAGAAGAACCATTCGTCCACGGTCCAAGAATAAAAGAAAAAGGAGGGAAGATGGAGAGAGTTATAAAAATTTCGTTGAAATATCATAGTCAAAATGTACCTTCGCAAACAAAATAATCATCAAAGAATCATGGAAATAACCGCAAGTTTAATCACACATGCAACTCATTTCTACCACAAATTTTTCGTAAAATAGTGATTAGGTGGTAAGAGAATTCTTTCATGGTTAAGAAAAAGGTTCCTTGGTCATATAGAATCAAACCGGGAGAAAAAGGTGAGTAATTTCTTTGCTAAAACAAAAAGGAAGAAGGGTAGTCGATGAAAACTGAAAAGAACACAAGGATTCATAGAGTTATTTTAACATGCAATCGGATATTCATCAAAGTTACCAACTTTATTCAATAATAAAGGTAAACAACCGAGACACATACAAGGATTTCAATATTATCAACATGCAAAACTATTTCAACCTCAATCAAATTCACGCAAGTTACAAAACATAGATTTTTTTTTTAAAACACCATCCAAATAGAATCACTACGAGATGAAAGAAAATGGTTTGCATGTAAATTTCATTGATGAAGATCAGAGACAAAAACAAGAAGAAGAGAGTGCATGCAGAGTTTACAAGTTAACGAACAACCACATGCATTCAAGCGCAAACAAGAGCTCCCTAACCTTGTCTGTTTTGAGAAAGAGAGATAGAGTGGAAGGCTTGGCCTTGGTACTAGCAGAATCTTGGTCACGACTTGAGTCCTTGGTGTTTTGGTTGCCTCTTGGAGTGGTTGGTGATGAAGTGTGTTGTCCACGAGAGAAAAGGGCGTAGAGGTTATGTGTGAGGATGAGAAGGTGTCGAGAGAGAAAAGAAGTAGTGAGGTTGAGAGTGTTTTTGAAAATAAGGGAAAAAGGGCGCGTGAGGATTAGAAGGTGTCCTTATATAGTGTGGGTTAAAGCCTTTGCCCATTCGTCTTCCAGGGGTTGCGGTGAGGAGTTGCACAAGAAGGGTTTTAGGGCTAGGTTAGGTGAAGTGACATATCCTTTCGCCTTTCTTGTTGAACAATCACACCTCTTGGATGTCCAGGTGCATGTGACACCCTTGTCAAGAGCATTGAATGCACAGAGTGAAAAAGGAGTAAGTCTTTAATGTCCCACACGTCTCCACAAGTTAGCCATCATGATGGAGTAACCGAGTGGTGGGTTGACCTGGGCAAGAGTGAGTAATCAATGCGTGTTGGCGGCTAGGGTTCGTTTGTGGAGGGAAATGGGTTCAAACCCTTCATGTCCCATGAATTTGAAAGGGTGATGTCCTTTTGAGTGGCTAGTGAAAAGGTGATGCCTCTTGGACTCTTCAAGACAAGGTGGCGCCTTTCTCTTTGCCTTCGGCGTGTGGCCAGTGCCATAAAACCGGAAATAATTGCATGCAATTAATGGGGCGTAATTTCCAGAATAAATGTTGCTAAGTTTTTGGTTGCTTAATAAGTGCAGGTTGGCGGCTGGGTCAACTCCAGAAGGAGGTGGAGTGGGCTATCCTTTCGTTTTCCTCGTGAGGTTAAATGCGATTAAGAGGTAATTTAGGTAACTTGAATGACAGTTTAAATGAGGCAGGTGAGGCCCCCTCGGTTTAAACGCAATTAAGACGCGGTTATTAGGGAAAAATAATGTGAATGGTCAGTTGGTTCATGCAATTAATGCAAGGTAATTAAGGAAGGTAAATATGATCAATGTTGGGCACAGATTTGGGGAAGTAATGGCTCCATTTGAAATGTTCCAGGTTAATTGACACGCCTAAATAAATGCAGGTGGGTAATTAAATAAATCCAGTGGCAGTTAAATGGGGAAATGGAAGGTTATTCTAGTAAGTGAGAATGGAAAGGGCGTCCTTAATGATCGTCTACAAGAATCATGCTAATTTATGACAATCCGGTCAGCACCAATTAAACACGCATGAGAATCTAAAAAGTTTGCAATTAAGGGGGGTGAATATGCAACTAATGTCATGCACGGTTTTGGGTTTTAAATGCCTTAGGTGGCGACTTCTCAAGCTAACATCATTACTCCCTAAATGCGGCTGGCGGTTCCAATTATATGGGAAAGGGAATTTGAACGTGTGTCCATTCATTTTCTCGAGAGGTTGAAGGTATGTGGGAGGTAATTAAGGTAATTATGGTGCATGTAACGGCTAGGTGAAACGGCTTCTCGTGAGAGTGATTAAGTATGGGGAATTTCTCAATAAATGTTCATTAGAATATTGTCAAATGGAATTAAATTGGTCAGTTATAATAAAGGGCACGAGAATAGGAAGAGTTTATGTTTTGGGAAGGGATTTTGGGCTCTAATCTTCCATTAATTCTTGGCTGCATTATTTATGAGGGAATCTCAATTGATTGCAATGTAACAGTTTAGGGAAGGACAAACAGCTACATTTAATTAGGGTAACTAGGAAATTGATAATTGCATTAAGTGCAATTATTTAGGATAAAAAAAATCTAGGTCATTATGTCAATTTCTCTCTCTTCTATCTCATATGCATTAACAAAAATTGGTTGCCCTAATTAAGAGGGATAGATTTGAACAAAATCATAAGGTGTCTATTCGAATTTCTCCCTCCCCCTAGGCATTGAATGGCTTTTCCGCTACAAGACTTAAATGAGGAAAGATTGAAAAGTGTCTCTTGAAATTTTGTTTTGCACGTGGAATCTAGGGCAAAGGGTGGCTTTCCTTAAGTGGCCAATTAAGGTTGGAGGGGAAAAGTCACACGTGTAGTTCTACTAGTTTAAGAAAATATCTAGCAAAAATTAAATAACATGAATCAAAAAGGATAATGTAAGCATTAATCGCAATGGTCATGAAGTAAAATGGGGTCCTCCCATTTGACCTAAAGACAAATTCTCCCCAGGGTTAATCTCACTAACCTAGGGTTATTTAAGATAATCTCATCATATAATTATTATAACACATGCACATAAAAATTAACATCAAACATTACCACAAAAATAACAAGCTCTATCGTGCAGCAGGGACCCTAGCAATTCAAATAATCACCATTAAAAGAGAACATTCATAAAATCAACTAATTCACAAAATTATAAAAAATGTACGAAATTCAATCAATATAATAATAGTAGTACTAATAAAAGCTAACTAAACTCAAACAATCCTAAGTACACAAATCAAAATTGGGGATGTTACAAGAGTGATTGCACTCATATTTTTAGGATTTGCTACAGTTTGTGCAGGGAGGTTTCCTGAACCTTGAGATTGCATCTAGTTTAGAGATGAGGCTAGCTGTCCCATTTGGTTCTCCAAAGTCTTAATACTAGCCTCAGTTCTTTGCTGGAAAGTGATGTTGTTCATAGTCAATTGCTTCATGAGCTCCTCAAGTGATGGTTCATTTTTTTGGGATGCACTTGGTTGTGAAGAAGATGGTTGGTGATGGTGCTGGGCTTGTTGTGGTAGATGTTGGGATTGATGGGATCTATTTAGGCCAACATGATGTGCTTGATATTGAGTGCCTTGCTGCTGGTTGTGCTGTTGAGAATTGTTCCCCCATCTCAAATTTGGATGGTTCCTCCAGCCTGGGTTATATCTATTGGAAGATAGATCCCATTTGGGCTGCTGCTGCGAATTTGAAAAAGGAAATTTATTAGTATAAATATTTGCAGCATAAGCCTGAGGATTACCTTCTAGAGTGTCAAACTCTTGCAGTGTAGGGCAGCTATCAGTGTAATGATCTGTAGCTGAGCAAATGGAAGCCAATTGCTTCACCATGGATGCCAATTCATCAAGCTTGTGTTCTATCTTACTAGACTCAGCAACTTGGACTTCACTCACATTTCTAGTAACATAAGAATTTTGCCTTGTTACAAATTGTTGAGTTGGCAGCCATATTCTCTATCAAATTCCGGGCTACAATTGGAGTTTTGTCAACCAACGCCCCTCCACTTGCGGTGTCTATCATGCTTCGGTCCATAGGGTGCAGTCCCTCATAAAAGTATTGTATCATCAATTGATCACTAATTTGGTGGTGAGGGCAGCTAGCACACAACCTCTTGAATCTTTCCCAATATTCATAGAGGGTCTCTCTTTTGAGTTGCCTTATCCCACATATTTCCTTTCTTATGGATGCAACTCTTGATGCTGGGAAAAATTTCTCTAGGAAAAGTCTCTTCAAGTTGTCCTAACTAGCAATAGATCCTGGAAGGAGATAGTAGAGCCAATGCTTGGCTGCATCCATCAGAGAGAACGGAAAAGCCTTTAATTTGACATGCTCCTCAGGCACACCTTATGGCCTCATGGTTGAACAAACAATATGGAACTCCTTGAGGTGTTTGTGCAGATCTTCACCTGCAAGGCCATGAAATCTTGGCAACAAGTGTATTAATCCAATTTTTAGAAAAAAAAGGAGCATTAATGTCAGGATACTGTATGCATAAAGTTTGATATGTTACATTCGGTGCAGCCAGTTCCTTTAATGTTCTTTCATTGTCAGCCATTTTTTCAAATTCAGATTCTAAAGAATGAGGTGATGAGTAGATAGATGAGGGAGATGAGGATTCCTCAAAATGTTCAGAACTATTCCTATGTGTTTTAATGCTACTATGAAATGTCCTATCAATTTCTAGGTCAAGTGGATACAAGTCTCCAGGATTCGATCTGGTCATGCACTAGAAACTGACTATAAGGAATGAAAAGAAGTAAACTAGATGAAACAACAAAAATGTAGAAAAATTCATATGACAATTATGCAGAAAACTAATGTATATGTGCAGTAAAATGAAGTAAAGAAGTTAAGCAACAAAAACAGAAAAGAAATTACAACTAATTGCAAGAAAACGCAGCATAAGCTAACAAATTCTGCAGAATTATGCAGCAAAAACAGAGTAATAATGCAGAAAAATTGAAAACAGAGTACTAAAACAGAGCAACTAACAAGTTCAATGCAAAATTAACACCAAAGTCCCCGGCAACGGCACCAATTTGATGAACGAGATATTTTCTCATTTGCAAAATGATTTGTCGTTAACTTTCATCAAAATTTGCAGAAAAATTTATGTAATCTAGGGTGCAAACCTAGGTTGTCTCCAAAAACTTTAATTTGTAACATACATTGAACATGTTGTGAACATTTACTATGAAAGCAATTAAAACAAGGGGGTTTTGTGTGATTCCAATTTTAATGTAAAGGCAAGTGATGAAATTAATGAATCCAATCAATGAAATATGCAATCCTTAGTTTGTTCATGCAATTCTATCCTTATCCCTCTTTAAGATTCAATACTTTTCCTCTTCCTCTGAATTAGGGTAACTCAAAAAGTATGAATTAATCTTAGATTCCCATACGAATTAAGCAATTTATATGGGCTCCAATCTCTCATCCCCAAGATAACGCTACCTTAGAAATTAACTTATGATTAAGCAAACTAAGTTATGAATTTCATTAAAATGAATTAGGGTTAATTAAGCAATGTCTCCCTCATTCAAACATTAAATCAATTCAAAGAGTTGGGGAAAATAAATTCATGAAGGAAAGAGAATTATATTGACATTCATACCTAAGAATTCAAGAATACATGAACTCACTAAGGATTAGAAGAAAGTTTAGCCCTCCATGAGGATGGGTCTTATAAAATTAAGATGAAAGATAAAGGAATTCAATGACATTAATGCGAGAATTAAAGGAAATTTAAAAGGAAATTGTAAATCAAACCCTAAGATTGCCCTTGGCTGTCACCCAAGGATCCCAAGCTCTGCAAAAAATGCTCCCAAAAGTGGCAAAGAATCTAAAATTATGAAAAGGATCCGTACCCTAATTTCTAAAAATCTATATATACTAAGTCTGACATGGCCCCATAGTGATCACTATGTAAACAAGAGTGTTTACGCGCAGCAACTTTAGATTTTCCCCTTTCTGGAGTGATTACTCTCACTTCTGAGAGTAAACACACGCAGGGCACTTCCTTCTGGGCGTCTCTGGAGTGATTACTCTAATTTCTGAGAGTATTTATGCGCAGGGACTTGGGGTCTGGGGCTTCTGGAGTGATCACTCTGATATCTGAAAGTGGTTACTGTAGTCTATCCCTTGAAACCAGCTCCCTGGAGTGATTACTCTGGTATTTGAGAGTGGTTACTCTCAGTTCATATTTTTCCAAAGAGCCAAAAATTCATGAAGTTTGTCTAAAATTTCTTGCATAATTATTCAAATGATCAAAATTGCAAAATATATTCACAAAAATTAATAGAAATAAGACAAAAATTAAGAAAGCTATTGTTTTTTACCTAAATGAGATTTTAATGTTATTTACAATCTCTAAGTCTATTTTTTCTATTAAAACTTTATAAAAACCAAACAAAATATCTATAAAGTGTGGATTCATCAAATGGGATAGCATTTCTATGGACTTTGTTTCTAGGTTGCCAAGGACCAGAAACAACCATGATGCCATTTGGGTGGTAGTGGACTGGTTGACTAAGGCCGCGCACTTTCTCCCAATCAATATGAAGTACAAATTGGAACGACTTGCAGAACTATACGTGAGGGAGATAGTTAGGCTGCATGGAGTACCAACTAGTGTAGTGTCGGATAGAGACCCGAGGTTTACCTTGAGATTTTGGGAGAGCCTATAGAGGGCGTTGGCCACTAAGTTGAAGCTCAGTTCGGCGTATCATCTGCAAACTGACAGCCAAACCGAGTGGACTATCCAGTCTCTAGAAGATTTGCTGAGAGCTTGTGTGCTCGAACAACAAGGGACTTGGGAGGAATGTTTACCATTAGTAGAGTTCACGTATAATAACAATTATCACACCAGTATTGGGATGACATCGTTCGAGGCTTTGTATGGACGAAGGTGCAGAACTCCATTATGTTGGTATGAGGACGGAGAGGCTACTCTATGGGCAACCGATATGATCCAGAAATAGAATGAACAGATCAAAAGGATCAAAGAGAAAATGAAGGCTAAACAGGATAGGCAAAAGAGCTACTATAATAAGAGGAGGAAACCCTTGGAGTTTCAGGTGGGTGACCATGTATTTTTGAAGGTCTCACCTATGACGGGAGTTGGGAGAGCTCTGAAATCTCGGAAGCTATCTCCTAAATTCATTGGGCCATTCGAAGTGTTGAGTAAGAATGGTCCTGCAGCGTACCAGATAGCATTGCCTCTGAACCTCTCACATCTACATCCAGTATTCCACGTGTCACAACTCAGGCAGTATGTGTCAGATACTTCTCACGTGATTAATATTGACCCGGTTCAAGTGAGGGAGGATTTGTCGTATGAGGTGTACCCGGTGAGGATTGCAGATCATCGTATTAAGCAACTGAGGGGCAAGGAGATCTCATTGCTGAAGGTGATATGGAACTCAAGTGACGAAGGAGATGCCACATGGGAGACGGAGAGCCGAATGAGAGAGTTATATCCACACTTGTTTATGTAGTTTGATTAAATTTCGGGGACAAAATTTTTTAAAGGAGGGGAGAGTTGTAACGCCCCGAAAATGTCATATTGTTTAAGTATATATATATATATATATGTATATAAATATACATATATATATATATATATTTCCTATTTTGTGGTGTGATGATTGACTTGATGGTGATGTGGATGTATGGATGTGCCTTAGTTTGATAGAAATGTGTGTGTGAATACAGATATATGTGAATGTATATATGTGTGTGTGATTGGAATTTGGATTGAAAGAGATAGGTTAAGTCCTGGTGTAGGGCATTCTCACTGTAGTGAGAGGTCCTAGGGAGAAAGGCATGCGACTGTCGCCTTCTCGCTGTAGCGAGAGACGTCTCGCTGTAGCAACAGAGCGACAGTTTAGGGTGCATTTCTAGGCGCAGTCTTGTTGTAGCAAGATTCTGCAGAAACTAGAGTGCAGTTTTCTCTAATTTTTTTGCTGTAGCGAAAGGGCGTGTCGCTACAGCAAGAGTGTCGCGACCAGAGGGGTATTTAAAGGGTTAGGGTTCGAGAAGAGAGTTGTTTTCACGATTTTCCTCTCTCTCCTTCACGATTCTCTCTACCCAAACTCATTCCTACCGATTAAAAGCCCTCCAAGGACGTTTGGGAGCTTGATTGAAGGTTGGAAATATGTTTGGAGTCTTTGGAGGTAAGTTCTATGGTTAGGATTTCGGTTTTCGTCCCTCTCCTTCATTTTTCTGAAGTTCCCCCTAAGTTTCCTTGGGGTTCTTGTGTGTTTTAGGGACGAAATTCGTGTGGGGAGATGATTCTGTCAACATTTCCAGTCGGGTCTTCATTTTTGAGGTAAGGGGAGTACTTTACTCTAGTTATCTTGGTTAAAAATGAGTTTATTTGAATGAATATGGTAATGTGATAGAAATAGGAGATGAGGTTATGTGTCTTGATGGACTGAACAAATTGGGTTGAGTCCGGAGGTGTCCGACCTCCGGCACATTGTGTGAATTGTGTGATAAGTTGAATGTGGTAGGTATTGTATGAGAAACCCATGTTGCATGTGATTAATGTTGAGTAAAATGTGGTTGTACATATGTGTTGACATGCTATGGGTGAATGATTGAATAACATGAATAGTTGAAAATGAGTGTGACGATATGTTTGGATGTGATTGCGACGTGTTTGGATGTGGAAACTATGTAATACCTTGGGGAGAGAGGATGGTGGTGATGCCAACAGTGAGCGTTGGTGCACCACAGGCCACATACTCTCTTCCTGACTCGGCCTCTGACTAACACCTTTGCCTTGGAAGCTCAATACCGCACATGCTGTATCCATGGAGCGGGAGCTATTTGGGCAACCATCCTGTGATCACAGTGCCATAGTGAGCGTGGCTATATGTAGTGAGCGCACGTATGTTTGTATGTGTGTGGATTGGGTGTTGGTGCAGTGAGCACACCCGTTGTTGTTAGAAATGGAATGAATTGTATTTGTGATCATGTTGTTTGAACGAGATTAGAAACATGTGAAATAGGTCAGGTGAGTCTTTATGCTTGTTTGTGTGCTTATGCTAGAGTAGAGGACTCACCCTTACGCTTATTTTTCAGGTAACCAAGACGATCAGCACCGGGACCCTTGAAGGATGAATGAAACTGCTGTAGGGCTTAGGAACTTATTTTATAAAACTTGATGTATTAACTAAGTCCTATGATGATTACTGATGTAATTTGTAATTTACCCTATTTCGAACATTTTATAGAACTTTGGCTAAAAAATTTTCTAAATGGATAACTTCTATATTTTGAATTTTTGTGAAAATCTATTTATTTAGAAATTAAAAATATAAGGTCTTACATTTTAGGTCACTAAACTTCTGCAGAAATTTAATCAAAGAGTTGGCACAATGCAGATTCTAATCTCCTAGAAAATTCATACCTAACAGAGAAAACTTATTCAAAGTATTATTCTATCTATTGCTAAATCAAATAAAATCAAAACAATGCTCCCTTAACCCTATTCGACATTTTCCAAAACATTAAACTCAGAAAATCCTAATTATAGATTTAGAGAAATGAGGGTAAGTGTACCTGGTAGGAAGATGCAGAAATGTGGGAGAAAAACTTGCTACTGCTAGGTCGACACGCATGGAGATTGAAATCGCAAGAATACTTAGAGATAAAGAGAATTTTTCTAGGGTCAAGTGTGTGCATGTTCACTATTAGTAATATTTATAGTCACGCATGAGCACGTGACTACTCTTAAAAATGAAAGTGAACGTTACAATTTTTAAAGGTTCCCAGCGTTGTCACTTTTTTTTTAATTAAAGTGAGTATTCCAGAGAGTTAATTTTTTTTAGAGTGATGAGCGCGTTATCACTATGTTAGGCAAAGTGATAACGCGCAAGCAATGTTGCAACTTTTTTCACAAAAAGGAATAATGCACATAAGAAAACTCATATTTACCTATGCGTAGCCACTTTTGCTAGGGAAAGTGAGCGTTCCAGAGAGGATGTTTTCCCATCTGCCTCTGCATGATCACTCTCATCAGTGAGAGTGAGTGTTCCAGAGGAGCGTGTTTACCTTGATGCCTCTGCGTGATCACTTTTATCAATAAAAGTGATTGTTCCAGAGGGGAACATCAAATTTCACTCTCTGCGTAGCTCCTTCCTTGCAACATAGTGACTCCTTTCATTAGTCAATTGCTTTTCAAAACTCAATTAACTCACTTGTCACACTCCAAACCTTCAAATA
The DNA here is from genome assembly GCF_003935025.1 of Abrus precatorius. NCBI lineage: Eukaryota > Viridiplantae > Streptophyta > Magnoliopsida > Fabales > Fabaceae > Abrus > Abrus precatorius. The sequence goes on from NW_020874439.1 coordinate 13,646,922, forward strand.
CACACTCACAACATCAAACCTCTAATCACTTATCAAATTCACCTTAGAAAACCAGATGCAGCAGAATTCTAATTGCAGAAATTGTAAAACATGAATATGCAAAATTCTAAAGAATACAAAAAGCTTAAAAAAAATGGGTTAGAAATGTGAGTTGCCTCTCACAAAGCGCTCTTTTAATGTCACTAGCTTGACGTTAAATGTTCCTCACTCAAGAGGAACCAATTTCATGCATGAGATACTCCTTGTAAACTCCTCTCCATGATAGACCTTCAATCTTTGGCCATTAACCTTGAATTCTCTCCCTGTCCTTTGATCCTCAATCAGAATTGCTCCAAAGGGAGATGTTTCCTTAATCAGAAAAGGCCTAGACCATCTTGATCTAAGTTTCCCTGGAAAAGTTTCAATCTGGAATTAAACAACAGCACTTGCTGTCCAGGTCTGAATTCTCTTTGCAGAATGAATTTGTCATGAATTCTCTTGGTTCTCTCTTTGTACAACTTTGCATTCTCATAGGCTTGCTGTCTAAACTCTTCCAATTCATGTAATTGCAGAATTCTCTTCTTTCCAGCACTGGGTAAATCAAAGTTCAGCCACTTAGTAGTCCAATAAGCTCTATGCTCCAACTCCAAAGGTAAGTGACATGCCATTCCAAAGACTAATTGATATGGTGACATACCAATTGGAGTTTTGAAAGTAGTCCTGTATGCCCATAGGGAGTCATCTAGTTTCTTTGACCAGTCTTTTCTTGAACTACTCACTACTTTCTCCAAAATCTGCTTGATTTCTCTGTTTGACACTTCCACTTGTCTACTTGTTTGTGGATGGTATGGAGTAGCAACCTTGTGCTTCACACCATACTTCATTAATACTGCTTGAAGGTATTTGTTGCAGAAGTGAGCACCTCCATCACTTATCAGAAATCTTGGTACTCTAAACCTTGCAAAAATGTTCTTTCTTATAAAGGATATCACTACCTTTGCATCATTTGATCTTGTGAGAATGACTTTCACCCATTTGGACACATAATCCACTGCCATTAAGATGTATTCATAAGAGAATGATGGGGGAAAAGGTCCCATGAAGTCAATCCCCCATACATCAAATAACTCCACTTCTAAAATGTTTGTCGATGGCAGCTTATGCCTCCTAGAGATGTTGCCTGTTCTTTGACATTTATCACAACTTTCAACATACTTCTTAGCATCCTTGAAGAGCGTAGGCAAAAAGAAACCTGCTTGCAAGACTTTTGCATGATGGCCTCCATATTCTGAGTTATGGCAATGCCATAATATTTCATATTGCTCTTCCTCTGGTATACACCTTCTCAACAGTCCATCTATTCCAATTTTAAATAGCAATGGATCTTCCCATACATAGTATTTGTTGTCATGGAAGAATTTTTTTCTTTGCTGCCAACTCATCCAATTTAGAACATGATGTGTAGCTTTAAAGTTGGCAATGTTAGCAAACCATGGCTGTGATTCAATCTTGAATAGGCTTTCATCTAGAAATTCTTCTTTTATTTGCTCTACTTCACATGGAATGGCCTCAAGTGGTAGTCTTGACAAGTGGTCAGCAACTCCATTCTCCTTCCCCTTCTTGTGTTTGATCTCTAACTCAAATTCTTGGAGAAGTAGAATCCTCCTTAATAACCTGGGCTTTGCATCCTGTTTTGACAAAAGATACTTAAGAGCAGCATGGTCAGTGTAAAGTATAACCTTGGACCCTATTAAGTAAAATCGAAACTTATCAAATGCAAAAACTATAGCTAAAAGTTCTTTTTCAGTAGTAGTATAATTAATTTGTGCATTGTTAAGAACTTGACTAGCATAATGAATCACATGTAGTTTCTTGTCTTTTCTTTGGCCTAAGACTGCTCTTATAGCTATATCACTAGCATCACACATCAGCTCAAATGGTAATTCCCAATCTGGTTTAACAAGTACAGGAGCAGAAATTAATTTTTCTTTCAAAGTATTAAAGGCTATTAAACACTTATCATAAAAAACAAATTCTACATCCTTACTCAACAATTCACTCAATGGCTTGACAATTTTAGAAAAGTCTTTAATGAACCTGCGATAGAATCTAGCATGTCCCAAAAAGCTTCTTACTCCTCTTACATTTACAGGTGGAGGCAGCTTCTCAATTACTTCTACTTTTGAAGGGTCCACTTCCATTCCTTTTGCTGAAATTTTATGTCCTAAGACTATACCTTCTTGTACCATAAAATGTCACTTTTCCTAATTAAGCGCAAGGTTTGAATCTTGACAAAGCTGCAGAACAAGAGATAAATTAGCTAGACACTGATCAAAAGAATTGTCAAATACAGAAAAGTCATCCATAAAAACCTCTATAATTCTTTCAATCATATTAGAAAAAATGGACAGCATACACCTTTGAAATGTGGCTAGAGCATTGTGCAACCCAAATGACATCCTCTTGTATGCCAAAACTCCAAAAGGACAAGTAAATGCTATCTTTTCTTGGTCTTTTGGGTCAACTGCAATCTGGTTATAACCAGAATATCCATCTAGGGAACAATAGTAGTTAAACCCAGCTAATCTCTCCAGCATTTGGTTAGCAAATAGAAGAGGGAAATGATCTTTTCTTGATGCATCGTTCAACTTTCTATAATCTATGCACAATCGCCATCAGGTTGCTGTCCTAGTAGGAATTAACTCATTTCTTTCATTTGGCACAACAGTGATACCACCCTTCTTAAGCACTACATGAACCGAACTAACCCATTAACTATCTGAAATAGGATAAATAACTCTTGCATCTAGTAATTTCATCACCTCTTGCCTCACTACCTCTTTCATAGTTGGATTAAGTCTTCTTTGAGGTTGGACAACAGGCTTGCAGTTCTCCTCAAATAATATTCTATGCATGCAAAAGGATGGATCTATACCTTTCAGATCTGAAATATGCCATCCTAGAGCAGATTTGTGCTCCCTCAATACTCTCAAAAGCTTTTCTTCTTGGTCTTTCTTCAGATTACCATTTATTATTACAGGATTGTTATGGCTTTTATTAAGAAACACATACCTCAAATGAGAAGGTAATTGCTTAAGCTCCACCTTGGGCTTTTCTTTCTTCTCTTCTTTTTGGTGTAACTCCTTCTTGAGCTGGTTCACTGCATTATTTAAACATGGAAGAGAATCTAATTGCAAAATACATTCTTTCACTTCTTCAGCTTGTTCCTCATGAATACAACATTTTGCTGCAGCTATTGTGTCTTCCAAGACTGCACTTTCATCAGATTTCTCCAATAATGGATGTATCACAACATCTATTACATCAATCTTCATGCAGCTCATATCATCACTTGGATGTTTGATAGCTTCAAATACATTAAAAATAACCTTTTCCTCTTGTACTCTCAGCATCAATTCACCTTTTTGTACATCAATCAATGCTCTCCTTGTGGCTAAGAATGGCCTTCCTAATATGAGGGGGATATTCGCATCTACCTCCATATCAAGTATAACAAAGTCTACAGGGAATATAAACTTGTCTACCTTGACTAAGAGATCTTCCACTACTCCATAGGGATATGTATAAGATCTGTCCGCTAGTTGAAGTGTTATCCCTGTTGGCTTTACCTCTTCAATTCCCAGCTTCTTTATAATTTCTAAGGGCATTAAATTTATGCTTGCCCCCAAATCACACAAGGCTTTTCCTACAGTGCAATTTCCAATGGAGCAGGGTATGCTGAATGACCCTGGATCCTTCAACTTTTGAGGCAATTTCCTCTGTAAAATTGCACTGCACTCCTCAGTGAGTGGTACTAGTTTCTCCATATCCAGCTTCCTCTTCTTAGATAAAAGCTCTTTCATGAATTTTCCATAAGAGGACATTTGTTCTAATGCCTCTGCAAATGGGATATTAATTTGAAGCTTCTTGAACACATCTATGAATCTTTCAAACTACTTTTCTTGTCTAGGATCCTGTACTCTCTTTGGAAAGGGTAGCCTTTTAAATTACTCTTCATTAATAAGCTTGCAAGCCTGTTCAAATCTCTGCTTCTTTCCTCTATTTTCTTGTTTATTACTGTAGTTTTCTTCCTCTTCTCCCCTCTTCAACATGGTATATTTTCCACTTTCAAAGTCTTATTGTTTCATCTTACTCTTCTCATTAGAATGGGTAACTATATCCTTCTTTCTTGGGCTAGAAACCACTGCTCCACTTCTTATGGTTATGGCTTGGCATTACTCCTTTGGATTCACTATTGTACTACTAAGGAACCTTCCTTCATCTCTATTGGCAAGCTGCTCAGCCAACTGCCCAATTTGCATTTCTAACTTCTTGATAGAGCTTTCTTGATTTTTGAAATTTGTTTCTGTCACCTTCATAAACTGTAGTAGTGTTTCTTCTTGAATTTGAATACCTTTGATTTTTCTGAAATTGTGCAGAAGAATTCCCTTAAAAATATTGTTGCGGAACTTGAGGAGCTGCACTTGGGAAAGGTGCAGAACCTGCATTCTCTCTTGCATTAGAATTATGTGGATTCCACTTGGAAAACTGTTGTCCTCTATTGTTATTGAGATGGAAACCAAGTGGATATGATTGTTGTGGCCTTTGATAATTTCCCATATAGTTGACTTGATCAGTTTGTTCTCCAATTGTGGGATCACAAGCTCCATTCACATGGTTGCCACCACAGAAATCACAACTCAGTTGTGAATTTTAAATACCACCAGTCTGCATGTTACTTATTTGTTGAGTCAAAACAGCAAGCTGTTCAGAAAATTGTTGGTTTTGTAGTTGGTTTTGAGCAAATAAGGCTTCTATAGATTTTACATCATAGCCTCCTCTCCTTGAAGCTTGTCTTTCATTCATATTTTGATACATTGAAGATGCCATCATTTCTATAATTTGCTGGGCTTCTTCCAATGTTTTTGAACTCCGTGAACCTCCAGCTGCTGCATCTATCATGATTTTAGTTGTTGTAGTCATTCCATTATAAAATGTTTCTAGTTGCATCCATTCAGGTATGCACTGATGAGGACATTTCTTTAATAACTCCTTGTATCTTTCCCATGCCTCATACAATGGCTCTCCATCTTGCTGAACAAAAGATGTAATCTTACCTCTGATTTTTGCAGCTTTTGAAGGGGGAAAATACTTGATTAGAAACTTGTTGACCAAATCAGCCCATGTTGAAATGCTACCTTGTAGCTGAGCTTGAAGCCAACACTTGGCTTTATTTCTCAATGAGAATGGGAATAATCTGAGTCTGATTGCATCCTCACTCACCCCATTGATTCTGATTGTGTCAAAAAGTTGCAAGAAATTAGAGATGTGCAGATTTGGATCATCTGAATGGTTTCCTGCAAATTGGTCCTGCTGTACCAAATTCAAGAGTGCAGGTTTTATCTCAAAATGGTTAGCCTGGATTGTAGGTCTCAAAATAGAAGAGCTGAACCCTTGTAAATTAGGAATTGCGTAGTCCCCTAATGTTCTCATTCTTTGTGGCTCTACATCTTGATTTGTCTTTGGATTTAACTAGGTTGAGGTGGAAGTGTAGAACTCTCTTGCTGCTCTCTTTGAATTTGCTTAAATTTTGCTTCACTTCTTAACCTCCTTAGAGTTTGGTCAATGTCTGGATCAAATACCAAAGTGGCTTTATTTTTATTTTTCCCTCGCATATACAAATCAAAACTAACAAGTTAAACTAAAATTCAATAGTAAGATATACACTAACAAAGATTATACAGAAAAATATCAGCAAAATCACATCCAAGTTCAGTCTAGCAACTGCAGAATTATGCAGAATTGCAGAATCATGCAAAATTATCTACTAGTATCCTACACTTATCTATTAAAATAAGAACAGAGTAACTTGAAAGTAATACTAACTACAGAGAAAAATTAAGAAAACAAGTACTCAATCTAGCAATTTTCTGTTACCAATGATATTGAAACTCAAATTTCCCCAGCAATAGCATCAAAAACTTGTTGTTACAATTCTAAACACTAGCAAGTGCACTAGGAATTGCAGCAAGTAATGAGTAATTTTTAATATCAGAGTATCGTCTCCACAGGGAATTAGGAATTCAAGTACAACTTCACAGAACAACAACCAGTTGAGCCAAACATATTTGGAAGAGTTGTATCATCCAAAAAGTACGAAATAAGAACAATTAAAAGGTAAAGAACTTGATGTTGAGATTAGAAATGGATGAATGATAGTTAGGAATTTATTTCACAAGAATGTCAATATCAATTCAATTATGCCTCTAAACATTCAAGCAATTTGTTAATTGACAATCAGTTTCTCTTATTAATAGTCAAAGTTTAATCCTTTAAATCATTGACCCTAACGAGTAACTAAACCACCCTAATCCCTTAGGTGTAGTTCAATTTCAAGTTGCATTAAGACTTAGAACTGTCGGATTGCAGGATTAGGTTCCCTTATCCCTAAGAAATTCCTAATTCTGGTTGCTAATTCATATTAGAGAAGCAAATCTAACTTCCATTAGCAAATGTTCCTCTTTGATTAATCATATGAATTCCTATTCAAAGATTGCAATGACAGCAGAATTAGCAACTCAATTAATCTAAGAACTCAAATTTTAGAAGCAAGAAGTGAATCAATACATCAATTCAAGATCCATAAACTCCTAAGTACGAAGAATTAACCAGACATTGTAACAAAGAAAGAGAAAGAAGGAGAAGAAGAGAAGCCATCTTCACGAGCTCCAATCCAATTCCTCCTCTTGGAGCTTCGAGGTTTAACCCCAATCCTCTCTCCCACTCTCTCTCAACGAGAATCTAACAGAAAAAATGGAAAATGAACAAAAGACCCCGAAATTTGAGCTTTTTCTGGTATTTAGAATTACTGACTCTGGGTGTTGTCACTTTGCTCCATAAGAGTGACCATGCAGATGCTTATATAGTTTCAGAAAATTGAAACTATCACTTTCAATGATAAGAGCTGCAACGCAGGAGGTCGAGTGGTTGCGCATAATCACTTTTATGAATAAAAGTGGCCACGCGCAACTTGCTAAGTTGAGATCTCTTTGGAACATCCACTTTTACTAGTAAAAGTGGTAATGAAGAGCTTGTTGAATTTTAGTCTTCTCTGGAACACTCACTTTCGTTGGTAAGAGTGGTAACGTAGAGCTCGCTATGTCTGAGATTTCTGAGAGACTCTTTGGAACATCTACTTTCACTGGTAAGAGTGGTAACGCAGAGCTTGTTGTATTTTAGTCTTCTTTGGAACACTCACTTTCGCTGGTAAGAGTGACCACGCCCATACTCCCTTCTTCTTTTAAGCTCTGGAACGATCACTTTCACTAACAATAGTGATCACACCCAGCTTGCATTCCAAAATTCTTGTGTTTTGAGTTCAGACTTGCTACTCTTCTTCTTCCTTTCCATTGATCTTCCATTTCTATGAACCTTGCTTAGATTATTCCTACAAAACAAGATTAAATTCTTAATTTCTAAGCAGAAATCTCACCAATGCTAAAATAACTACAAATTGAAATAAAACTTTCAATCATTCTATTTTTTTGAGTTTTCTGCTTTTCTCATATTTTTTCCTTATCAAATGGGTTAGAACTATGCTAAAATATTAGTAAAAATATGGATTCATCAACTCTCTAAGGAAATGGTAGAGGAATTGCTCTTTCAACATTTTCTGCCCCCTTGGGTTAGGCAGGTATGGACTCTAATTGCTCTTAATTCTTAATTTTCAGTAATTTTCTTGATTTTCAGCACTTTCACTTTCTTTTATTTTCTCTTCAATCTTTATCCTCAAGACTCTTAGCTTATAATCTCCTGCAAAACTAACAAAATTATATTAGAATTCTATTAAATTTACACAATTTGAATTACTAAAGACAACAATTTACTTTATTAAACATTTATATATTTTTGTGTAATTTTCACTTTTCAAATTATATTTTCTATAAAAAAACAACCTAGAAAACTACTTAATAACCGAGTAAAATCTACATTCATCATAGGCTGAGTGGGCACCATTTGTGAATTTGAGCCCTTTAAGGGTTAGAAATGCATGAAGATATGCCAGGGGGAAATTGGTATGTAAGTATATGCTCTTTAAGGAGTTTGGCCATTGTTTCAACTTAGACCCTAAGTTCAATAATTGAATTTAATGACTGAAACCTTTGTGAAAACTTTATTTTGTTCATTTTGAAAATAAATGAGTAGTGTAACTCTAGTTGCGTAATTGTTGGAACTCAAGGAAAGAGATGAAGCTAGTGAGCTTGGAACACTTAGAGAAAGTGCATTGAGGGACCGATATAAGTATTTGCTAATTCTCTCTATATATATGATTCTAAATAGTTGCTGAAATGATATGAAATCTAAATTTAGCCAGTGCCTGTGTGCGTGATTAAGGGAGTGAAACTTCAAAAGTGTGCATGACTATTCAAAAGGCAAATGTGTGCGAAATACCACTCTCTTGTGAAGGAAGTCACGAGGTTATTTTATAACTGTTGTTGGTGAAAGATAGGGAGGAGCTCGACATCTAGGAGATTTAATAGAGTTAGGTGACTTACTAATAGCCCTATGAGTGTCCTACACCCCGGAACTTTGGCTTGGAGTCTCCACGCGATGCTCTTTTATCCTGACCTTCTCCTAAAACTTATCTTGTTGGTTGGGCTAGATTGATTGGTGGAGGTTTGAGTCCCCACCATACATGCAAAATGTAGTTTGACTAGTGAAACTGCCAACAACTTTTGAACAATAGGATTTTTATAGATCTAGAGTCATATAAGCATGAATCACTTTTTCCAAACCAAGAGTTATCATTTGCATTGATCATGCTGATAAATCCATATTTTACTAGTATTTTACCTTAGTTTTAATACCTCTGATAAAGAAAACATGTTGGAAAAAGCAGAAAAACTCATAAAAATAATAGAATGATAAAAGTTTTCTCTAAAGACATAGTTGTTTTAGAATTTATGAATTTTTTGTGTAGAAATTAATAATTCAATCATATTTTGGTAGGAAATTTTGAGCTAAGTTCATGAGATCAGAAGATCAAAGGAAAGATAGAAGAAAATAAGCAAAAACTGGAATCAAGGAACAAGGTTAATGAAGCAAGAGCTGGGCGTGATCTCTATTGCTGAAAAAAGTGATCGTTCCAAGGCTTGAAAGTGAAGGGAAACTTGCGCATGACACTTTCGCTGATGAAAGTGAGCGTTCCAGAGAAGCTCCAGCATAGCAAGGGCGCACGTGATCATTTTTCCTGGCAAAAGTGATTGTTCCAGAGAAACCTTTAGAAAAGCAAGCCGCGCGTTATCACTTTTGTTCACAAAAGTGAATGTTCCAGAGAGACCTCTAACACTGCAGAGTTGCACGTGTCTCCTTTTATCAACAAAAGTGAACACACACAGATCTCAATCTCAGCGTGGCTACTTTTATGAAGAAAAGTGATCACTCCAGTTATGAAGAATATTGGAAAGGCCTCTGCGTGACTACTTTTATGAAGAATAGTGATCACGCCAGAAAGGCGAGAATTCTATAAATATGAATTAGAATCTTTTTGTTCATTTTCACTTCTCATTTGTTTTCTGGTGTTGAAAGAGTCTGAGAGAGAGATTGGGGACAAACACCAAGCTTCAAATCTTGAGGAATCGGATTGAAGATTGGCTTGAAGATGCTTCTTCGTTCATCTTCTTCTTCTCTTTCTTTCTATTGTCATTTTGTAATGGTTGTTTAAACTCTTTGTAGTTAGGGATTGTGAATCTGAAATGGAAGTGTTGAATTGATTTTGGATATGAACTTTGAGTGTTGGATTGGATTGAGCAATTGATTCTACTATTTACATAGTGATTGAATGGAAATTTGATTAACTAATTACAGAGGAACTCCATTCAATGAAAGTTGAATTTGTTCCAAGACGTGAATCAATTACTAAGGTTATTGATTTCTTAGGGATAAGATATCTTGATCTTGCAATCTTCTAGTTTCTAATGCTTAATGCAATATTTAATTGAACCAGATCTAAGGAATTAGAGTGATTTAATTGAATGTTAGATTCATTGAGTTAAGGAATTAACCTTTGAATAATATAACGTGAAACTGATTGTCATTCCATCTAAATACTTGAAAGTTCAGAACTTTATTGAATCAATACTGAAGTTTTGGTGAAACAAGTCCCTAACTATGTTTTCTACCTCTGTCAAATACACACTTTCACGTTCATTGTTCTATTTTGTTTTCTGAGTTCAATATTTGTTACTTAGCATCCAAACTTTCTCTAAAATTCATGAGGCTCAACTAATTATGGACTTGTGAAGTGATAATTGAGAACTTTATTCCTTGAGGACGATATTTGGGACTCAAACATAGTTCTAACATTTTATTACTTGCTACAATAACACTAGTATACTTGCTAGTCAAAATTACTTCTTTTAAGAGAGTGACATATGCATCACGCGATTAGACTTGCATTTTATTAAATGGTGAAAGTTACAATAGTTTTAATGTGACATATGGCTGTATTCACTTTGCTTTACTTCTTTTCTGAATAATTATTTCTTTGTTGAAATATGTTGTGGTGTTGGACATTTTCTTTTAGTTGTCACTAATCTTGAGGATGACCTTTCTCTATCTTATTCTCCACGTTGAGCTCAATTTGAGGAGGATCATTCGAATACCAAAGAGATAAAGGGGGACCCTTCCAAGGAGTCCTGACCGCTATTTAGTTATTTCTTTTGTTGTCCACTACTAGAGCACTCCACTTGTTGTATGGTGGAGGACTAGATACATTATGTTTTATTTTGGTAACTTGGTTGTAATGTACTTTGTTTTAATACTCTAATGATTATTGATGAATCCATATTTTTACTAATATTTTAGCATAATTCTAGCTCATTTAATAAGGAAAATATATGAAGAAAGCAGAAAAACTCAGAAAAAGAGAATGATTGAAAGTTTTAATTCAATTTGTAGTTATTTTCGCATTTGTAGAATTTATGCTTAGTTCTTAAGGAATTTATCTTGTTTTTGAAGGAATAATCTGAGCAAAAGTCATGGAAATGGATTATCAATGGAAAGGAAGAGGAAGAACGGCAATGTTGGACTCCAAAATACAAGAATTATGGGATGTAGGCTGGGCGTGATCACTATTGTTAGTGAAAGTGATCATTCCAGAGCCTAAATGAGAAGAGGAGCCTGTGCGTAATCACTTTTAGTTACAAGAGTGAGCGTTGCCAGTGTGCGTTATCACTTTCGCCAGCGAAAGTGAACGTTCCAGAGAAGACTCTATTCCTGAGGAGCTGCGCGTTGTCACTTTCGCCAGCGAAAGTGAGCGTTCCAGAGGCACTTGTATCAGGACAGCTTGCGCGTGGTTACTATTATTCACGAAAGTGATCACGCGCAGCCCTTGACCTCCTGCGTTGCCACTATTCTGAATAAAAGTGAATGTTCCAGAGAAGCCTTCAACTCTGCAAGTTGCGCGTGGTTACTCTTGCTCTTGAAAGTGAACACGCGCACTACATAAAGCTTCTGCGTGGTTACTCTTGTGAAGAAAAGTGACAACACGCAGAACTGGGGTTTCTATATATACATGATTGAAGCACAAAAACCGGGATCGGTTGCTCATTTTCTGTTTTGTTAGTTAGATTCTCGTTGAGAGAGAGTGGAGAGAAGACTGGGGTCGAAGCTTGAAGCTCCAAGAAGAGGGATCGGATTGGAGCTTGTGGCCATGGCTGCTCTGCATTCTTCTTCTTCTTCTTCTTCTTCTTTCTCTGTTTTTGTTGCAATGTGTGCTTAATTTCCCATAGTTAGGGGTTTATGGAACTCGAATTGATGTATTGATTCAACTTTATCTTCTGAACTTTAAGTTCTTGGATTAATTGAGTTGTTAATTCTGCTTTTCATGCAATCTCTGAATGGAAATTCATTTGATTAATCAAGAGGAATATTTACCAATGGGAATTCGATTGTTTGCTCTGATCTGAATTGGCAACCAGAGTTTAGAGATTTCTTAGGGATAAGGAGACCTAATTCTGCAATCTTATAGTTCTAATTCTTAATGCAACCTGAAATTGAATCTCACCTAAGGGATTAGGGAGGTTTAGTGGATTGTTAGGGTCAATGAGTTAAGGAATTAACCTTTGGCTAGATATATGTGAAACTGATTGTCAATTATTCAATTGCTTGAATGTTCAGAGGATTTAATTGGATTGATATTGATATTCTTGTGAAGTAAATTCCTAACTATCCTTCATTGCTATTTCATTTCATCACAAATCTTATACTCTGTTTCTCTGCAAGTTCTTTGCTTTAATTGCTTTGGTTTATTGCTGTTATATGTTACAAATCTCCTTCAAAAATTCGTATGGCTCAAATGGTTATAATTCTGTGAAGTGGTACTTGAAACCTAAATTCAATGTGGAGACGATATTCTGATCTTAAATTACTCATCACTTGCTGCAATCCTAGTGCACTTGCTAGTGTTAGATTGCAAACAACAAGTTTTTGGCGCCGTTGCCGGGGAAATTAGAGTTTCAATATCATTAGTAACATAAGAATAGCTAGATTGAGTATTTTGTTCTCTGAATTTCTGTAGTAGTAGTCTGTAGTTAGACATTTTGTCCGTTCTGCATAATTCTGCAACTTTTAAACTTGTGTTTCAATTATTTTTACTGATATTTGCTGCATAATTTTCGTGGTGCAGTTCTGAATACTAACGTGTAGTTTACTTTTGCTTCATTTTGAATTGTATATGCGTGGCAAAAACAAAAACAAATCAACTCTAGTCTTTGATCCTGACATAGACATAACCTTAAGAAGATTGAGAAAAGAGTCTAGAGCAGAAAAAGCCATAGGGAGTGATAGTGAGTTAGAAGCTGTCCATTCTCCAGAATCTCAGAGTAATCCTAGAGTGAAAAGAACACCTACATCTTTGAGACAACTAAATTCAGAAATAGAGATGGCAGAACAAAATAGAATTAGAACATTAGGGGACTATGCAATTCCTAACATGCAAGGTTTTAACTCTTCTATAATCAGGCCAACTATTCAAGCCAACCATTTTGAGATTAAACCTGCTTTATTACACTTAGTCCAACAAGATCAGTTTTCTGGTGGAAATTCTGATGATCCTAACTTACATATTTCAAATATTTTACAGCTATGTGACACCATAAGAATAAATGGGGTTAGTGAAGAAGCCATCAGACTGAGACTATTTCCTTTTTCCTTGAGAGATAGAGCAAAATGCTGGTTACAAGCTCAACCACAAGGAAGCATCACAACCTGGACAGAACTTGTGAATAAGTTTTTAACCAAGTACTTCCCTCCATCCAAAGCTGCTAAGCTGAGAGGAGAAATTACATCCTTTGTGCAGCAAGAAGGAGAATCATTGTATGAAGCTTGGGAAAGATACAAAGAATTGCTAAGAAGGTGTCCACATCATTGTATTCCAGATTGGATGCAATTGGAAACTTTTTATAATGGGATGAATGCAGTAACAAGAACAATGGTTGATGCTGCTGCTGGAGGTTCATTAAATACAAAGTCCTTAGAAGAAGCTCAAAGGATTATTGACATGATGGCATCTTCAATGTATCATAATTCAAACTCAAGGAATCAAGGAAGAAACTCTGGTCATGAACCTAAAGTTCTGGAAACTTTTCTTGCACAAAATCAGCTACAAAATCAAATGTTTTCAAAACAATTAGCTGCCTTAACACAACAAATCAACAATCTGCAAACAGGGAGTATGCCTACCAGTCAGCTAAGTTGTGATTTTTGTGGAGGAAACCATGCAAATGGTGCATGTGAGGCATCCATAAGTGAACCACAAGAGCAAGTGAATTATATGAATAATTTTCAGAGACAACAACCATCATATCCCCCTGGATTTCAATTTTCGAATAATAGAACTCAGCAGTATTCTAATTGGAATAATCAATATTCTGCTGCAAAGAATTCTAATTCAAATTTGCCTTTTTCTAATGCAGGTTCAGCAACACAACAGCCTTATTTTCAGAGGAATTCATCCACTCAACCTCAAGGAAATTAAAAATTTTCCAGACCTATGAATGAAAGGTTGACTGAGATGGAAGAGACTATGCTGCAATTCATGAAGGTGACTCAAACAAGCTTCAAAAACCAAGAAGCCTCCATGAAGAAACTAGAAACACAGATCGGACAAATAGCTGAACAAATATCAAGCAGGGATGAAGGAAGATTTCCAAGCAACACAGTAATCAATCCTAAAGAGCAATGTGAAGCCATAACTACAAGGAGTGGAGCTGTAGTTGCAAGCCCTAAACCAGCAGAAAAGAAAGTGAATGATGCAGCAGAAAGAAACATTGAACAAGATCTGCAACAAGGAAATTTTAAGCTATTGAAGAAAGACCATTCAGAAGAAAAAGAAAAAGTTCCCATGAATTCTGAAAGGAAAACCAAAAAGCAACTCTTTGAAGAAGCTTGTAAGCCAATAGACCCAGAAAAATACAAGAGGCTGTCTTATCCTCAAAGAGTCCAAAATCCTAAACAAGAGGAACAATTTGAAAGGTTTATGAATGTCTTTAAGAAATTACAAATTAACATTCCTTTTGCAGAAGCTTTGGAGCAAATGCCTTCATATGCAAAGTTCATGAAAGAACTACTTTCCAGAAAAAGGAAGCTAGAGCATGACAAAACAGTACCTTTGACAGAGGAGTGCAGTGCCATTCTCAAGAGAAAGCTTCCTCAAAAGTTGAAAGATCCTGGATCATTTAGCATTCCTTGTGAAATAGGAAACTGCACTGTGGGAAGAGCATTGTGTGACTTGGGAGCAAGCATAAATCTGATGCCATTAGCTGTTCTACAGAAACTTGGCATAGAGGAAGTGAAGCCTACCAACATTACACTGCAGCTAGCTGATAGATCATACACTTATCCATATGGAGTTGTTGAAGATTTATTAGTTAAAGTTGACAAGTTCATTTTTCCTGCAGATTTTGTGATTCTGGACATGGAAGTGGATTCTAACATTCCTTTGATCCTAGGGAGGCCATTTCTTGCAACTGGAAGAGCTTTAATAGATGTGCAAAAAGGTGAACTTATGCTTCGAGTTCAAGATGAGAAGGTAATATTTAATGTGTTTGAAGCTTTAAAATATCCAGTTGAAGATAATACATGTATGAAGATAGATATACAGGATACTTTCATTACACAACATTATATGAAAGAATTTGATGAAATTGCTGAGTTAGAAGAGATAATATCTGCAGGGAATGACAAATTTGAAACTCTGAATGAAGAAGATATCATGGAAATGCAGCAGCAATTGGAAGCTCTGCCAATCCAAAAACCTGCAGAAAATTTAGTGAAAGAAGAGCTGAAAAAGGATGATAAAGAAGAGGAAAGGCAAAGGCTAGAACTGAAACAACTCTCTTCACACTTGCAGTATGCATTTCTGGATGAGAATCATGAAAATCCAGTCATCATCAACAATGAACTTAAGGAAGAACAAGAGGAAAAATTGCTTAGAATTTTGAGAGAACACAAATCTGCAATTGGCTGGAGTATTGCAGATCTGAAAGGTATAAATCCCTCATTTTGTAAGCACAGAATTTTATTTGAAGAGAATGTTAAACCTGTTGTACAGCCACAAAGGAGGTTAAACCCAGCCATGAAAGAGGTAGTTAAAAAAGAGGTCATAAAGCTGTTAGATGCAGGAATAATATACCCAATTTCTGACAGCAATTGGGTAAGTCCAGTCCAAGTTGTTTCAAAGAAAGGTGGTATGACAGTTGTACCTAATGAAAAGAATGAACTTGTCCCTACTAGGACTGTGACTGGATGGAGAATGTGCATAGACTATAGAAAATTAAATGATGCAACCAGAAAAGACCATTTTCCACTACCATTTGCAGATCAAATGTTAGAAAGACTTGCTGGACATTCATTTTATTGTTTTCTTGATGGGTATTCAGGATATAATCAAATAGCTGTAGATCCTTTAGATAAGAGAAAACTGCATTTACATGTCCATTTGGAGTCTTTGCATATAGGAGAATGCCATTTGGTTTGTGTAATGCCCCTGCCACTTTTCAAAGATGCATGCTTTCTATTTTTTCTGATATGGTAGAAAACATCATAGAAGTGTTCATGGACGATTTCTCTGTTTTTGGTGATTCTTTTGATGATTGTTTAGCTAATTTATCCACTGTTTTGCAGAGATGTCAAGATACTAACCTTGTGTTAAATTGGTAGAAGTGCTATTTCATGGTACAAGAAGGCATTGTCCTTGGTCACAAAATTTCAGAGAAGGGAATGGAGGTGGACCAAGCTAAAATAGAAGTCATTAGTAAATTGCCTCTACCTGTCAATGTTAAGGGAGTTAGAAGTTTTTTAGGACATGCTGGTTTTTATAGAAGATTCATAAAAGATTTTTCCAAGATTGCTAAACCCTTGAGTAATTTACTTGTAAAAGATGCAGATTTCATATTTGATGATAATTGTTTGCATGCATTTTCTGTTTTAAAAGAGAAACTGATTTCTGCACCTATTCTTGCAAAACCAGATTGGAAATTACCTTTTGAACTCATGTGTGATGCAAGTGATAGTGCAGTGGGTGCTGTTTTAGGACAGAGGAAAGATAGGAAATTACATGCTATCTATTATTCAAGCAAAGTGTTAAATCCTGCACAAGTGAATTACACAACAACAGAAAAAGAACTTTTAGCTGTTGTACATGCTTTTGATAAGTTCAGATCATATTTAATGGGTTCAAAAGTGATGGTATACACTGATCATGCTGCTCTTAAATATCTTTTGACAAAACAGGATGCAAAGCCCAGATTATTAAGATGGATTCTACTCCTCCAAGGATTTGAGCTAGAGATCAAAGACAAAAAAAGGTAAGAAAACAGTGTTGCTGACCACTTGTCAAGATTACCACTTGAAGTCATACCATTTGGAGTGGAACAAATTAAAGAAGAATTTCCAGATGAAAGCCTATTCAAGATTGAATCACAGCCCTGGTTTGCTGATATAGCCAACTTTAAAGCTACACACCATGTTCCAAATTGGATGAATTGGCAGCAGAGAAAAAAATTCTTCCATGATAGCAAATATTATGTTTGGGAAGATCCACTACTGTTTAAAATTGGAATAGATGGATTGCTGAGAAGGTGTATACCAGAGGAAGAGCAGCAAGATGTTTTGTGGCATTGCCACAGTTCAGAATATGGAGGACATCATGGAAGTTCAAGAACAGCAGCAAAAGTTTTGCAATCTGGTCTTTTCTGGCCAACTTTGTTCAAAGATGCTAAGAACTATGTGGAAAGGTGTGATAGATGCCAAAGAATGGGGAATATATCTAGAAAACATGAGATGCCATTACAAAATATACTTGAAGTAGAATTGTTTGACATGTGGGGAATAGACTTCATGGGTCCTTTCCCTACCTCATTCTCGAATGAGTACATGCTTGTAGCAGTGGACTATGTGTCCAAATGGGTGGAAGCAATTCCTACCAGAACCAATGATGCTAAGACTGTTATTGCATTTATGAAAAAGAACATTTTTTCAAGATTTGGAGTGCCCAGAATTCTGATAAGTGATGGAGGAAGCCATTTCTGCAACAAATATCTAGAATCAGTCCTAGAGAAGTATGGAGTAAAGCATAGAATAGCTACACCCTACCACCCTCAAACAAGTGGTCAAGTGGAGGTTTCCAACAGAGAAATAAAACAGATTTTGGAGAAAATAGTTAGTAGTTCAAGGAAGGACTGGTCTAAGAAAGTGGATGATGCTTTGTGGGCATACAGGACAGCTTTCAAGACACCAATTGGCATGTCTCCTTATCAATTAGTATATGGAAAAGCCTGCCATTTACCAGTGGAACTAGAACATAAAGCTTTTTGGGCTGTGAAATGGTTGAATTTTGATCAAGTGAGTGCAGGAAATAAAAGATTGTTACAGCTGCATGAATTAGACGAGTTTAGACTCAATGCATATGAAAATGCCAAAATGTATAAGGAAAGGACCAAAAAGCTGCATGACAAGTTTATTCTAAAAAGAGATATAAAACCTGGGCAGTCTGTTTTGCTTTTTAATTCAAGGTTGAGATTGTTTTCAGGGAAATTAAAATCTAAGTGGTCTGGACCTTTTGTGGTGAAAGAAGTATTTCCATATGGTGTTGTACTAATAGCAGATCCAAAGGATGGGAGAGAGTTCAAGGTGAATGGACAAAGACTAAAAATCAATCATGGAGGTCAAATTGAGAAAGTCCAAGTGTGCTTGAAATTGGTTCCTCTTGAGTGAGGAACAACTAATGTCAAGCTAGTGACATTAAAGAAGCGCTTTGTGAGAGGCAACTCACATTTCTAACCCAATTTAAGTTTTCTGCATTAATTTTGAATTAACAGTATTCATAAAAGTCAAAATCTGAACTTTTCATCTTGGTTACCTTGCTGAATTTGATGTTTGGAATAAATCTGGTGGCTGAAACAAGAATGCAGATTGGAATTAATTAGAATGCTTAAAGTTCTTGTACAGTCTGAATAATAGTTATCAAATTCTGCAAATTCTCTGCAAAATACAAAGTTCTGCATCATACTCATCATATTCTGTAATTTT
This sequence comes from Abrus precatorius, assembly GCF_003935025.1. NCBI lineage: Eukaryota > Viridiplantae > Streptophyta > Magnoliopsida > Fabales > Fabaceae > Abrus > Abrus precatorius. Next base: position 13,665,492 of record NW_020874439.1, read on the forward strand.
GATGCAAAAGATAAATTTTGAAGCATGCTAAATCTGTCATTTGTGGCAAATCTGATAAATGCAATTGGACTTCATATTATAATGTGTTATGGAAAAGTCAGAATTGCATTGTGAATATGTTAAGTAGAAATTCTGCAGAATTCAGCCTTGGATGAATGTTGCATATGTAATTAAAGGTGAACATGATGAGGGAAATAGGTATTTTATATGGTGAGTGTGTATTGGAATGATTATGATTTGTTAAGTGAGCCAATTAAAGTTTGGAGAACTTGGATTGATGAAAGGAATCACTCTTTTGCAGGAAAGCAATCACGCAGAGATGGAATTCTAAGATTTCCCCTCTGGAACAATCACTCTCGCTGATGAGAGTGATAACGCAGAGGCAGATGAGAAAAACACACTCTCTGGATCACTTCCTTTCCTTGTCAAGAGTGATCACGCGCAGGTAAGTATGGAATATTTCATAGCGCGTTACTCCTTTTACTGATAAAAGTAACTACGCTCAAGCAATAAGCTTGCGCGTTATCACTTTGCCCAGCAATAGTGATAACGCGCATTGCATTCAAAATTTTCAAGTTCTCTGGAACACTCACTCTGTTCGACAAGAGTGACAACGCAGAATTTTATTAACAAGGGAACGTTCACTTCTCACTTAAAAAGTGGGCACGTGCACACGCGTGACCCCAGATTCAATATAAAGGAACCACGCTCACATCCATTTAAACCTAAATCCCATTTCCCTCTGAAATTTCTCTGACTTTCAATCTTTCGTGAAGCAACCAGCAAGCAATTTCTTCCTCTTTTTCATTGTCATTCACATTTTTGAAGCTCCAGGTACGTTCTCTGCATTCTCTGAAATTGTATTTAGGGTTCTTCTTTGCTGCAACTCTGGAAATATGTCAAAAATGGAAAGTGGGGAAATATCTTGAGCGTATTCGATTTAAGGAACTTTAAATACTGTGAATAGGTTTTCAAAGTCATTCAATCTCCTCTGTTAACATATTTACATCTGCATTATGCGAAAAATCTGAACATGACTTTGAAAGAAATAGAAATACTCCAGTTGCCATCAACGAAAATACTCCTTGCATGCAATATTTGAATGTTGATGTCTGAACTGAGTTGTATGGAATGAGTTACTGTTGTATATTGCACTGCATGATTGTACAGATACCATACTGATAGTCCTGCATTAAACTGATCTTTAGTCTTTGATGATAATGAATGAGTGCACTGTCCTAATTGTATGTGATTCAAAGAAACAATAGGCAATATTCTGGATGAATTTTACTGACAGAAGAAAATTTCTTTTAGGAACCATTAGTAGTTGAATTTGGTTGAAAATTGTGATTCTTTTTCTGCATTCTTGGTGAAATTGTGAACTTTGAGTTTACAAATTATGAAGGCCAGTTTAAAATCCCCTGAATATGGTTTGATTAATTTTGTACCTAAGTTCTGGTATATCTGAAAAGTTAAGAGAGCATAATAAAAAAAAAATATGTTGATGACCTATAATAGCATCTCTGTGTTAACCTGCTGTGCTTTGAGAGTGTGCACTCTAAACTACAAATTTAAAGGTTTAACCAATTTTTACTGTGATTGCTTAGTAATTTGCAATAGTGTTTGTGTGTTGATATGATTACATTCTCATGACAGCAACTGATTGTAAATAAATACATACTGCAAGTTGGAATTCTGCACATGGATTGATTGAAATTATCTAGTAAAGAGATGTATATTGTCACAATTCTGTGTCAGGAATTTTAAACTGTCAAATTACTTGCTTGTTTTTGCTGCCACTACAAAATGGTCAGAACTTCTTTAAATACACCAGTTGGACCTTCTAAGAAGACCAAAGCTGGATCTGCTAGCAACACTCCAAGAAGGAGATCTATCAGGAATATGCAAGCTGGAACAGCCAGGAATTATTCAACCACTAAAAGAGTAAGAACTGATGGTGTCTCACCTTCCTCACCCATTGAAATCGCTGACCCTCCTCAGCCAAGTGTAACCACACCTGCAACCTCTTCACCACCTCAGCCGACCAGAAGAAATGCGCCTTCTACCTCTACCCCTACTGATCACGATCCAAGATTCAGGAGCATTGCTCATGAAAACTATTTCAAGGCAAATATTCTGAGGAGGAAGATTGTCCCAGATAGAGCCTTTGAAATTGCTGAAGGAAACTACCCTAAGTACTCATAAGAAATTCAGAAAAGGGGATGGGACAACTTCTGCTCCTTGGCTGATAATGGTTGGAGAGAAATTACACAGGAGTTTTATGCAAATGCAATGCGGTTTAAGGGAGACCAAATTCCCAAATTTCACATAATGGTCAAGGGTATGAGGGTGGATTTCACTGCTGCCAACATCAATCGAGTGTTGGAAATTTACACTGAAAGACAACCTAGGCAGATGGACTTCACAGACTTTAAGAATAGTCCAGACAAGGATTATATTGAAATCCTGCACAGAATTGGAAGGCCAGGCACAACGTGGCAGCTGAACCTCGCCCAGAAACCAAAGTGCATCACCACCAAGAACCTACTACCATTTGCTAAAGTCTGGAGTACCTTTCTATTGGATTCTTTCATGCCAGTCAAGCATAGTTCAACCCTGGCAGTAAAGAGGGCTGAATTATTGTTTGCTATTGTTAATGATATGTACATTGATGCAGGGGAAGTAATTAGTGAATGTATCTTAAATATTCTGAAAACAAAAAGAGATTCACTAGCCTTTCCCTCATTAATCACTTTACTTTGTGAGGATGCAGGGGTTGAAGTTGGAGACTACCAAGAGAAAATCAGATCTGCTCCCCCTATCTCTGTCTCAATGGTAAAGGAAATCTATGCCACCACCTCCTGCACTTCAGCTGCACCTATCCCTACTCAGTTCAGAAAGGAGAAACCAATGAAGATGAAGGACATCCTACATCTTTTGGTTGAAAGGCAAAATCAATTGGCTGAACGACAAACTGAGCTCCACAACAGTTTGAAGGCAGGAACCATGCTAGTGGAATGTGTGTTGATGAATCTTGGTCAGAAGATGGGAATGACCAAAGATGAACTTTATCACACACCAGACTTGGCTGAGAATGCTCAATGTCTACGCTCATCAGTTTTTAAAGACTTGCCAATATACAAGACTCATTTTCCACAGCCAACTGAAGAAGTGGTGGAGGAAGAAGAAGAGGAGGAGGATGAGGAAGAAGATGAAGATGAAATTTCTGATGAGGAGGATGCTCAAGATGACTAGCTGAGGATTTTTATTTTCTTTTCTGTTAATTCGAATTTTCTCTTGATGGTTTTGTAATTAAGTTTCAAACTTTTTGGTTTCATTTTAGAATTTGGGTTTGTAATTTGCACACTTGGTATATTTTGGTTTCATGCTAATTCTGAACAATTATGTTTTGAACACACATTAATTATGCAGAATTCAATCCCTTTTTTACTTGCTAATTGACGAAATTTTTGGTGTTTTGTGCAGAAAATGTCACACTCACACAACACTCACACACATTGGCTGATGACACCTGCACAAGCTGCCATGAAAGGGGGGTTATTCCTTACCTCTTGATTCATGTGTTAGCTACACAATACACTGAAAATTTACTGATAATAGTCTAGGTTATGAGCTGTTTTCTGCAAATTAACTGCAAGATGAGTGACAATTTTGTGAATTCTGTGTGAATTTCTTTTTAAGTTGTTTTTCCCATTCTCAAAATGAGATCACACTTGTATTTTCAAAAATGAGGCAGTTGCCACTAGGTGCATAAATTTCTGAAAAGTGCATTGTGTTTTCATTAATCCACATGATCACTTATAATACCTAGTGAGATTTGAGCTGTCTAATTCTTTTCTTGTGTGATTAATCATATTTGGCCGTATTCTCTAGAACTTGCCCTTGCTCTTAATTGAATATGCATGCTACAGTTTTCACCCACATGATAGAGGCCATGTTTGATTATACCTAGTCAGCCTAAAGGCCTTCCTTTATTGATTGAATGTCTTAGTTCACCCTTTTGAGCTTAATATCCCTTTTCTTGAAATTACCTCATTATAAAGCCTTGACTGAAAAACCAATTTTTACCATTCAAAAGATCAAAGGCATAATGAGTTTAATCAAGAATGAGTTTTAAAACTAAGTTTGGGGTGGCATCCAGATTTTAATTGTTTGAGGACAAGCAATGTTCTAAGTTTGGGGTGGGAAATAGCATGCTATCTAAGTTGGAGTTCAACAAACCAGAAAGAAAGAACAAAAGTGCTGCAGCAAAATGAAAAATTTATGAAGCAAAGCTGTGAAAAGAACAAAAATGTGAGTTCAAAAGAAAAGAAGTGCAGCAAAGTGCTGCAGAAAAAGAAAAAGAATATCAAAGAAGAAGATAGTGACTGAAAGCAAGAAAAGAGATGAAAACTCTGCTGCAAGAAAAATTCTGTTTGCTGCATAAGTGAGAGAATTAAGGAGGAATAATGCAGATCCAGGCTAGTTTTAAAACAAATCACTCAAAATGCCTCTGATTTTTGAAATTGCATGTATTGTTTTCCATTTTCTTTGATACCTACCTTAACCTTAGCCTTGTTATAACCTGAAAAAGTCCTCTAGATGTGTGATTAATTGTACTAAGCAGAGGAGATGGAGAAATTGGGCAAGCATATGGTAGAGTGCAATGAAATTGATGATTTAGAGTGAAAACAGCACCTAAACACTGTTGAGTGATGAGAGAAACACTTCCAAGTGAGCTGTGATCATGTTGATTAATTGTACTCACATGAATTTTGATGAAATATATGAACTTAGGTAGCAATTTTTACTCAATGATGATTATGCAGTAGAAATATCATGATGAGTATTTGGATGAACAACTTGATTGAAAATTTTGCAGAAAACACATAATTAGAAATTAGAAAAATCTGAAATAAGCAGTTTATGAACTGAATTTGAAAATGGAGAAGCTTACCCTCGGTTTAGTTTGATTTGCTTGAGGACAAGCAAAAATTCAAGTTTGGGGTGGTGATGAATACATATTTTTACTGATATTTTAGCATAATTCTAGCTCATTTAATAAGGAAAATATATGAAGAAAGCAGAAAAACTCAGAAAAAGAGAATGATTGAAAGTTTTATTTCAATTTGTAGTTATTTTCGCATTTGTAGAATTTATGCTTAGTTCTTAAGGAATTTATCTTGTTTTTGAAGGAATAATCTGAGCAAAAGTCATGGAAATGGATTATCAATGGAAAGGAAGAGGAAGAACGGCAATGTTGGACTCCAAAATACAAGAATTATGGGATGTTGGCTGGGCGTGATCACTATTGTTAGTGAAAGTGATCATTCCAGAGCCTAAATGAGAAGAGGAGCCTGTGCGTTATCACTTTCGCCAGCGAAAGTGAACGTTCCAGAGAAGACTCTATTCCTGAGGACCTGCGCGTTGTCACTTTCGCCAGCGAAAGTGAGCATTCCAGAGGCACTTGTATCAGGACAGCTTGCGCGTGGTTACTATTACTCACGAAAGTGATCACGCGCAGCCCTTGACCTCCTGCGTTGCCACTATTCTGAATAAAAGTGAATGTTCCAGAGAAGCCTTCAACTCTGCAAGTTGCGCGTGGTTACTCTTGCTCTTGAAAGTGAACACGGGCACTACATAAAGCTTCTGCGTGGTTACTCTTGTGAAGAAAAGTGACAACACGCAGAACTGGGGTTTCTATATATACATGATTGAAGCGCGAAAACCGGGATCGGTTGCTCATTTTCTGTTTTGTTAGTTAGATTCTCGTTGAGAGAGAGTGGAGAGAAGATTGGGGTCGAAGCTTGAAGATCCAAGAAGAGGGATCGGATTGGAGCTCGTGGCCATGGCTGCTCTGCATTCTTCTTCTTCTTCTTCTTCTTCTTTCTCTGTTTTTGTTGCAATGTGTGCTTAATTTCCCATAGTTAGGGGTTTATGGAACTCGAATTGATGTATTGATTCGGCTTTATCTTCTGAACTTTAAGTTCTTGGATTAATTGAGTTGTTAATTCTGCTTTTCATGCAATCTCTGAATGGAAATTCATTTGATTAATCAAGAGGAATCTTTACCAATGGGAATTGGATTGTTTGCTCCGATCTGAATTGGCAACCAGAGTTTAGGGATTTCTTAGGGATAAGGAGACCTAATTCTGCAATCTTATAGTTCTAATTCTTAATGCAACCTGAAATTGAATCTCACCTAAGGGATTAGGGAGGTTTAGTGGATTGTTAGGGTCAATGAGTTAAGGAATTAACCTTTGGCTAGATATATGTGAAACTGATTGTCAATTATTCAATTGTTTGAATGTTCAGAGGATTTAATTGGATTGATATTGATATTCTTATGAAGTAAATTCCTAACTATCCTTCATTGCTATTTCATTTCATCACAAATCTTATACTCTGTTTCTCTGCAAGTTCTTTGCTTTAATTGCTTTGGTTTATTGCTGTTATATGTTACAAATCTCCTTCAAAAATTTGTATGGCTCAAATGGTTATAATTCTGTGAAGTGGTACTTGAAACCTAAATTCCCTGTGGAGACGATATTCTGATCTTAAATTTACTCATCACTTGCTGCAATCCTAGTGCACTTGCTAGTGTTAGATTGCGAACAACAGAAGGCTTGTAATCTGCACTATGACTCAAGTGGAGAGCAAAGAAAGCTTCAATTGCAAGAGCTGGAAGAGTTACATCTAGAGGCATATGAAAATTCCAGAATTTATAAGGAGAAAACCAAGAGGTACCATGACAAGTTGATAGCTAGGAAAGAATTGTGTTGGTCAAAAGGTGCTCTTGTTCAATTCCTGCCTCAAATTTATGCCTGGAAAGCTTCGCTCAAGGTGGATTGGTCCATTTATAGTCACACAAGTGTTTCCTAATGGTGCAGTGGAAATCAAGAGTGACTCCACTAACAAATGTTTCACAGTGAATGGACATCACCTGAAGCATTTTTTGGAGAACTCAGTTCCCTTGGAGGAGATTGAAGAGGTGGATGTGTACTCCCCCATCATTTCCTTCAACCAAGACCCCTGTCATGAGTAAATCACTTCTCACGTCAAGCTAGTGACGTTAAAGAAGCACTCTGTGAGATGCAACTCACACGTGAATAAGGAATTTTGTTCTTTCCCTTTGCATTCTTTCAATTAAGTTTTTGTTTTCATTTGTAGATACATCTCTGATACAATTCAATTTTGTGTAAATAATTTTTTGTGGACTCAGAATTTTTGCAGGGACTTTGGCAGCAGCAAACACTTTGGGTACTCATTCATGCTTGGTACAATTCATTTTTCGTGAGAGTGGCCACTTTCATAGGCCATAGTGGTCACTTTGGCTCAAGGTAAGCATGTTTGGCCATAGTATTTGCTTTAGATAAATTTAGATCATACTTGATAGGGTCAAAAGTTGTGGTGTTTACTGATCATTTTGCTCTTAGGTTCCTCTTGAAAAAGGCAGATTCAAAGCCAAGGCTAATAAGGTGGATGCTTCTACTTCAAGAATTTGATGTAGAGATAAAGGATAGAAGTGGAGCACAAAATTTGGTGGCAGATCATTTGAGCAGGATAGAGGGAGTCCCTTAACTCACTCCTCTAAAAGATGATTTCCCTGATGAGCAACTATTAGAGTTGTGTACTTCAAAGTTGCCTTAGTTTGCTGATATTGTAAATTTTTTAGTTGCAAGAGTTTTCCAGCAAATGCACCTGATGAATCCATATTTTGACTGATATTTTAGCATAATTCTAACACAAATGATAAGAAAAATGTATAAAGGAAGCAGAAAAACTTAGAAAAAGAGAAGGAATTGAATTTTGTTTACATATGTAGTTATTTTAGCAATTGTAAAATTTTTGCTTAGGAATTAAGTTTTTAATCTTGTTTTTGTAGGAATAAATTGAGCAAGGATCATATTCATGGAGGTTTGATGACAAGGAAGAGGAAATAAGCAAGTCTGGACTCCAAAAACTCAAGAATAAGAAATTGCAGACTGGGAGTGATCACTATTGTCAGTGAAAGTGATCACTTCAGAGCTCAAAGAAGAAGTGAAACCTGGGCGTTACCACTTTTATCATTAAAAGTGATAGTTCCAGAGAGGCAAAATATCAGGAAAGCTCTGCGTAACCACTATTGTCATCAAAAGTGATCGTTCCAGAGAGTCTTCAACTTAGCGAGCTGCGCGTAGTCACTTTTATCAGAAAAAGTGATAACGCGCAACTACCTTGGCTCTGCGTTGTCACTTTTATCATCAAGAGTGATAGTTCCAGAGAGCTCTCAATATCAGAAAAATGCGCGTGGCCACTATTTCTGGGAAAAGTGTTAACGCGCAACCAAAAACTCTCTACGTAACTACTATTTCTCATAAAAGTGATGACGTGAAGATCTGGGAAATTTTATAAATACCAGAAGCGATCCGGAAAAGGGGGAATCTGTTCATTTTCAGTTTTTTTAGTTAGTTTCTGGTTAGAGGAAGTGAGAGAGAGAAGTGGGGATTCAGATCTTGGAGCTTCACGAAGAGGAATTGGAGTGGAGCAAGCTTCCATGGCGTTTCTGAGTTTCTTCTTCTCTTCTTCTCTTTCTTTTTCTTCTTCTGCTGCCATGGCTGTGTAATTCGTTCATAGTTAGGGATTGTAGATCTGAAATGAACATGTTGAATTGATTTGGATCTGGATTTCAAGCTTTGGAATAGATTGAGTGATTGATTCTGAACTTCACGTGGAAATTGAATGGAAATTTGATTAACTAAATTCAGAAGAACCTTTGTCAATGGAAATTGAATTTGTTCTTCAAATCTGAACCAATCACCGAGATTTTAGTTTTCTTAGGGATAAGGAACTTTGATCTTGCAATCTTTTGGTTTCTTACACTTAAAGCAACATTGAATTGAATTAGATCTAAGGAATTAGAATGGTTTAATTGAATGTTAGGTTCATTGAGTTAAGGAATTAACCTCTGAATAGTATAATGTGAAACTGATTGTCATTCTTTCCAATTGCTTGTTACTTCAGAACTTTATTGATTAAACATTGAAGTTTTGGTGAAGCAATTCCCTAGCTATGGTTTCTCCCTCTGTTATCACATAACTGTGTGTTCATTGTTTTGTTTTCTGCAAGTTCATTTTACTTTTAATTGTTCCAGTTTGCTGTTATTAGATGTTACCACTCTCCTTACAATTTCGAAAAAGCTTAAATGGTTATAATTCTATGAAGTGATACTTGAATCTAAATTCCCTGTGGAGACGATATTTGGATCTTAAATTTACTCATCACTTGCTGCAATCCTAGTGCACTTGCTAGTGTAGATTGCTAACAACAGCACCAAGGAGTAAAAAGGAAAAGATCAAGAATGATGCCAAGCATTACCTCTGAGATGACCCCTATTTGTGGAAGTTCTGTAGTGATCAAGTGATTAGGAGGTGCATTCCTGAGGAAGAAGCTGCATCAGTTTTGCATTTCTACCATGCATCCATTGTAGGAGGCCACCTTAGGCCCCAAAGGACTGCAAGGAAAGTACTGGATGCAGGTTTTTATTAGTCTACAATCTTCAAGGACTTTTGGCAAATGTGTTCTACATGTGAGAAATGCCAAAGAACTGGAGGGGTAGTCACCTTGAAGCATGAGATGCCTCAACAATCCATTTTATACTGTGATGTATTCAACGTTTGGGGTATAGACTTCATGGGTCCTTTCCCTTATTCCTTTGGTTTCTTATATATTTTGCTTGCTGTGGACTATGTCTCTAAGTGGGTAGAGGCTAAGCACACAAGAACTAATGATTCAAGAGTGGTTGCAGATTTTGTGCGTACTCATTTGTTTTGTAGGTTTGGAGTACCTCAAGCTTTGATTAGTGACCAGGGTACCCACTTCTGCAATAGAACCATTGAGACTCTACTGAGAAAGTATGGAGTAATGCACAAAGTATCCAAACCTTATCACCCCCAGACCAATGGGCAGGCTAAGCTCTCCAACAGAGAAATTAAGAAAATCTTGGAAAGGATTGTTCAGCAGAATAGGAAAGACTGGAGCAAGCATCTTGATGATGCCGTTTGGGCTCACAGAATAGTATACAAGGCTCCTTTGGGAATGTCACCTTACATAATTGTCTATGGAAAAGCTTGCCACCTCCTAGTGGAAGTAGAACATCGTGCTTATTGGACAGTGCGAGCCTGCGATATGGACCTAGACAAAGCTGGGGAACAAAGGAAACTGCACTTGCAAGAATTAGAAGAACTTCGCCTTGAAGCATATGAAAACTCCAGAATTTATAAGGAGAAAACAAAGACCTTTCATGACAGAAGGATAGCAAGAAAGGAGTTTTTCATAGGTCAAAAGGTTTTGCTGTTCAATTCCAGTTTGAAGCTCATGCCTGGAAAACTCAGATCTAGGTGGATCGGACCTTTCATTGTGACTTCCATTTCTCCCTATGGAGTAGTGGAGGTAAAAAGTGAATCCACAAACAAGGTTTTTAAAGTGAATGGCCATCACCTAAATCCTTTCCATTGGAATCCTACACTTGAGGCTAATGTGGAGGAAGTTTTCCTAGATCAACCTCCAGCTGTTCTTGATTCTTTGGTTATTTTGGAGTGAGAGCTCCATAAAACGTTGATAGCATGCATTATTTGTGCACATTTTCAATCCTTTAGAGTGTGTAAATTACCTTTCATGTTCCCTTATTTCACAAATTATGGCATTTCCTAGTTAATTGGATGATAGGAACTCAATTTCAATTAATGTCTAAATTCTGTTTTTAGACCTGCAGTCACTGTTTTAATCGTAACTTTTTCCGCAGATGTCCGTTTAGTCTGATTCTAGTTTCATTGGATTCCTCATTTTCTGGGCTATAAAATTAATATGCAGATCGTTCAAATTGGAGCTGTTTTCTATTTTCTATGAATTTTTGAAGTTAGGAAAATTGTGCAGGAATTTTTGTATTCGAATTTTGTTCTTGTAATTTCATTTCATTTGTATTAACATTTCATTAGCTTGTAATTTGGGCTGTTTAATCACACTTGTGGGCCCTTCCTTTTAGTGTTGGATCTGATCATAAGTGGTGTCTATTAATATGTTAGAGGCTCCACTTTGCAAACGTTTTGTTTTTTGTTTTTTTTACACATTTTTTTTAAATTCGGTTTTGGCTCCTAAAATTCTCTCTCGAATTCTCTCTCTTCTCTTGGTGTGACTTTTTGTTTTCTTCTTTCTTCTTCTCTCTTCTTGACTTGGCTGAGCATTGGATTCAATGGAAGGCTAGGCTTCTTGGATTGATACACAAGGAATAGGGAATTGCAAGGAAGATTCAGAGTGGCTCCAAGTTTGAATTCTCTTTTCTCCTCTTCTCTTTCGTTTTCAAGATATTGATAATGTTTGGGGATAGGAATTGAATTGAATTGTGATTGTAGTTTGATTCATGAAATTGAATTAGATTGATAGATCTATTAGTCAAATTCGTAATCTAGTTTGTTAGCAAATTCGATTGAATTAGTTAATGAATTAGATGTTCAAACTAGGGAAACAATGAAGGATGTTATTTGCATGAACCTATGACTTGTGGATCAATTAATTCTCATTTGATTTCTCTTTTATTCCAAAATTTTATGCGTTTGATCAGATTATTCTTAAACTTTCAAAATCCCCCAATCTTTTGATTCATTTTAACAATTCGGCAATGAAGAATTAGATACAAACGTGTCCTCAAGAATTCGACCTTGGTTGACATTATTCTACAAATAATTGCGAAAACCTTGTGCATTTGATAAATGTTCAATAAAGCTATATCAAACGTCAAGCTAGTGACGTTAAAGAAGCGCTTCATGAGAGGCAACTCACAATTCTTATAACACTTTCTAGTTCTCTTTCAATTTCAATAAGCATTCTTTCATTTGAGTTGTGTTACTAGTCATGTTGCTTAATTCATGCTGCACAAACACTTTGTTCCACATTTCACTCATTATTTGATTGATGATTTGTTCATAATTCCAATTTTTGTAGAGGCAAAATTGCTTTATTTGAACTCAATTTCTGTACAATTCCCATTTTTTGCAGGGTGAGATGGTGATTGTGGGGGCTAAGTACTGCACAAAGTCAAAGAAGTCTGGATGCAGTAGAATGGTAAATGTTTTCAAGGCTTAAGGCAATCACTTGGGTAAGAAAACGAAAGCTCACCCTGCAGGTAAGCACTTTCAGCTCTAACACATGCATTTTCACTCTCTGTAGTGAGCACTTTCACAATTGAAAGTGGTCACTTTCACTGCATGTAAGCCCAAGGCGATGCGCGTGTTCACTCTTAATGGCCATAGTGAACACGCCCAATCAATTTAGCCTAGTGCCCAAGTGAAGCTTTCTGGAGTGTTCACTTTTAGAAAACATAGTGAGCACGCACAGTGCTATCCACTAACTCTGAGAAAAAGAGGCCTCTGGAGTGATCACTCTTAATGGTCAAAGTGAACACGCTATGATGCACAAAAAAATTTTTTGCACGTGTTCACTATAAATTTTTGATAGTGAACACTTTGGTTGCCTATATATAAATCGAAAGTGTTCACTCTCTCACTCACTCTCACTCGCCTTTGCATGCTCTTAACTCCATATCCAATCTTTTTGAAAAATTCCTTTTCCTTCACGACGGATTGTGCTCAGACTCACTCATTTCCATAATTTTACAATTAATTCAAACTCCAATCTAGGTAATTCCCTCTTCCTCACTCTTTTTACATTAGGGTTTGATAACCACATCGCAATGGTATCAAACAAACTAGATTTTCTTAAAAGTTTTGCAATAGAAGGAGTAAACCAAGGCCATCTCACAAGGACATAAGATACATTCTGTTTTTGGTTCCATCATGTAATTTCATATTAGCTTAGGGAAGGATTGTTTTGAATTAAATTGTAAACAGCAGAAAAGAAAAGAACAAAGAATAATTATAACAAAACAAAATATGAAATTCAACCAAATCAAGATCTCAATAACTACAACGCAATTCTCATTGTTACATGAATACAATTCCAACGAATTTCCAATCAACACTAATTCAATATGACATTAATAACCCAAAATCTAAATCTAGATTATGAATTCCATCAAAACAAGAACTGCAATCGCAAATCCAATGCTCTAACGAAATTCAGAACAATTAATTTATTGAATTAGGTGAATTCATTTATTTCAAATATGAAATTCTCATTCTCTGTTTAGAATGCAAACGAAAAATTAATATCATGAAAAACGTAATTATCCTAATTAGAAAAGAGGAGGAAGAGCGAGAATTCAATAGAACCTAACCCGAAACTCAAATGCAATGTTGTTCTTGAAACCTTGAACCGATTGATGGATTAGGCTTACTTCATGATCATGCTTGCTTTGGCCAAAACCAGAAAATATGAACAGATGGAAGGTAGTGAGACAAAAATAAAGGAAAGAATTTAAAATAAAGACTTTTTGAATTCTGAAAAATTACGGGAAAAGAAAAACAAGGATTCGTACATGGAGTCGTAACCTCTATTTAAACACAAAATAATTAGGCTTAATTAAGTCCCAACTCCCTAATGAGTTTCCTAAACACCTAACTAAGTAAAAGACATAATAATTGCGCTTAATTAAGACCCAACTCCCTAACTAAGTAAAATCAACAATACAATCAAATTCTGAAAATTTCAGTGCAGGGCCGCAACATTGTCACGCAATTTTGGACCTGAAGATACTCTATTTGGGCTTTTCTCCCAATAGAGAAGTTGTAGATCTCTATCTTATCTTTCTAGGGACACCAATTTTGCCTAATTCCAAGTAGTGTAGCTCTAGATATGGTCTTTGCAAGAAAATGTGTCAAAATAATAAATTATGGCAGGAATTAAGAAAGATTTATATTTAAATCCTAAATTACTTACTAACACAAATCTAAACTAACACATCAAAATAATGCACTAATGAAGCTCAATTAAACCGAAAACATGGAAAGAAAGATGTACTAAAATATGCCTATCAAGGTTCTTCGTTTAACTAATTGGGGTTTTCAATTCTGGGTTTCTAGATTGAAATTGCTTGGGGGAAACTGGTATTCTGGGTTTGTTTGCATGATTAAAATGGAAAGGGCATGTTAATTTGGTTCAACTCTCTACACTGTCTAATTTACCCTTAGCGTGACCACTGTTGTTTGGGATTTTGAACTAGAGATTCATGTTTTGCAATTTTTGTGTGTAAATTCTGTTTGCTGAGTATGTATTGCCTGACTGAAAGGGATTAGGGGTGTTTAATTGTGATAAATTGTGCATTTCACCATTGCTCTAGCCCTAGCATGCTCGCTGTCAACTGGGGATTTTGATTTTAACCCTCATCTATTGGAATTGTTACACAAATTCTATCATTTGGAGAATGATTGTGTGTTTGAAAGAGATTGGGGTACTTAAAAGTAGGTAATTTGCTATGCTCTGCCATTGTTGAAACCTAGAGTGCTCACTTCAGTTTGAAAAATTTTAATTTGGGGCTTCGTGAATTGGGTTTGATGGATCCCAACCACAATGTGGAGTGTGAGTGTCTAATTGGAAGTAATTGCAGGTGTTCATTTTGGTACATTTGTTGCATTCTGCATTGTCGAACCCTAGGGTGGGCACTTTCACTTGTATTAACTGCTTGATTTGTGCATTCTGCTGCTATAGCACTTATCGTAGGACTGTTTTGGGGTGTGCAATACTTCATTCGTTCTTGGTGTTATTCTAGTTGATTTGGTAGCCAATAAACTCCATAGTGATGATTGCCATGAACAAGAGTAACCATTTTATCTGTACCTTCCCCCACCACAGTGTGATCTTGGAATTCTTTGATGTTTTAAATTGTAAAATTTTATCATTGTTGCACTTTTATTATACACACTCCATCAGCCCTGTGCACCTTTTTAATATGCTGGAAATCTGCATATCCTTACATGAATCATACATCATTTCACCTCGCTATCCAGTTGCATTCATAGTGACGAATTCCTGTGAACTTTAGTCCAATTGCTTTGTCTACTTGATCCCCAGTTTCAAGAGGAGATTCAGAAGCGTGGATGGGGTCTTTTCACTACATGTGCTGGTCATGGATGACAAGAAATCACCCAAGAATTCTTCGCCAATGCAATGAGGGTTGCAGACGACACTTTTCCCCTAGGCACAGCATGGTGAGGGGAAAAATCATCAACTTCACTCCCTCTAACATCCAAAGAATTCTAAAAATTCCAGCTGTCCGTAAACGAGCTGGCCAACTGGACTTCTCCACCTTCAGCATCCAGGAGGAAAAGGACTACAAACTCATCCTTGAAACCATCTGCAGGGGAAGTGAAGACTGGGAATTTGACTGTAAAATGCAACCCAAGAACCTGACCACAAGACACCTCATCCCTAAAGCAAAAGTCTGGAATGTCTTCATTCTCAGCTCTTTCCTGCCAGTCTGCCACTCCTCCACATTAGCAGTGAAGAGGGCAGAGTTGATTTATGCAATCATGACAGACATGTCCATCCATGTTGGCGAAGTGATCAACAGTGCCATCATGGTGATCTTGAGCAGAAGCAGAGACTCTATAGGTTTCCCCTCTATCATTACTATGCTCTGCCAAGATGCTGGAGTTAATTTTGGGGACTATCACCAGAGAATTAGAGCAACCCCTCCCATCACCACAGCTATGGTGCAGGAGCTGTTCAAGCCTAAGAAGAATCCAGCCCTAGAGTTGACCCCACAATCTACAGGAAAGAAAGGCTTCCCTTCCAACATAAAAGACCAGCTGAAGTAGATAGCTCTGCAACAAGATGCCATACATGCTGGTCAGAAGGCTGCTCTGACCCTCACAGAGACTATGTTGCTCAATATAGGGAAAAAGATAGGGATGAGTGCTCAGCAGATTTACCATGCTCCCACCTTCTCAGCCCCTTATCTTAGAGCAGCGGTTCAGAATGATCTTCCGCCTTTCACACCTACAGCAGAAGAGGGGAAGAAAATACCAGACCCAGCTACAGCAGCAGAGGAGGAAGATGATGAAGACATAGACTCTGGCTCAACTGATGATGACCTCTCCTCTAGCTCTGATGAGGATGCTATTTAGTTTTAAATTTCTATTTATGTCATTTATTTACCCTTCCATTTCATTGTAATTAGTACACTCTTCCATTTATGTTCCTTGTTCTTAATTTTCCTTTAGTACTTTTACTCTGAACAGCAAGTTAACTCTTTGATGTTATATATATATATATATATATATATATATATATATATATATATATTCTCTGCATTAGAGTTTATTTTGCTGCTTCTTTTGGCGCTGAATTTATTGTCTCTTTGTGCAGAGGATGTCCTCAATTCCATCAAGAGGATCATATTTTTGCCCATGAGTTGAGGCACTATCATTCATGAAAGGGGGTGAAGTTCTTTGCCTCTATTTCACATACTCTTAAGCTCATTTTTCCTGCACAATCATACATAAAAATACAAAAATAATTATTTGTTTTATCTCTTTTCATTGAATTTAATTTTGTAATTCCAATTCTCGACTTTTACTGCAATCTTCATTCAATTCATGAACACACTCTACTTTTGTAAATAATTCTCTCTCCATGCCATGCTGAATATCTTTTCATGCAAGGTGAATTATCCTCACATGATGTGAAGTAGTTATCACCATTTTAACCATGGTAAAGAATTGAGCTCATAATCTCCTTTCTGTGTGTATATTCCATGTAATTTTGCATCCATCCTCTAGAACTTGCCCTGTTTCTTACTTGAATATGCATCATACAATTTTTATCTAGATGATTGAGGCCTCTTTTACACACACACTCACCATTGCCCACCCTTGCGCCTTATTGTATTACATCCCCATCTTTTGCCAAACTTAGTTTGCCAAAACTGTTTTTTTTTTCTTCCATCTAGAACGTATTTCTTTTTAGTAACATTAAGAGTGAATGCAAACACTAAGTTTAGGGTGTTGATTTTGATGGTAGTTGCTTGAGGACAAGCAACCTCTTAAGTTTGGGGTGGTAGACATCATACATGTTACTAATACATGTAAAAAAAAAATTGCTTAAATTTGAAAGAAAAAGAAAAGTGGTTGTCAAAGTCCAAGAAATCATAAAAAAAAAATGAAAAAGGAAGGAAAATAAATGAAGCAAGGTCCAAGAGATTGAAGAGATCTTCACATAATGAAAATTGATGAAAAATAAGGTGAACGAATGCTTGAACCTCTTAGGCTACCTCATTTGATGCATTTCATTCTAATTGTTGTATTCACTCACTCAAAAGGATTCCCTTATCTTGAAACCCACTTGAGCTTTTGACCCTCCTTGATCAAATTGAACCTTACCGATCCCTATTTATGACCAACCAAGTCCTTTTGATAGGTAAATCATTGTATTAAGGCAAAAGAGATTGAGAATATGGGCAAGCATATGGTAGGGTAGAGCAATTTGCATGTGTTGAGGGAAAATACCTAGCTTGAAACACTGACGAGTGAAACACCACCTTGTGAGCTAGATAATTTCTTTGCATTGTGTGAAGTATAATGAACCTTGTTGAAGTTTTGTTTCACTTGTATGGGACTTTGCATAAAATTAATTGACATGAGTGTGCTTTCTTTGTTGAATGACTCTATGATTTTGAAATGGAAGAAGCGTATGTTAGAGTTGAAAGATTGGAACAGGAAAATTTTGAGAAATTTTTTTGGATAAGTCCAACCCTTGTTACTTAAGTCCTTGAATTTTGATTTGCTTGAGGACAAGCAAAAGTTTCAGTTTGGGGTTGTGATGAATCCACATTTTACTAAATTTTTATACATCATTTATTACTTTTTATAGAAAAGAATAGACTTAGATAGTTTAAATAAGATGAACATTCCAATTAGGCTAAATAATATAGGTTTCTTAGTTTTTGATTAATTTACATTGGTTTAGATAGTTTATTTTACATGTTTTAATCATTTGAATAATGTGGCAGGAATCCCCAAGCCTATTTTGAAGAATTATTGGATTTTGAGGAATTTGAGGTGAAAGTAACTACTTTCAAGATTGATAGTAACCACTACAGCAAGCTACTTTTAGCAAAAGGACCAAAGTGATCACTGTCAAAGTTAAAAGTAATCACTCCAGAGAGCCCAGAATCCACTAAGCTACGCGTAAACACTTTCTAAGTTGAAAGTGATCACTCCAGAGAGTGCAGAATTTCAGGAGCTGCGCGTAAACACTTTCTAAATTCGAAGTGATCACTCTAGAGGGTGCAGAATGCGCGTGTTCACTATGAAAGTTCATAGTGATCACTCCAGAAAGCCCAGAATTCACTGATGTTGCGCGTGTTTACTCTGAAGATTCATAGTGATCACTTTGGAGGGCGCCTACCTTAGTATAAATAGATTTTTACCAAATTAGGGTTAAGACTTCTTACAGTTTTCATACATTTTCTCTTCCTTACTAAATTAGGACGATTTTCCAGAGCTTAGGGCAACCTTGGGTGACAGCCAAGGGTCCAACCTAAGGTTTGGTTTCTCATTTCCCTTGCTTTTACATTAATGCCAATGAGTTTTCTACATTTCCAACTTGCGTTTTTGACCCCCATTTCCATGGAGGGCTAAATTTTGTGTAATCCTTAGTAAGTTCACACAGATTCTTGAGTTCTTTGATTTTAATGATAATATAATTTATTTCTTCTCATGAATTACTTCTTCCTTGTCTCTTGAATTGAGTTAATGGTGAATGAGGGGGATATTGCTTAATTAACCTTAATTCATTTTAAGGAGATTCTAAACTAGGGATTGCTTAAATCCTAGGTTTAATTCTAAGGTTGCGCAACTTTGGGATGAGGGATTAGAGCCTAGCAAATTGCATAATTTCATTAGGACCATAAGGTTGATTTTCGCTTGTTAAATTAACCTAATTCATGGGAGAGAGGATGAATGTTAAATCTTGAGTGGAATGAGGATAGAATCTTTGTGGATGAACTAAGGATTGCTGTTTTCTATTGTTTGAATTAATTAAACTTGTTTGCTTGTTGCTCTTTATATTAATTTAAAACCACAAAACCCCCCATTTTAATTGCTTGTTCAATTAGTGCCTTCAACATGTTTAGTGAAGATTAATAGCCTATGTTCACGGGAGACAATCTAGGGTAACCCTAGTACTACATTAAGTTGTTTAAATTTTGATGAGGATTTGCGACAAATCTTTTAAACAAAACATGAAATCGCTTCATCATCAATCAAATCATCCAACAAATTAATTTGGAAAATAGAGTGTTCTTCCAACGGATGCTTCATGGCATCCAGAATGTTGAAGCGCACAATGCTGTCCCCAAACTCCATAGTAAGTGTCCTAGCGTGCACATCAATTTTCGTTCTTGCGGTCTTCAAGAACAGTCTTCCCAAAATTATTGGTGCAGCACCCTTCACTGATTCCCCCTCTTGCATGTCCAAAATATAAAAATCGGCTGGGAAGATGAGATCATTCACTCTGACTAGTACATCTTCAACAATCCCAGCTGGATTTGTTATGCTTCTGTTGGCTAACTAAATAACTACACCTGTAGGCTGCAGAGGGCCAAGAGACAGTGAAGTAAAAATGGACAATAGCATGACATTTATAGCTCCTAAATCTAGCATGGCATTCTCAATCCTATTATTACCAATAATGCATGGGATAGTGAATGTTTCGGGGTCCTTACATTTCTCAGGCATTGTGGACCTTTGTTTCTCAAAAAGTGAAGAAACATTTCTACCCATATTTACCTTCTCATTACCTTTAAGACGCCTCCTGTGGGTGCATAGGTCTTTCAAGAACTTGGCATACTTAGGTATTTACTTGATTGCATCTAGTAGAGGTATGTTCACCTCTACCTTCCTGAAGGTCTCTAAAATCTCTTTCTCAACCTCTTCAATCTTTTTGCTTGGCTGGATAACTCTCTAAGGAAATGGGAGAGGAATTGGCCTTTTAATATTATCTGCCACCTTTGGTTGAGCAGATGTAGGTTCTGGTTGTTCTTGAATCTCTTCCTCTCCATTTTGACCAACTATAGCTGGCGCACAACTTGGGTCTTCTTTCTCTTTGGACAATGTGGGCTCTTGCATAACTTTTTCAGACCTCAAAGTGATTGCACTCACATTCTTAGGGTTTGCTACAATTTGTGCAGGGAGATTTCCTGAACCTTGAGATTGCATCTGGTTCAAAGATGAGGCTAGTTGTCCCATTTGGTTCTCTAAAGTCTTGATACTAGCCTCGGTTCTTTGCTGGAAAGTGATGTTGTTCATGGTCAATTGCTTCATAAGCGTCTCCAGTGATGGTTCATTTTTCTGTGGTGCACTTGGTTGTGAGGAAGATGGTTGGTGATGGTGCTAGGATTGTTGTGGTGGGTGTTGGGATGGATGGGATCTATTTGGGCCAGCATGATGTGCTTGATATTGAGTGCCTTACTGCTGGTTGTGCTGTTGAGAATTGTTCCCCCATCTCAAATTTGAATGGTTCCTCCAGCCTGCGTTGTATCTATTGGAAGATAGATCCCAATTGGACTACTGTTGCGAATTTGAAAAAGGAAATTTATTAGTATAAATATTTGCAGCATAAGCCTGAGGATTACCTTCTAGAGTATCAAACTCTTGCAGTGTAGGACAGCTATCAGTGTAATGGTCTGTAGCTGAGCAAATGCCACACAACATGGCTGGAATGAGTGGTGGAGGAGGTGAAGATGCAGCAGCATTCTTTTGCATAGAAGCTAATTGCTTCACCATGGATGCCAATTCATCAAGCTTGTGTTCTATCTTGCTCGACTCAACAACTTGCACTTCACTCACATTTCTGGTAACGCAAGAATTTTGCCTTATTGCAAATTGTTGTGAGTTGGCAGCCATATTCTCAATCAAATTTTGGGCTGTAACTGGAGTTTTGTCAACCAATGCCCCTCCACTTGCAGGGTCTATCATGCTTCAGTCCATAGGGTGCAGTCCCTCATAAAAATATTGTATTAACAATTGATCACTAATTTAGTGGTGAGAGCAGTTGGTACATAGTCTCTTGAATCTTTCCCGATATTCATAAACGATTTCTCTTTCAAGCTGCCTTATCCCACAGATTTCCTTTCTTATGGATGCAGCTATTGATGCTGGGAAAAATTTCTCGAGAAAAAGTCTCTTCAAGTTGTCCCAACTAGCAATAGATCTAGGAGGGAGGTAGTAGAGCCAATCCTTGGCTGCATTCATCAGAGAGAACGGGAAAGCCTTTAATTTGACATGCTCCTCAGGCACACCTTGTGGCCTCATGGTTGAACAAACAATATGGAACTCCTTGTGTGGATCTTCACCTGCAAGACCATGAAATCTTGGCAACAAGTGTATTAGTCCAGTTTTTAGAACAAAAGGAGCATCAATGTTAGGATACTGTTTGCATAAAGTTTGATATGTTACATCCGATGCAGTCAGTTCCTTTAATGTTCTTTCATTGTCAGCCATTTTTTCAAATTCAAATTCTAAAGAATGAGGTGATGAATAGATAGATGAAGGAGATGAAGGTTCCTCAAAATATTCAGAATTATGTCTATGTAATCTAATGCTACTATGAAATGTCCTATCAATCTCTAGGTCAAGTAGATACAAGTCCCTAGGATTCAATCTGGTCATGCATTAGAAACTAACTACAAGGAATGAAAAGAAGTAAGCTAAACAAAACAGCAAAAATGTAGAAAAATTTAGATGACAATTATGCAGAAAACTAATGTCTAAATGCAGTAAAATGAAGCATTAACACTAAACTGCAAAATAGAAAGAAATTGCAAACTATGGCAAGAAAATATGCAACACACTAGCACAAATTCTGCAGAATAATGCAGCAAAAACAGGGCAAAATGCAGAAAAATAAAAAAACAGAACCCTAAAACAGAGTAACAAACAAGTTCAATGCAAAATTAACACCCAAGTCCCTGGCAACGACGCCAATTTGATGGACAAATTTTCTCGTTTTGCATAAAGATTTGTCGTCAACCTTCATCAAAGTATGCAGAAAAATTTATGGTATCTAGGATGCAAGCCTAGGTTGTCTTTGATGACTTGGGTTTGTAACATACATTGAACATGTTGTAAACATTTACTATGAAAGCAATTAAAACAAGGGGGTTTTGTGTGATTCCAATTTTAATGTAAAGGCAAGTGATGAAATTAATGAATCCAATTAATGAAATGTGCAACCCTTAGTTTGTTCATGTAATTCTATCCCTATCCCTCTCAAGATTCAATACTTTTCCTCTTCCTCTGAATTAGGGTAATTCAAAAAGCAAGAATTAACCTTAAAGTCCCATATGAGTTAAGCAATTTACATGGGCTGTGACCCTTTTCCCTAAGATTACGCAACCTTAGAAACTCTCTTAGGATTAAGAAAGCCAAGTTAAGAATTTCATTAAAACGAATTAGGGTTAATTAAGCAATGTCCCCCTCATTCAACATTAATTCAATTCAAAGAGTTAAGAGATATAAATTCATAAAGAAATGGGAATTATATTGACATTCATACCCAAGAATTCAAGAATCCATGAACTCACTAAGGATTACAAGAAAGTTTAGCCCTCCATGAGGATGGGTCTTACAAATTTAAGATGAAAGCAAAAGGAATTCAATGACATCAATGCAAGAATTAAAGGAAAGTGAAGAGAAATTATAAATCAAACCCTAAGATTGGCCTTGGCTGTCACCCAAGGATCCTAAACTCTGCAAAATGCTCCCAAAGTGGCAAAAGAATCTAAAATTATGAAAAGATCCGTACCCTAATTTCTAAAAATCTATATATACTAAGTCTGACAAGGCCCCATAGTGATCACTCTGTAAACAGGAGTATTTACGCGCAGCAACTTCAGATATTTTTTCCTTTCTGGAGTGATCAATCTCACTTTTGAGAGTGTTTACATGCAGGTACTTTGAATCTGGAGCTTTCTGGAGTGATCACTCTCACTTCAGAGAGTGTTTGCGCGCAGGTACTTTGAATCTGGAGCTTTCTAGAGTGATCATTGCTGCTTCTGAAAGTGGTTACTCTGGCCTATCCCTTAGAATCAGCTCCCTGGAGTGATCACTCTCAGAAGTGAGAGTGATTACTCCCAATTCATATTTTTCCCAAGAGCCAACAATTCATGAAATTTATCTAGAATTCCCTGCACAATTATTCAAATGATCAAAATTGCAAAATATATTCACAGAAATTAGCAGAAATAAGACAAAAATTAAGAAAGCTATTCACTGCTAGAAAAGCGGTATATATAGATGGATTTTATGGACAGATTTTGATCCGTCTGTATTACAGACAAATTTGTGGATTATTTTTTTTTTTATTTTCTGAAAAAGCCGTCTGTAATACAGATAGATCAAAATCCGTCTGTAAAATCCATCTGTAGTTTGCCCACCATTTGGCGTGAAATTGTATAGACAGGAATTACAGACGTATTTTTTTGTTTGTAATTTGAAAATAGGAGGGAATTTTATAGCGGGAGTTACAGATGGATTTATCCATCTGTAAATATAGCCGTTTTCAACCGACCTTTCTGGTGGCAAATTATAGACAAATTTTTCTGTCTGTAAATGGACTTGATGAATTTACAGACGGAGAAAGCCATCTGTAATTTGTCACCTGAAACGCACTGTTTCATTAAACCCTTTATAGACGAATTTTCTCGTCTGTAATGACAGAAACCCATAAAACCCCGCCTCCCCCTTCCCCTTCCTCATTTTTTCATAACTATCTCTCTCTTTTGCCCCTCTCTCTCTCACTCTCTCTAGGAGCTCAGTGTTTTGGCCTTTACGAGTGATTGGAGCATCCATTTGAAAGATTTTTTACATCATTGTATTCCTGGTACGATACTCTAACTTTTAATCGGTTTAGTTTTTTAATTTTTTATGTTTTTTAGAGACTTAAAATTTCTAAGATAGAGTTGTAGGATTGGAGATTGTATGACTGGAGGGAAGGGCATAGAGGTACTTCTCTGAACCTGATTATTGTGTGTTGTGGGATTGTTTGTGTTTGTGGAGTTTGTAGAATATGCATGTTGTGGAGTTACAAGGGGATGTGCTCTAGAACGGTTTATGATTGTGATGTGTTTGTATTTGATGTATCGATTAATATATTGTTATATAATATATTAGTTATGTGTGGTGAATTTTTGATTTTTGTAAAAAAGTGGTAAACAAATATAAGGAAATTGACATGTATTAGGGGAGATTTTGCCAAAATTTATATTAAAAATTTGTTTAATGTATAATAGAAGGTTGATACCACATTGTATATTTGTATTAGGTTTATATAGTTCTTGAGAAAGATGTTTCTCAGAAATCGTCAGTGGATGTATGATAGGTTGCACCCAAGTCGAGGGGGAATAAAACCTAAATTCTTTGAGGGTGTAGAGGAATTCATACGTGTCTGTTGTAATTCACAACAATTCATCACCAACCAATCAATTGACATATTTAATGGTATGCGTAGGTGCGTGATCCTAGTAATGGTATCACAGATCTTGACCGATATAACTTGTCTAGAGGTCCAAAAAATAAAGCATATTGTTGGCCAATTTACTTTGTTAATGGGTATAAATTCCAAACTATTGAATCATGTAAAGGGAGAAAAACAGATAATAATGGAGTTATTGTGAGAGAAAATTCAAGTGATGGTGACTGTGATTGGTATGGAAAACTTCATGAAATAGTTGAGCTTGAATATGCTGGTGAAACCATAAAAAGGATTGTCTTATTCAAGTGTGAATGGTTTGATCCAACAAGCCCAACAGGGACACGTAAACATAACCATTACAATATAATTGAGATCAACCATACCAAAAGATTTAGAGGCTTTGACCCCTTCATCATTGGACAAAATGCAAGACAAGTATATTTCTTATCTTACCCTGGAAAATGTAATAAGAGTTGGAGGATAGTAATAAAAACTAAACCAAGGGGTCGAATTGAAAGTGATGAAGTAGATGATGAAGATGCATATCAAATTGATAACTCAATCCCTTCATGTGTAGCAATAGACACTGTTGTCCCTCCAAATTTATCTTCTCTTTTGAATGAAATTGAAATAATTGACCCTTTTACCCAAGTTTTGAGAAATAATGAATTGGATGACATGACTGAAGATGAGGAGGAAGGATTTATGGATGAAAATTCATCAACTAATGATGAAGGTAGTCTTGAATTATCAGAGTGACTGAGGTAAATTAAGTAGGTATGTCAATTTACTATGTTTCTATGATTATTTATATTGAGTTATCACAAATATTAATTATATTTTCTAGCGATTATAGTATTTGTCACTAAACATATATTGTATTTGATTCAGATATGGTAGGTAAAGGTAAGAAGGGTATTACTCAGCGTCCTGATCGTGGCAACACTTCTTCACCCAGGGCTCCCACTTCGACCTCCACACTAGCTATTGTGCAGACTTCCCAGATTAGGGGACATGAGGAAATTATCATGGTGCCTAATCCAGGGTATATTGCTCCTCCCTCTCCAGTACAGCGAGTTTCACACTCTGCACCGCCTACTACACAGGGGACAAGAGAGGGATCCACTGCTGTCCCAGCTGGAAGAGCAAGGAAAGTGCATGGAAGAAGAAGTGGGCAAAGAAAATAGAGAAGAAGATAGAGAAGAAGGTAGCCAAAGGGAGGTCCAGCAGCAGATGAAGCAACAACATATGCAGATGCAGTAGATGCATGCTTATTTTGAGCTCATGAGAGCAAGCAGCTCCACACCTCTTCCTCCTCCTCCACCAGCTCCAGCACCACCAGTTTTCACCTCCATGCATCATTCATCCTCCGACTCCTCATCTACTGATGGTGAGGCTCCTTTGGATGATGATCATACAAATTATTCATGATGAAGACTTATATTTTATTTTTAAATGTATTTATTTGGATACTTTTGTCTTCCTTTGTAATAACATTTAAATTTTAAATTTTATAAATCATTTTGGTGAAACAATTTCCTAACTACTTTTTATACATCTGTTTACTATATACTTTTGTACTAACCGTTCTGTTTTACTTTCTAATTTCATTTTTGATACATTCACACCAAATCCATCTAAATTTTGTTAAGCTCAACTAATTATGATCTTGTGAAGTGGTAATTGAGAACTTTATTCCCTAAGGACGATACTTGGAACTCAATTTGATTCTAAGATTTTTTTATAACTTGCTACAACAACACTAGTACACTTGCTAGTCAGTTTACTTTCAGTGCAATAGCAGTCATAAAGTAATAGTACATTCTTGGATTTTCTATGGTGTGAGAATTTTGAGAAGTACTAGACTACATTTACATGAGGATAAACAGAAGCTTTTAACGAATTCTATATCCCTTATGAGTTGTGTATAAAGTGCAGTATACACATGATAGAATCACCTATATGAGTGTGGAGTGGGGCCGCTTCTATGAGATGATAGCTTAGTCTCTAGAGCACTCATGAACATCCAAGCACGTGTATGGCTAAAAAGCACAACACAACTATAATAGCAAGAGAAATGTATGTGACTTAAATGTGATCAAATGAGACTCTAATTTATATTAAAAAAATGTATTGGTTTATAGAAATTTTACTTCAATCATTACATTGTTAATTAAGGTCCTATTTTTCTAGGTCTAGTTCATAGTCCAGAAGACACCAAACTCGAAGCATTTACAGTCATGGTGTAACCTAATTTTAAAATAAGTTATTTTATTACGTTACACTATTTTAAAATAGGTGAGGGATTGTTGGAAAATAATATAATTATATTTCAAAAGAATTTATTAATTATTATTGTTATTTTATTATGCTAATTTAATTGCTATTATTACTTATATTTTCAGTTATATGTAATGTTTACGTGAGTAATCACACTAGTTAAAGTATTTTATATTTTGAGAAAATCGCACAAAAAATGTACAGACTTTTTTAATTAGATTTTTTTGGGTTGAGTTTTAGATCTTGATAGTTCTTGAGAGCCTTCATTTTTAAATAAAAAGAGTCTATGTCACACAATTGGAGAACTAACTAGCAAGTGTACTAGGTAGTTGTAGCAAGTAATAAAATTTGGAAATCAATGTGAGTCCCAAGTATCGTCCTCAGGGATTAGGTCTATCAATTACCACTTCACAAATCAATAACTAGTTGAGCCAAACGAATTTGGAGTGTTTTGAATTATTTAACAAAAAAAGCAATAAAGTGTAGAAATCTGAAAAATACAGCAGAATAGAAATACGAATTTTGTATTAAAATGCTATGTGGAAAATAGTTAGGAATTAGGAATCACTTCATCAGATTTTCTATTGCAATGTAATAATGTTCTGGACTCTTAAGAATTCTAATTGATTGATAATCAATTTCACTTCTTTAACTAAAGGACAATTCCTTCCCTCGTTGATCCTAATACCTAATTAAACCTCCCTAATTCCTTAGGTGAAATTCAATCAAATATTGCATTAAGTTCTGGAAATTATAGGATTACTAGATTATGATACTTATTCCTAAGATCTCAATAACCTAGGCATATGATTCAGATCTGAGAAATAAACTCAATTTCCATTGATGAAGATTCCTCTAGGTTCAATTGAATGAAGGATTAGTTC
The DNA here is from genome assembly GCF_003935025.1 of Abrus precatorius. Taxonomy (NCBI): domain Eukaryota; kingdom Viridiplantae; phylum Streptophyta; class Magnoliopsida; order Fabales; family Fabaceae; genus Abrus; species Abrus precatorius. Next base: position 13,693,061 of record NW_020874439.1, read on the forward strand.
ACAACTGCATTAAGAACAGAATCACATACTCAATTCAATCAAAGTGGCCACTCTTATGAAGCAAAGTGACAACGTCCAGAGTCAGGAAAAATTATAAATTGCAGAAATGCTCAGATTTTTGGATCTTTTGTTCATTTTTCATTTCCACTTAGTTCCTGGGTGTGGAGAGAGTCAGAGAGAAAAAGTGGGGACGAAATTATCTGAAATGTTGGATTGAAAATTTCTGAATATGATTATCTGAAATTATCTGCTGTTTTGAAATCAGTTCTGCATTATTTCTAATAAAATAGCTCTTTGCTGACAATGAGTGAGTTACAGATCTATGTTTGAAAATTAGTTGAAACCTGCAAATATCCCTCTGCGTTACCATGTTTTTCTGTGAGAGTGTGCACTCTGAACATACAAATTAGGGATATCAATTTAAAATTCCTCAGAATAAGATTACTTAATATTGTGCATCTGTCTCTTGCATCTGCATATTGACATACCCTGACAGCAGATTGCATGTTAATCTGTTAGAAATATAGTAGTAAGATGTACTTTTTGCCTCTGTGCATAGAGAAATTAAACTTGTTAAATTGAATTGTTATTGTAGCAAACTAAAAATGGCAAAACATCAAACAAAACTCCAGTTGGATCTTCTAAGGGCACTTCCAGATCAAAAAAGGGCAGAATGAATGGAGCTTCAACCTCCAGACCAATTGAAATGCATGACCCTAGATTTAGGAGTCTGGCCCATGAAAACTACTTCAGGGCAAATATACTGAGAAGAAAAATCATCTCAGACAGAGCATTTGAGATTGCTGGAGAGAATTACCCTGAATACAAGGAGGAAATCCAGAAAAGGGAATGGGATTCCTTCTGCTCTATGGCTGGCATGGGCTGGAGGGAAATTACACAAGAGTTCTATGCCAAAGCTATGAGATTTAAGGGAGATCAGATCCCCAAATTCCACACAATGGTTAAGGGGATGAGAGTGAACTTCACTCCTGTAAACATAAACAGGGTGCTGAACATAAATTCTGAGAAGCAACCAGGGCAGCTGGAATTCAGTGCTTTCAAGAACAGTCATGACAACGACTATGTGGAGATCTTAGAGAAAATTGGAAGACCAGGAACAACTTGGAAGCTAAACCAGGCCAAGAAGTCCAAGTGCATCACTACAAAAACCTGCTACCTTTTGCTAAAGTCTGGAACACATTCATTCTGAATTCTTTTACGCTAGTCAAGCACAGCTCAACACTGGCAGTAAAAAGGACAGAATTTCTTTTTGCCATTGTGAATGACATGTACATTGATGTGGGAGAGATCATTAGTGAATGTATTGTTGTTCGCAATCTAACACTAGCAAGTGCACTAGGATTGCAGCAAGTGATGAGTAAATTTAAGATCAGAATATCGTCTCCACAGGGAATTTAGGTTTCAAGTACCACTTCACAGAATTATAACCATTTGAGCCATACGAATTTTTGAAGGAGATTTGTAACATATAACAGCAATAAACCAAAGCAATTAAAGCAAAGAACTTGTAGAGAAATAGAGTATAAGATTTGTGATGAAATGAAATAGCAATGAAGGATAGTTAGGAATTTACTTCACAAGAATATCAATATCAATCCAATTAAATCCTCTGAACATTCAAGTAATTGAATAATTGACAATCAGTTTCACATATATCTAGCCAAAGGTTAATTCCTTAACTCATTGACCCTAACAATCCACTAAACCTCCCTAATCCCTTAGGTGAGATTCAATTTCAGGTTGCATTAAGAATTAGAACTATAAGATTGCAGAATTAGGTCTCCTTATCCCTAAGAAATTCCTAAACTCTGGTTGCCAATTCAGATCGGAGCAAACAATCCAATTCCCATTGGTAAAGATTCCTCTTGATTAATCAAATGAATTTCCATTCAGAGATTGCATGAAAAGCAGAATTAACAACTCAATTAATCCAAGAACTTAAAGTTCAGAAGATAAAGTCGAATCAATACATCAATTCGAGTTCCATAAACCCCTAACTATGGGAAATTAAGCACACATTGCAACAAAAACAGAGAAAGAAGAAGAAGAAGAAGAAGAAGAATGCAGAGCAGCCATGGCCACGAGTTCCAATCCGATCCCTCTTCTTGGAGCTTCAAGCTTTGACCCCAATCTTCTCTCCACTCTCTCTCAACGAGAATCTAACTAACAAAACAGAAAATGAGCAACCGATCCCGGTTTTCGCGCTTCAATCATGTATATATAGAAACCCCAGTTCTGCGTGTTGTCAGTTTTCTTCACAAGAGTAACCACGCAAAAGCTTTATATAGTGCGCGTGTTCACTTTCAAGAGCAAGAGTAACCACGCGCAACTTGCAGAGTTGAAGGCTTCTCTGGAACATTCACTTTTATTCAGAATAGTGGCAACGCAGGAGGTCAAGGGCTGCGCGTGATCACTTTCATGAGTAATAGTAACCACGCGCAAGCTGTCCTGATACAAGTGCCTCTGGAACGCTCACTTTCGCTGGCAAAAGTGACAACGCGCAGCTCCTCAGGAATAGAGTCTTCTCTGGAACGTTCACTTTCGCTGGCGAAAGTGATAACGCACAGGCTCCTCTTCTCATTTAGGCTCTGGAATGATCACTTTCACTAACAATAGTGATCACGCCCAGCCTACATCCCATAATTCTTGTATTTTGGAGTCCAACATTGTCGTTCTTCCTCTTCCTTTCCATTGATAATCCATTTCCATGACTTTTGCTCAGATTATTCCTTCAAAAACAAGATAAATTCCTTAAGAACTAAGCATAAATTCTACAAATGCGAAAATAACTACAAATTGAAATAAAACTTTCAATCATTCTCTTTTTCTGAGTTTTTCTGCTTTCTTCATATATTTTCCTTATTAAATGAGCTAGAATTATGCTAAAATATCAGTAAAAATATGGATTCATCATGTATCCTAAATATTTTGAAAACAAAGAGAGATTCACTAGCCTTTCCTTCATTAATAACTTTGCTTTGTGAAGATGCAGGGGTAGAGTTTGGTGACTACCAAGAGAGGATCATTCCTTCTATTTCTGTATCTATGATGAAAGAGATTTATGCCACCACCTCCTGCACCTGAGCAGATCCCATTCCTTCTCAGGTTAGAAAGGAGAAGCCAATGATGATGAAGGATACCTTGAAGCTGATGGCTGAAAGGCAGAATCAATTAGCTGAGAGAAAAACTGAGTTGCATAGCAGTGTCAAAGCTGGAATAATGCTATTGGAGTGTGTGATGCTAAATATTAGTCAGAAAATGGGAATGACCAAGGATGAAATGTATTACACTCTAGACTTGGCAGAGAATGCTCAGTGTCTACGCTCCTCAGTTTTCAAGGATCTGCCAATCTACAAGACCCATTTTCCACAGCAAGCTTATGAAGAGGTGGTGCAGGAAGAAGAAGAAGAAGAAGAAGAAGAATCAGAGGAGGAAGAAGAAACCTCAGAGGATGAGAATGAAGCAGAAGAGTAGATTCGGATTCTTAATTCTGTTTGTTTTTAATTTCAGTTTATGTAAATTTTAACAATTAGGAGTTTTTGTTTCTATAAATGCCGTAGTTGTTCAGAACAATTTTAACACTTTTCAATTGTAATGAAGTTCAGTTTCTTTTAGTTTTATAATTCTGAAATTCCAATTACCTTATTTTTCTGATGATTGATGGAATTTTGGTGTTTTGTACAGAAAATGTCACAATCACACAGCACTCACACATAATGGATGTTGACACTTGCACAAGCTGCCATGAAAGGGGGGTTATTCTTTACCTCTTATTCATGTGTTAGCTTCACATGACACTGAATTGTTTATGAAAAATACCAAAAATATTAGAATAGATATTAAAATGCTGGTTGTGAATCAAATAAAGTTTGATTGATAATTCTGTGAATTATGTTTGAATTTTCTTTTTAAGTTGTTTTTCCCATTCTCAAATTGAGATCACACTTGTATTTTCAACATGAGATAATCTTGCCACTAGGTGCATATAATTCTGAAAAGTGAATTGTGAGTTCATTGACTAACATGTTCACCTAAAAACCTTGGTGAGACTTTAACCTCATGCATTTCTTGTTGTGTGTTGATTAAATTCACAGTTTGCTGCACCTTTAAGAACTTGCATTGTTTCTTGCTGGAATTTGTAAATTGTACACTTCACATATATGATAGAGGCCTTCTTTGTTCATGCTTAGAGCCTAAATAAACCTCCCTTATGCTGAGAATCTTAGTTCACCCTTTTGAGCCTTTAACTTTTATTTTGGTAAACTTCAATATAAGCCCTAATAAAAAACTAAGAAACCTATCCAAATTAGAAAAAGGCAAATTGAGTTTAACCAAAGATGATTTTCAGAATTAAGTTTGGGGTGGCATGTTGTGTTGATGTATGATTTGCTTGAGGACAAGCAAAATTCTAAGTCTGGGGTGGGTAACAACAAAATATGAGTTGTTTGGAAAGAAAAGAAACAGCAAAAAGCTCTAACTTCTGAGTATTTGAAAAGAAAAATGAAAAAGCAAAGTATAAAAAAAGAAGAAATAGGAAATGTGAAAAATAGAAAAGATATTTGTGCATAAAGGCATAAATTGATTACAAAATTTAGAAAAAGTTGTTTGGCTCATTTACTTGAATCTCATCTCATGCTAAATTCAAAAAAGCTGTATGGAAGATAAAAGAATGCAATCTCATGCTAATTCTGAATCTCATCTACTTGAATTGCATTTTTCTGTTTGGCACAACCTACATTGTTTTCCAAAGTGATTGAACACCTACCTGTCCCTTAACCTCAAAGTCACCTAAGAAGTCCTCTTGATATATGATTTGTTACATTTTTATAGAGGAGAGTGAGAATATATGTAAGTCTATGGTAGAGTGTAGTAAAATCTATGATTTTGAAAGAAAACAGTAGCCTAAACACTATTGTGATGAGGGAAACAATTCTAGTGAGTTGTGATCATGCTTTTTAATGTTGCTCACAAGAACTTTGCTGATATATATGAACTTAGACAGTAATTCTTACTCAGAGTTGGATTAATGCAGTGTGACTCTAGCATGATGAGTAATTGAATGAACAACTTGTGTCACGACCTCAAGGGCAAGGTCATAAACATAATCCATTAAATCTCAGCAATACACAATAATCACTCTTAATTAGGCATTCATGGATAATCATTAAGGAAATCAACATGGATTGATTGAGAATAATTCTTAAACAATATAAGTATTACAAAATATGACTTAGCTTATCATTACAAATAATAATTACAGCAAAGGTCGAATACACAAGAAATTCCTACAAAACCTAATGTCTAAACCTCCGCTTCTCCATCAGCTACTCCTGTCAGCCTGGGAAGCTGAAGCCTCACCTGCCTGATCTGCTCACGTACCAAGATACGATCATCGCAGCACAACATCACAACAATAATTGCAAGGGTGAGCTTACAAAAGAAATAGCATATCAAAGTAGAATAAATCTTAGTAAATCTGCAAGAAAACAGCAAATGCATCCCATGTTGCCCAGCCCAGTTCATGCTCATGCAGCAATGAGAAACAGTATCCATCTGGCCTTTTTATAGCACACTCAGCAGGTCCAGAGGAACTGTGCCGGTCCAGGAGCGACCCGTTCTGGTATCTGGATCCAGATAGTATAGCTCAGCTTTCTAAAGCCACATGACTACCCACCTAGCATGTGACACAACACCTATCATGACAGCCCTATTCAGCTCTAGTATGATGCAGCAATCATCATATTAATAATTTCAGCAATAGTAATTATGTAACAGCTCAGCTAATTCATCAAAATTTCAGCAAATACAACATTATTAACTCAGCAACCAGCCCAGTAATTTACTACACGTCATATTCAGCACATTGGGTCATCCTCCCTAGGGTTTTTCACAGCATACAACCACATTACTCTATCATTCGATTATCAACTACTCCCCCTAGGGTTCTACAACAATCAATCACATCAATACAATAATTTCATTCCAAAAACGCAGTTCTAGCCCTCTCTCAACACCTCTCATCACTCCCAAATCATCAAAATGACCTAGGGCAAGCTCCCCTTACCTCAATCCGGTGTTTTTCAAGGTGCTCTCGGTTATTCAAGTCTAGAATTCGCAAGAACTTCCCTACAAACGCAACCAAGCTCAGAGAAAACAAATGGGGATTGGAGGAATTCAAGGAATCTCAAAGGAAACCATAGAACTTACCCAAAATGGCTTCAATCACTCCCCTTGGCCTAGAATCACGCAAGAGGTTGGGGTTTTCTAGTGATTTGGAGTGGGAATCGACCGAAAATGCGAAGGAAAGAAGAGAGGGGTCGAGGGTTTTGAAATAACCCTCGCGTAGCTCTCTAAGAACCCTTAAATACAGTTTGAATCGCGACATTCTCGCTGCAGCGACACGCCCTCTCGCCACAGCGAAAAACTTAGAAGAAATTGCACTCTGGTTTCTGCAGAATCTCGCTACAGCGAGACCCTCTCGCTACAGCGAGACTACACCCAGAAATGCAGACTAGATTGTCGCTCTCTCGCTACAGCAAGACCTCTCTCGCTACAGTGAGAAGGCGACAGACGCAGGCTTTTCTCCCTGAGACCTCTCGTTACAGCGAGAATCCCCGCGCTATAACGAGAAGGCCCTGCACCAGAACTTAGGCTATTCCACTCATTCAAAATTCAGCCACTACCCAATATAAATATATATATACATCCACATCAGCTCAACACATAGCTTATTCAGTTATAATTCAACAATCAATGCAATAAGACAAGGTAAATACATTCATTCATGGCAACATTACACTCAAGTCTTATCATTTCAACACATACAAACCAAGGCATTACAACTTGATTGAAAATTTTGCAGAAAACACAGAATTGGAAATTGGAAAATCTGAGAAAAGCAGTTTGTTAATTGAATTTGAAAATGGAGGAACTTACCCTTGGTTTAGTTTGATTTGCTTGAGAACAAGCAAAAATTCAAGTTTGCAGTATGATGAATCCATATTTTTACTAGTATTTTACTATAGTTTTAACCCATTTAATAAGGAAAATATGTTAGGAAAAGCAGAAAAACTCATAAAAATATAATGATTAAAGAATTTCTTTAAATACATAGTTGTTTTAGAATTTGTGAATTTTCTGTGTAGAATTTAAGAATTTTATCATGTTTTTGTAGGAAAATCTGAGCCAAGTGCATGAAGATGGAATATCAATGGAAAGATAGAGGAAAAGTGGCAACTCTGGACTTATAGAACAAGATTAATGGAATGAAAGATGGGCGTGATCATTATTGTTAGTGAAAGTGATCGTTCCAAAGCATAAATAAGGAACATAGTCTGGGCGTGGTCACTCTTACCAGCGAAAGTGAGTGTTCCAAAGTCTCTCTTAGAAGAACACATTGGGCGTTATCACTATTGCTGGCGAAAGTGGATGTTCCAGATAGGAGTGTATCAAGGCAAGTTGTGCGTGGTCACTCTTGCTCTCGAAAGTGATTACGCGCACTCCCTGACCTCCTTACGTTACTACTCTTATCAACGAAAGTGAATGTTCCAGTCTTCCAGAAACTACATGAGCCACTGCGTGGCCACTCTTATGAAGCAAAGTAACAACGCCCAGAGTCAGTAAAAATTATAAATTGCAGAAACGCTCAGATTTTTGGATCTTTTGTTCATTTTTCATTTCCACTTAGTTCCTGGGTGTGGAGAGAGTCTGAGAGAGAGAGAGTGGGGACGAACTTTGAGCTCTAACCTAGAGGAATCAAATTAGGGATCGGTTGAAGATGCTTCTTCTGTGTTCTTCCTCTTCTTCTCTTTCTTTTTCTTTCTCTGCTGCACTGGCTTTGTAATTTCTTCATAGTTAGGGATTGTAGATCCAAAACGAACATGTTGAATTGATTTTGGATCTGGATTTCAAGTTTTGGAATGGATTGAGTGGTTGATTCTGCACTTTACGTAGTAATTGAATTGAAATTTGATTAACTAATTTCAGAGGAACTCTTGCAATGGAAATTGAATTTGTTCTTCAGATCTGAACCAATCACTAAGATTATAGTTTTCTTAGGGATAAGAGAACTTGATCTTGCAATCCTTTGGTTTCTCACACTTCAAGCAACATTGAATTGAATCAGATCTAAGGAATTAGAGTGATTTAATTGAATGTTAGGTTCACTGAGTTAAGGAATTAACCTCTGAATAATACAACGTGAAACTGATTGTCATTCTTTCCAATTACTTGGAAGTTCAGAACTTTATTGATTCAACATTGGAGTTTTGGTGAAGCAACTCCCTAGCTATGGTCTCTACCTCTGTTTTCTCACAATTGTTTGTTCATTGCTCTGTTTTTCTTCTGATTTCACTATTTGTCAATTTTAATTCCAAACACTCTTTGAAATTCGTTAAGGTCAACTAATTGTGGTCTTGTGAAGTGGTAATTGAATACTTTTATTCCCTAAGATTGATACTTGAGACTCTAACACAGTTCTATCATTTTTTATAACTTGCTACATCAACACTAGTACACTTGCTAGTTAAATCAACTTCTCCTTAGAAGTGTGACAGAGATCTGCAAATTACATATTCAATTAAGAAACAAAACAAGTTCTAGAGGTGCAATAACAAATGAGATTAAATTTCACACATAAAAAATGCTTATGCATGAGGCTCAAATCTCACTAAGGAATTTTACGTGATAATGTCAATCAATTAAGCTCACAATCCACTTTTTTCAAAATTATATGCACAAAATGGCAAGACTACCTCCTTTTGAAAATTACAAGTATGACAATCATGTGAGAATGGGAAAAACAACTTATGAAATTAAGAAAACAGAATTCACAGAAATGCAATCAAATACAGTGCATTCATAGAAGTCAGTTCATGATCTAATCTAATATTTTTATGTTTTTCTGGAAGTATTTTCAGTGATAGTGAAGCTAAACTCATGAAATAAGAGGTACGGAATTCACCCCCTCTTTCATGGCAGTTGTGCAAATGTCAAAATCTAATGTGCTTCAGTTCTGAGTTATAAGAGTATGGTCTGCACAAAACATCACAATTTCCATCAATTAATCAAAAAAATAAGCCAAATAAAACTACAAAATTTTAAAGCAAATAAAACTGTAATTCATTACAACTAAAAATGAACCAAATTGTCTTTAACAACTCAAAAGTAACTAACTGAAAATTGCAGAAAATAAAAGTCCTAATTACTAGAATTATACAATACTAAATTTAAAGAAAATAGAAATAAAAATAAAATCCTAAGCTAATATTCTGCATCTTCCTCTTTTGTACTGTCCTCCTCATCTTCATCTTCATCATCCATTTCTAAAAAATTCCTAAAGGAATGTTGAAACAAGTGTTGAAGAAAGGGAGGTTGTTGAAGGTAGTAGCTCTCAAGCATTTAATGTTCTCCACCTTAGATTGATACAGCTGCTCCTTGGTCATGCCTATTTTCTTTCCAAAATCAAAGAAGTCTTGCTGCCCAATTTCCTTCTCAACAAAGATTATGCAAAACTCTATTGATGTTCATAACAGAGAATTCCACCTCTACACCTCTAACCATGATGTGGTGGTTAGGTAATTGCTCTCCCTTAGTCCTTACTCTCTTCTAAATTTTCTCCACAAATTTAGGATGATCACTTTTCAGCTAGCTCAAGGTTCTTATCATGAACTATCTTCCTCTCAAAATATTTGCCTTTATGTAGTTCTCATAAGCTTTGCTTTTGAATCTTCGATCATAATTGGGTACAGCCCTTGATAATGAGACACCTGCAAATCTGCCCCTCTTTGATCTAAGATTTCCTCTAGGTGTGCTTGCCATATTTCAGTTGAAATCACAAATTAAGTATGGAAAGAATGAGTTTCAGGATTTGTCAAAATTGTAGCAAATATTTCAGCAAACTAAGCACTTTTTCTAACTCAAATTATAGAGAAATTGTTGTCCTAAGACTGTATGCATCAACAACAAATCATCAATCAAGTACAAATCATCAAATTTCAACTATATAGAGTGCAGAATAGTATTCAGGCTCAACTCAAATTTTAATCAATCATATGCAGTGTGGTGATGTAATGCACTGTGATCAAGCCATATTCCAATCAAATTTCAATGGTAAACATGTGATTTTCAGAGCAGTGAAGTGTAATATAGTAACTAATAATTCAAAACATCATAATCAATCTATTACAACAACCAAAATTTACATTGACACCCACTAAATTCACTATGAAAACCTTTTCTGCACAAATAATTATAAAAAATTATTTCAGAATTATGCAGAGTACATGTACGCAATTTCTAACATCACAATGCAATCCAATCACAATTAAATTTGTAGAGAATAAGCCCTATGTTCAAATACCAAACACAACATCATGTTCATGTGGAAAAACTCTAATTCAGTATCGAATCTCAATTAAAAATGATAATTTCAGCATGAAATCAACTCCTTCACCCTTCAATTACCTATTTGAATCAATAATTTCACAGAATTTACCCTCAATCCAAATTCCTAAATTTTCTCCAATTCATCCCCTTCAAGAACCCTAATCAGAAAATTCAAAATTAGAGGAAGAATTACTTGGAATTAGAGTGCAATAATGATGTAATCTTACTCGTAAGTAATGGTACTGCAGATAATCAACACAAATGTACCTAATGATAAGTAGGAAAATCAAATTTTAGGGTTAGGGTTTTGTGGTTCTGCATTATCACTCTTAGCACTTTAAGTAGCTATGCAAACTAGGTAGAAACTTTAAATGGGGAAAGTTGTAACGTCCTAAATTTTGTAATATTAATTATTGATAATTATATAAATATAAATGTATATTCATGTGTGTATTTTTTTAGATATATATTGTGAATATGTATGTGTGTGTATATATATATATGTATGCATGACTGGTTGGGCTGAAATGGGCAAAGTGCCTAAGTACAGGGCGAGATACTGGGCTGTTCTTGCTGCAGCGAGAGGATTCTCATTGTAGCGAGACGACCCTAGAAGGAAGGACTGAAACTGTCACCTTCTCGCTGTAGCAAGAAAACGACAGTTTGGGGTACATTTCTGGGTGCAGTCTCGCTGTAGCGAGATTCTGCAAACACCAGAGTGCAGTTTTCTCTGATTTTTTCACTGTAGCGAGAGGGCGTGTCGCTGCAGCGAGAGTATCGCGACCAGAAAAGGATTTAAAGGGGGTTAGGGTTCGAGGAGAGTTATTTCTCCCTCTCCCTTCGATCCTTTCATGCTCAAAGCACTTTTCACCGATTAAATTGCCTCCAAAGTCGTTCGGGAGCTTGATTAAAGGTTTAATCCGTGTGGAGAATGCTTAGAGGTGAGTTTTAATGGTTGGGGTTTTGGTTTTACATCCCCTTTCTCTATTTCCATGGTTATCCTGGGTTCTCATGGAGTTTTTCCATGTATTTAGGATGAAATTCGTGAGGGGGAGTACTTCTTGGTGGATTTAGCATGTGGAACGTCAATCCGAGATAAGGGAGACTCTACCCTACTCTTTGTACGCGATTTACCGTTACTTAGTTGAATATTGTGATGTGGCTGACTAGAGGATAGGAAATTGCTGTGAAATATGATGTGGGCCATATGCCGTGATATATGAATATTATGTGTATGGATGAGAGAATATGTGGTTGATGGAATTTTGCTATGTATTGCAGTGTGTGAACAAATGTGGGCCTGAGGGCCGTGTAATATAGATGAATGTTGGCTATGTGTCGTGTAATGTGAAATGAATGTGGGCCTAGTGCTGTGTATTTGAATGCAATGTGGACTATGTGCCGTGTGTAAGCATGATTATTGCATGCATGAATGGAATATGTGTGAATGGGCGTGTTAGCGCCGTTGTAATGTGTTGTGAATGGTTCAGCGATACACTGGGGTGTGGGAGATGAGGACGGTAGAAATACCTTGGGGAAGAGGGAGTGGTGGTGACACCGATTGCGGAACGAGTGCACCACGAGCCACACACTCTCTTCCTGACTAGACCTCTGACCATTACCTTTGCTGAGCGACCCGTGACTGCCTACGTGGTATTCGTGAGGCGGGGTAACCAGCGACCATTCATTGTGTAAATCTGTGATCACAATGCTACAGTGAATGTGGCTGGCGTGCATATGCATTGGGTTTATGAATTATACTTATGGATGTGAAATTCTGCTTGGTTAATGTATTGGAAATGTTCTGGAGGTGAGACTCTATATTGACTATGTGTTTTGGGTAGTGTAGAGTACTCACCCTTACATTCATTTTTCAGGTAATCAAGACGATCAGCACCGAGCTCAGTGAAGGGGTGGATGGAACTGCTATAGGACTTAGGACATTATTTTGGAAAATAGTTGTATTAAAATAAGTCCTGTAGCGACTGTTTGATATAATTTGTAACCCCTTTCTTTATTTGAAATGGTTGATGAAACTTGAATTAAAATGAAAATTTTATTATTTCAAAAATTTGCAAAATTTCTTATTTATTGAAAATTAAATTTAAGGTGTTACAAAAGTGAACAAGCTAGAGTCATGTAAATGAAATATAATGTACGTAGCTACGCCAAATGGGTAGAGTAGCTGCCAAAACATGCACGTAGCTACTTCAAACGCCTGAAGTAGCCACGCAAGAGCCTCTTCTTCAATTTTTCTGAGGTACCCTTGCGCGTGTTCACTTCAAGTGATCAAAGTGTCCACGTAAAGTTGCGTGTGGACACTTTAAGTGGCGAAAGTAGCCACGCAAAAGCTTCGTTGCAAAATTCAAGAATAATGAACTTTTGCGTAGACACTTTATGCACTTGAAGTGTTCACTTAAATGATCAAACTTCAGAAATCAGCCATTGCGCCTCAACTCTTCTTCCTCAAAGTGATTACTCAATTAATGAACATCCTTTTAAACACAATTATATCACTTTGTCTCATTCTTCTCTTTCTTCTCTGTTTGAATTAACACCTACAAAATCAAAACTCAGATTATACACATTTAATTCTATGAAAACGCAGAATTAACTACTGCATTATACTAAAAATTCAGAAGCATGCAGAATTCTAAAATTCAAAATTAACCAAAATTTAAAATTAAGCTAAATTCTATCAAAATTTAAAGGTCAGAAATTTAGAAAGGAACAAAGAAATAATCCTAAAGTATCTGTGGTTATGTTGAGGAAAATGGATGTTCCAGCACTCCAACTCAAAACACTCCTCTATAGGTTGACACTTTTACTCCCAAAAAAAATTATTACCTATAACCAGAAATTCAGATCATGTACAAAATGAAATCAAAAACCAGAAATTAACAAAATCTAAAGGGAAAGAAGTGTGAGTTGCCTCTCACAAAACGCTCTTTTAACGTCACTAGCTTGATGCCTATTGATCTTTGATTCTAAGAGATGATTTTGATGATAATAGCTCTTGCTCTATCTTTAAACATTTCCTCTTTTTCTCACCAATGTGCAGCTCTTCATTTAATTTAGAACCTGGATGAAATAAAAGTGGAGGAACTTCTAGTAGCTTGATATACTCAACAAGCTTCCTCTCATGCTCTTTATTATCTTTATATCTAATTCCAGCAAGGATCTCTCTTAGAATAGAATCATCATTCTGTTTTTCCTGCTTAGAATTTTGCAGTCCTTGAGGAAATGGAAGCTGTTTGCATTTAGCTTCATCTATTAGCTTGCAAGCATCTTCAAACAACCTCTTTTTGGTTCTTTTTTCAGGTTGTGTCTTGCTATAGTCCTTTGGTTCTTCTTTCTTTAAAATTGTTAAATGTTCTTTCTTGCAATCCTCTTGTTGCTTATCTTGAATCTTTTTTTCTTCATATTTATCTAGTGCTCTTTCTTTCTCGGTAGCTTTAGGACTTGAAATTTCCACCTTATTTCTTGTGAAAGCAGCTTGGCATTGCTTTATTGGATTTACAATGGTGTTGCTAGACAATTTCTCATCATTCCTATTTAACAATTGTTTTGAAATTTGTCCTATTTGCATCTCCATCTTCTCCATGAATGCCTCTTGATTCTTTAAACTTGATTGAGTAAACTCCATAAATTAAAGCAAAGTTTCTTCAAGTTTATTATTTCTGTTTGGAAGAGTCTTTGAAGGCTGCAGTCCTCCTTGACATTGAGAATATGATACTTGAAAACAAGGCTGTGAAAATTGAGGACTGGAGAATGGTGTTGTCACAGCAATCATTTGTTGATTCCAATCATAATATAGCTGACTCATGTTAGCTTGATATTGATATACATGAGGAAAGATAGATTCATGTCTTTGAAAATTTCCTCCATAATTGATTTCTTCTTGAAACTCTGGTGCAACCACATTATAGGTTTTATTCAAATCGTTTTCACTGTAAAAATCACATACCAAGGGGTTAGTTTGGAAAATTCCAGCTTGAAAATTATTAATCAAAGATTCAAAAGCATTTGCTTCATAAGCTCTTGTTCTTGCAACTTGGCTTTGATAGAAATGTTGATACATGTTGGTTGCCATCAAACAATAGAGCACTTTATTTTTCTAGTGTTTCTTTGCATACAAAAAGAAAGTAAACAAAATTCAAATGAAATCAGTAACCAAGCAAAATAAAATCTAAAACAATGCAAAAAATTACAAAACAAAACATGTACAAAATATAGAAATTTATGCAGAATGAGATTTACAACTATGCAAAAAAAATGCAAAATGAAATTATGCAGAAAACTACACAAAATGTAGGGAAAAAATTATGCAGAAAAATTAGAAAGTTAGTAGAAAAATTAGAAAGTAAAACAACAAAAAGAAATGCTCAATCTAGCCATCTCTCTGCTACTAATGATATTGAAAGTAAATAATCCCCAGCAACGGCGCCAAAAACTTGTCACACAATTGGAGAACTAACTAGCAAGTGTACTAGGTAGTTGTAGCAAGTAATAAAATTTGAAAATCAATGTGAGTCCCAAGTATCGTCCTCAGGGATTAGGTCTATCAATTACCACTTCACAAATTAATAACTAATTGAGCCAAACGAATTTGGAGTGTTTTGAATCATTTAACAAACAAAAGCAATAAAGTGCAGAAATCTGAAAAATACAGCAAAATAGAAATACGAATTTTATATTAAAATGCTATGTGAAAAATAGTTAGGAATTAGGAATCACTTCATCAGATTTTCTATTGCAATGTAATAATGTTCTGGACTCTTAAGAATTCTAATTGATTGATAATCAATTTCACTTCTTTAACCAAAGGACAATTCCTTGCCTAATTGATCCTAATACCTAATTAAACCTCCCTAACTCCTTAGGTGAAATTCAATCAAATATTGCATTAAGTTCTGGAAATTATAGGATTACTAGATTATGATACTTATTCCCAAGATCTTAATAACCTAGGCATATGATTCAGATCTGACAAATAAACTCAATTTCCATTGATGAAGATTCCTTTAGGTTCAATTGAATGAAGGATTAGTTCAAAACTGCATTAAGAACAGAATCACATACTCAATTCAATCAAAACCTCAAGGTCCAGATACAAAATTACATCACAATATCAAATCTGGATCCATGGATCCCTAACAAAAAGAAATCAAAACATGTTCCTAAAAGAAAAAGACAGAGAGAAAGAGTAGAAGAAAAAGAGCTGCAAAATTTCTTCATAAATCTAATCCCCAGCCTGATTCCTCAAGGTCCAGAGCTTGGAAGCCGCCCCCAATCTCCCTCTCTAACTCTTCTAAGGTGTAAAAATGAAAAGAAAACAAAAAATGGCAAAAGACTTCCAATTCTAAACTCTTAACTTCTATTTATAATGTTTTCGCGCCTTTTCCACTTCCACACATTAATCTCTAAGGATTATAGCATGAAAGGTCTTTTAGAAGCTTCTATAACTGAATTAGGAACTCAAATTGTCCAAAGTTAACACTTAGAAGTGATATTTAAAATTCTGTTACTTTTGCGTCACTACGCCAAAATAGAGATCTGAAAGCAGTTCTGTTTTGAAATAGAGAGCGTTTAGAACTACTCTAAAATCTTGCGCTATCTGATGTATTATATTTAAGAGAGCGGTTAAAGAACCGCTATCAGATGTTAAGATTGGAGAGCGTTTTCGCGTGGAACCGCTCTCCAAAGTATAGGTGTAAGATTAGAGAGCGGTTCCTCTCCAAAGTATAAATTTAGACCACAAAATTTGAAATTGATTTCTTTGTGAGTTTTCTGTTGCAAAATAAAAATTTATTATTACGTTTAAATCAAAATTTGGAATTACTTTCTTTGTGAGTTTTTTCATTTTTATCACAAATCAAAATTGAATCTTGAGTTTATATATTTGGTGTTAACTAAACAGACCACATCTGCATGAACGAAACACAAGTAAGTAGAGAAAAAAGAGAACAAATTAATAGGATAATTTTTAACATTAATAGAAAGAAAAAGAAAGAAAGAGAGAATGGATGATTCACCGTTAACAAACAGAAGAAGAAAGAAAGAGAGAATAAAGAAATACCTACAGATGTGAGAAAAAAAATTAATTTCTTAGCGTAAAGAATATGAAGAGAGCAGACTAATACAGATTGAAGAGGGACCTACAGATGGGGAAAAAAATCAATTTGTTAGCGAGAGAAGACGAAAAGAGTAGGCTAACAGAGAAGATGAAGAAACATAAAAGAGTAGAGAAGAAACTTACAGTAAAAGAGACCAGCTTTGTTAGCTATGAAGAAGAAATGCTTTGAGCGTGTTCATCTATAAATGACTTTAATAACATTAGAGAGCAGTTCCTTATTAACTGCTCTCCAAGAATGAGATTAGAGAGCGGTTCTTCATCACCCGCTCTCTAATGTCTGACTTTAGAGTTCTGAGAGCGGTTAACAAAGAACCGCTCTCAGAAGTATAGTTCTGAGAGCGATTAATAGAGAATCGTTCTCTAAATATATAATTACAAAGTAGTTTTTATTAACCGCTATCTAAGTTAGCGTTCCAAAAGCTCATTTATGGCGTAGTGCGTAGACACTCTGAGCACTTGAAGTGGCTACACGTTGACTGCGTAGCCACTCTGGGCACTTGAAGTAGCTACGCGCTCAATTGCGTAGCGACTCTGATCACTTGAAGTAGCTACGCGTACTGTGCAACTCTGAATTAGCCTTGGGCGTAGCTATTTTGAATGCTTAAAGTGGCTACACGCACTGCGTAGCTACTCTAGGCACTTGAAGTGGCTATGCGCTCAATTGCGTAGCTACTCTGAACACTTGAAGTAGCTACTCTCTTGATCTTCATGAATTTTCTTCTTCAAAGTGTTAACTCTATGCACTCAAAGTGGCTACGCCCAACACATAACACTTGATTCTTCATCTTTCTTCACTTCAATCTTCAACTCAAACATCTTCAGCTCAAGCTTCTGCACAAAATTAAGTCTTTTTAAGCAAAATTGTCCAGAATTGGAATAAAATCTAAAATTCTAAACTATTTATACAATTATGAATATTAATGTAATTTTTATGATATTTTCAAGTTTATTTACTATTTAACTCCTTATTTACTAACAAAAATTAGGCTAAAGTATAGTAAAATATGGATTTATCAGTCTACTGTATCTTAGAGAAATTTTTACTAGACTGAAATAATCCTTAAGAACAGTGTTTTACACGTCTCAGACTAAATTGTTGATCAGCTACTTTGACACATTATTAACAACAATTCTTAGTATTTGAAAACAATCATTATGGAATGATATTTCAAAAACTTATTTTAGAATTTCGTTACTGCTTTTCGATGGTTATAATTTCCTACAAAGAGAAACAACACAACTAATAAATGTACTAATTATTTTAAATAAGTGAGAAAAGATATCATTCTCATAAAAATGAGAAAAACTCTATATTTTTGTTTTCCATCATCTTCTGTTACACTTGCCACATCTATATTTGTGGAAATATTTCATTTATGGTTCACTTTTTTTTATTTTTTTATATGATGCTAAATAAGTGCAATTGAACATGGTTATGTTTTCATAATTTTTCCTTTTAGTTGGCAATGATGCATATATTTGCATGTAGGAAATTATTGTTTTATTGAATTTTTATATGGTATTTTGTAATTATTTCATGCTGGTTTTTGTGCTTTGTGTGCTATTGAGAATCTTGTTAGTCATCCACTATAATCAACTAGAAGAATATTATCCCAAAAGGATCTGGTTGGGAATCTACAATGTATCCTTATGTTATATGTTTAATTTTTATAATAAGCAATATTTATTTTTTTCTCTATTATTGTTTTAGAGACATTTGACAAGAATTAGGCTGCTATTCTAAAATGGCTAGCTTCATTTTCCCATCTTTCAGTGTTATCTGTGTGTCCATTCTTTTGGGCTAAAGAGAGTTGTTGGTGTGGAAGTTTGTTTTCATTGAACATGCATTCCTTCAAACCATTAAATTGAGAGTTTGACAATTTCACATCCTTTCGTACAAACAACAAGAAAATGCATGTCTCCCAGCAATATGTTACATTTATGTACCAAGCAATAGTTTTGTCCTTTTGCGTCTTTTTGAAAATTTTTCCATTATTCATTCACCTTTTTCGATTTTTTTAATGGGTAAAAGAGTATACTAGTAGACAAGATTCTGTTTCAATTTTATTATTATTGTTAATTATCTGTAACTATGTTCTTCTGGATCTGGACTTTAAATTCCTTTATAAAATTTCTGTAACCATGGTTTATCGGCTGGACAGCTGACAGGCCCTTCGGTGAGATCAGTAATGATCGTCCCTATCTGTAACAACGCCACGAACTAATGGTGCTGAAATATTGCTTTTGTACAGTTCTTTGCTTTTAGAAAATCCTTTACTGGAAGTACAGCAGTTCTTCGTTCTTTTGAATAGGGCTGTAGCAGTAAGTCCCGTATGGTTGAAAGGGCAGTAAGGCTAATTTGACGATGCTGTATTCAAAAGAAACAAAGAACATAAGAAGCTGGTGGCTATAGTAAAAGAATTTTCAGAATTTTGTAAGTAAAAAAAAAAAAAAAAAGTCCCTTGATCCAGTTGAATAAGTTATAAATAATTAACAGATGTATTGTTATGGAACCAAATGAGGGTGATGTGCCAGATGTTTTTATATCATGTCTAGACTCTTACGCTCTTTCTCTCGCATTTCCTTTCGTTCTGGCTCCAGTTCCTCCTCCTCCTCTCCAACTAAAACCAATCTCTTTGATGACCAGGAGAAACATTCTCCTGAAATCACACCCAAACACAACCTCTTCGACGAAGAAGTTCGTTTTGAAGAGATCAATCAAAGTATGGATGACTGGACCATCCCAGTCATTCCTCAGGATACATTATATGTTCCTGAAGACCAACCCAAGAAAAACAGTTCTGATTATATTATCAAGACTGTTGAAAATAATATCCCTTTAGGGAAAGGTATAGGAGAAGAATTTCATCTCCTGTCTAAATCCTCTCTCAATGACCATAAAAGAAAATACAAGTACCTTCACATAGGATGTGTCCAGGTAGCAATTAAACCTTTGATAGACATAGGCATAGATGCTGCTGTCTTAATTTGTTTAAGAGATATTCGTCATAATAAGTTTGATGATTCTCTTATAGGAACAGTTGAAACCAGTCTCGGTCAGGGTCTGATTTATTTTAACTGTTTTCCCAACAAAACTGTGAGTCTTATGGATGAACACATCCTAGACTCCCTGTTCCTCAATATTTGCTTTCATGGGTTAGACATGAAAGAGGGATCTATTCCCGCAGCCTTGATCTATAGGATTCAGTATAAGGTCATGAACTCTTGTGCTTCTAGAGTCCTTCTCAAGCCTCAAAAGGGAGAAACTACTTTGTTTATCACTGATATGACAAAGGCTAATGTTTCTCTACCTAGAGTTATTAAATGGGATGAGGTTACTCTCCCAGAAAAATGGGTGATGGATAAAGCCTCACCTAGTGTTCCTCGTCCTGCTTCTCAAATTCAGGACATTTCACAGGACAATTCTGGAAAGGTTGAAATAACCTTTGATAGGAGAAACTCTTTCTCCTCAAGGATCGATGCTTATAGTAATCGATCTGACTTTGTCTCTGCTAGAAGATCTTTTTCTTCTAGATCTTATATTAGACCTGATATTCCTAGGTCTGTTAATCATGACCCCTCTCTAAATCTTCAAGGTTTAGACACTTCTTCTAGGATTCCTAGAAATGTTTATCAGACTTCTGAAAAAGAAGACGAAAATCAGAGTATCCAATCTCCAACCTACTCTTCCCTTAATGAGTCTTATGATGTTATCTCATAAATTCATTATAGATAAGGAAACCCTTAGGAAAGATTTCTACTCTGAGGAATGGAAACCTCAAAGAGAGTGGTTCTTTCAAAATTATAGGGGAAAAGATAGGTCTGCCGTCCAAGAGAAATTCTATCAATTTCTCGAAAAAGTCAAACAAAATATTCCATTCTTTGATTGGTATCATGCTTATACCATTCGTAATAATATTGATTATCCCTGGCAAGAGGATGTTATTAGTACCTCCTCTGCTAATGTTATATCCTGGCAAATCAAAGACGGACAAATTGTCCAAAGTGATTTACCACCCACATCTCAATACCAATTACCCAATTTGAAAGACAAAGGCGGTAATCCTGTTACTGCCACTCCTTTTAAGTCAAAAAACCCTGAAGAGTCTATCACTCCTCATGATATCCAAGGCCTTATGGAACAGGCCAATTATACTAATAAATACCTTCAGGTTTTGGGAGAAAAAATCTCTGTTAGTCCTGTCAAACCCAAACTTGAAGAAGTAGCTTCTTCATCCTCCCAACCACAATTAGAAAAACCTCTGTTTAAACCTTTTAAGATTAGTGCCAAAGCTAAGCAGAAAATCTTAGAACTCAGGCAAAGAGAAAAAGCCAAGGTGAATGAGGAAAACCAGAATGAGTTGCTTAGTAAAATTACTAGCCTCCTTACTACTATTCCCGACACTCCTCAACCTTCTGAGGAATCTAGTGCTAAACCCAGAACTAGGTCCCTAGCTAAAACTGTTAATGTTATTTCCAAGGCTGATTCAGAACATTGTTCTGAAACAGACTCTGTTCTAGCCATCAATCCAATCAACAATTGGAAAAATTCATCCAAACTTTATTATAATAGAGCTACTGCTCCTGACCTTATTTTAGAAGAAAAACAAGATTTTATTCAAAGTTTCAATTCTAATGATATTTATATTTGGAATATCGATGGATTATCTGAATATAATATTATTGCCAAACTTCAAAATATGTCGGTTGTCGCTATGGGATATTTTACTAATCAAAATATGCCTGAAGACACCATTGTCTATATTCTTGTTGCTGGTTTTACTGGCCAACTTAAAGGTTGGTGGGATAATTATCTCACTGAAACTGATAGAGATAACATCCTCTCTGCAGTTAAAATTGATGATAAAGGGAAAACCATTGTTAATGACAATGAGCGTCTCCCTGATGCTGTGTATACTTTGTTATACACAGTATCCCAACATTTTCTTGGTGATCCTTCTCTTTGGAGAGAAAGATCAGGAGAACTTCTTTCAAATCTCAAATGTGATTCCTTGGAACATTTCAAGTGGTATAAAGATACCTTTATGTCTAGGGTCCTTACTAGGGAAGATTGTAACCAAGCCTATTGGAAAGAAAAATATCTTGATGGTCTTCCTAAAGCATTCGGAGATCTTATTAGAAGTAAACTCCGAAGTCGTTCTCCTACTGGAGAAATTAATTATGATAATTATGATTATGGACAGCTTACTGCTATTATTATCCATAGTGGTATTAAAGCCTTCCAGAAAGATAAACTCCAAAAATAACTTGCTAAAGAAAAAGCTTTGAGCAAGAAAGAATTAGGTTCATTCTGCGAACAGTTTGGTCTTCCATCCTGCTCTCCCAAAAAGAAGAAACATGCCCCTAAGAAAGAGGCTGTAGAACCTTACAAAAAGCCCTACAAACACAGGTACAATAGAAAACCCAATCCTAAGAAACAAGGGGATAATGTCATCCCCACCAATATTCCCAAAAAACCCAGAACAGGCATAACCTGTTACAATTGTGGTAAACCTGGCCATATTAGGTTAAAAAAGAAAATTAGTAGTCTTAATTTGGATCCTTCTTTAGAAGACCAGATTAACCATCTTTTGGCTGATTCCTCTAGTGAAGACGCTGATAAAGAATCTGAAGAGGATGTTAACCAAATTCAAAATGATGACCAAGCTTCTTCTTCTAACAGTGACGAAACTCCAGAAGTCAATGTTTTGACAAAAGAACAAGATCTTCTTTTTGAAGCTATAAGCTCTATTTCGGATCATCAAGATAATGATTCTGTAAAGGTTGATTCTGATAATCCAGAAGAAACCTTTATGTGTTTGATCAACAAGGTCAAAATACAAAAATTTTATATTAATATCAGAATCGTTATTGATGATTTTGTTCTTGATACTTTGGCCCTCTTTGATACAGGTGCTGATTCAAACTGTATTTTAGAAGGATTAATTCCTACAAAATATTTTGAAAAAACCTCTGAAAAACTCAGCACTGCTAGTGGTTCAAAGCTGAAAATTAACTACAAACTTTCTAAAGCCGTGATTGAAAATCAAGGGCTTAAGATTGAGACAAATTTTCTTCTTGTAAAAAATTTAAAAAATGAAGTTATTTTGGGAACACCTTTTATAAAAGCTCTTTTCCCTCTACAAATTTCGAAAGATGGTATTTCCACTCGTCATTTAGGAAAACAGGTAATTTTTAAATTTTCTAACAAACCATTTACAAAAAATATTAATTCTATTCAAAACAAAATTAATCAAATTAATTTTCTAAAAGAAGAAGTTTCTTTTGCCAACATTGAAAAACAATTACAAGGTCCTTCTCTCCAAAAGAAAATCCAATCCCTTTTAAGAAACATCCAAACTTCTATATGTTCTGACCTACCCAGCGCCTTCTGGAATAGGAAAAAACATATTGTCAGTCTTCCTTATGAGTCAGGTTTTAAGGATAGCCAGATTCCTACTAAAGCCAGACCAATACAGATGAATGAAGAATTCCTTCATTATTGTCAGAAAGAGATTACAAATCTCTTAGACAAAAATCTTATTAGGAAAAGCAAGAGTCCTTGGTCTTACTCTGCTTTTTATGTTAATAAACCTGCTGAGATTGAGAGGGGTACTTCCAGACTTGTCATCAATTACAAACCCCTCAATCAAGCCCTTCAATGGATTAGGCATCCTATCCCCAATAAAAAGGATCTTCTTAATAGACTTAATTCTGCTAAGATCTTTTCAAAATTCGATATGAAATCTGGATTTTGGCAAATCCAAATTTGCGAAAATGATAGGTACAAAACTGCCTTTACTGTTCCCTTTGGGCATTACGAATGGAATGTTATGCCCTTTGGTCTAAAAAATGCTCCTTCTGAATTTCAAAAAATCATGAATAACATTTTCAATCCTTATTCAAAATTTGTCATTGTCTACATTGACGATGTTTTAATTTTTTCCCAATCCATTGATCAACATTTTAAACATATAAATGTTTTTATCAATGTTATTAAACAAAACGGTCTTGCCGTTTCAAAATAAAAAATTAGTCTCTTTCAAACCAATATCAGATTCCTTGGACATAATATCCACCAAGGTACCATTATCCCTATCAGTAGGTCCATTGAATTTGCTGATAAATTTCCTGACAGGATTCTTGATAAAACCCAATTACAGAGATTTTTAGGGTGCCTCAATTACGTAGGGGATTTCATCCCCCACCTAAATAACATCATCAAGCCTTTACATGGTAGGCTTAGAAAGAATCCTCCCCCTTGGACTGATGTCTATACTAATGTCGTCAAAGAAATTAAAAACAAAGTTAGGAAGATAAATTGTCTGTATCTTCCCATTCCTCAAGCCTTCAAAATCGTTGAAACTGATGCCTCAGACATAGGTTATGGAGGTATCCTTAAACAAAAAATCGAGTCTCATGAGCATATCATTGCATACACTTCAAAACATTGGAATTCTGCACAACAGAATTATTCTACTGTTAAAAAGGAAGTTTTGACAATAGTTTTATGCGTTTCAAAATTTCAATCTGATTTATTAAATCAAAATTTTTTAATTAGAGTAGACTGTAAGTCTGCCAAAGAAATCTTACAAAAGGATGTTAAAAATCTTGCCTCAAAACAAATTTTTGCAAGATGGCAAGCAATCTTAAGTGTTTATGATTTTGACATTGAGTATCTCAAAGGCACTTCAAACTCTCTTCCTGATTACCTTACCCGTGAATATTTACAGGATAAGTAAGATGCCTAGAAAGGCAATTACCCCTTCCAGGGGAGGAACCACCAGAGGCGGCAAAGTCAGGTTGGCCCTGACTCTAAACAAATCAAAATCACAATCTGCTTCAGCAGATTCAAAGACCTCTTCTTCTGGGTCATCTACCCCCATTGAGTCATCGACTCAAAAAGCCATCCAAATTGTTGAGTCATCAACTCAGCAATCTGGAACTCCAAAAGAATCCTCCAAAAAGACTGATTATATTGTCAAAACCACAAAACAAACCAAAGCAGATTATGCTCTCCCAATTAGTACACTCTTAGCTGTCCAACAAGGAAGCTTGAGTAGCCTACCAAATAAATCATGGGCAGACATTGCCTCTGAAGAAGATATGGAAATAGATTTAGCCAGCCTAAACACTATACTCCAGTCTTTCAACCAAACCCAGAAAACAATAACCAATAAAACAGAAGGGACACTTGACCTTCAAAAAGGAAAACAAAAAACTTCAAATCCTAACCATTATGTAGCTAAAGGAAAATTCTCCTCAGTTATACAAATGGAACCTGAATTTTGGGACAAAAACCCATACAAGGCAATTACTAAAGTCTTCCCACCAGGATTTCATTTCAGACCATACCAGGCTAATAAAACCAGGCAGTTTTATGAGTTTATTTTAGTGGATTCAGATTCTGTTTCCATTAAACACTACAAAGACCATAAAGATCCTTCAATTACAACCCTTTCATTTAGCAACATAAGAGAGATTTAAGAGAGAGAAGCTCTGAGAGAAAAACTTCTTGTAAGCCTTCTTCTTCTTTGAGATCTTTCAATAAAATTTGTTGTTTCAAATTATTTTCTTCTCTTCTCCCTCTTAGCCGGTCCTGTTCGGACTACCGTCGCTCCGGCTTTCTTCTCTTCTCCCTTTACTAGATCTGTGTTGGTTATACCACCGTTCTAGTTTCTTTATGTGTTAACTGTTTTACATACTGCACTTTTAATTTCTGCATATCATTTAGTAGTCTTGCTACTGCCTACTTTCCTTTCAGTCTTTTAATCTGTATATTTCTGTTCCCTTGATCCACTTTGGGTTATCTGAGTAGTCCTGCTACTGCCTACTTTCCTTTCAGTCTTTTAATCTGTATATTTCTGTTCCCTTGATCCACTTTGGGTTATCTGGTATCAGAGAGGGAAAAGGTGAATGACTACCTTACAATGATATGAACTGTACAATTATATCAAGTGATAAAAAAATTAATTTTTTTCTAATCCATAAGGTTTCAACCTTAATCTTAGTTTTGTGAGCTTTTTATCCCATAAAATATTTGATTTATTGGACTTTTTAAACTTAACCTACATTAATTAGTGATAAGATTGAGCCAATTAAACTTTTTGAAAACTCTAAACATATGTGTATAAAATCATTTATTAAATTATAATAATTCTTATTTTGAAAATATCAAAACTATAATTGCGAACTTTACAATCATACCCGGATTATTTAAAGAAAACCTAATAATTTATATTTATTAGTATCTTTTTATAGAAGAGTGCTAACTAGAAAGTTATTTTTTTAATACACTTTTAATTACTATGATTTATTAAAAATATAAAACTATAGCCAAGAATTTAAATGAAACTCACATAATTTTCTTTCATTTTAATAAATTATAACTAACGATAAATAATATGTTTAAAAATTTAAAAGAGTATATTAAATAGTATATCACAACACTTTTTACTGTAATTTTGTCTCAATATTACGTATTTGGTGTAGATTTTAAATTATTTACGTAAGAACACTTCAAACATGACTTGGAGTTTTTAAAAATAAATTAGTAAATTATATATGTTATATATGACTTACATATTTTGAAAATTAAAATATAAAAGTTGTATATGTTATATAAAACTTATGTTTCTTAATTTATTTAAATATACAAATCCAACATGATATATACTTCTATATTTTAATTTTAAATAAATGTATTTATATATTAAAGTTAATATTTTATTTTTAAAAAGCACAAAATATTATATTTTTATTTTAACTTCATATATATTTGGCACGTATACATAATATTTTATTTAAACTTTTGTAAATATATTTTTAAATGAAAACGTGTGACTCTAGATTATTAAATGAGTCAGTTTTTCTCAATTTTGTCAATATCGTTCCTTTATTTCTATTCTTTTTTTTTTTTTGCTTTCATTATTTTTTTTTTCATGTTTGAATTCATATTTTTATCCTATTAATTTTATTTTTATCATGCACAATCCAGTTTAAGATTGTTTAATCTAATAACACATTGTATTTGTTATCAACAATGATTTTTTAACTGTTATCAAATGTTGTTTTTAGCTTACATTAAAAGTGATTTTTGCAATGGTAGAACAATTTCTTTCATTATTTTATTTTAACTAATGAATTTGTTTTTTGTATATACGGTTATTATTAATTTAAATAATTCTAAATAAAATAAAATATATTGTATAACAGCTTAATATTTTAAAATTAAAAGAGAATTTTTTAATTATTAATTAATACTTATATTAAAACAATTAAATGAAAGAGATTAAATTTTTAATTTTAAAATTAAAATTAACTTAAAAATTATTGTTTAATATTATAAAAATCACATGACATAATTAAGAAAAAAGCTAAACTTAAATTTCTTATTTTAAAATGAACATCCACCTTTTTTATACATACATAAATGGTTCCAAGATTCTAAATTCTAATGATATTTCTTACATTTTATAATACTGGCTTGGGGTTTAAGGGTGGATAAGCTACACTAGTGGTGCGGATAAGCATTCTTGACCAAGTTTGGTATCGGAAAACTTTTGGGCAGACAGATCATATGGACACGGGCAAGACAATCGCTTAAAACCAATCACAATTCAGTTATGTGTATGTTAGTCATAATTAGGCCAAAAGCAGAATAATTAATACATAACCTTATTATTTGACACATGTCTTTCTCACAATGATAACCGAACAAGCTTTGTTATGCTTTCAAGTAATGGCCAATCAGAACTGTATTTACCATGTGCCTTTTGCTTTCTTGCAAGAGTCACTTTTCCCTTTTTTTAACTGCTAATGAAAAATTATGTGGTTATTGTCGCTTCGCTTGTAAGTTGTGAGAATTTAACTCAAAGAATATGTCGGATTGATCACACAATAATAATGATTTAACACAATTTTCTATGCATAAAGGAAAACTAATAAAAATAATATTAACATATTATACCTAACAAGATAAGTTATTATTAAAACGTACACTAAATTTATGATGAACAAAGTACAAAGAGGAAATATTATTAATAAATTGTTGAGAAAAAGATGAATTGAACAAGAGAATAACCAAAATTGTTTAGAGAACAATGTGAAATGGGAGGTCTCTAACAATGATGATTTTGATAGATTTTCATTGTTGCTGCACTCTATAGTTTTCAAAGGGACATGCTTGCTGATTCTCCCATCCCCACCACCACCCTTCAAATCAGGAATGCTTTTTTCAACTTTATAAACGTCACCACAGACTAAAGACCACGAAGATTTAAATCCTATTTTAATTACTGTGCAATAATATTGCAATTTGGTTGCAGGTGTGCGTATGTGAAAGAAAAAGAGACAATACTATGATTGTTGAGGTTTTGTAATTTAGTATGCAGAAACCATGTGAAACCAACATAGTTTTTAGGTCGGTGTTCCTTGGCTACCCTTGGCCTGCACATACCAAAGATTTTATTGGAGTTAAATTAATAGTTATTTGAATTTTATTTTAAATTTTTTTTGGATATTATATATATTCTTGAACATTAGCTATAATGTATTATATCAATTAATGAGCATCAACTTAACTGCTATGTAGGATCAAACAATGTAAAAAAAATATAGGTTTCTTGGATTTCATCATTTTAGACTTTTATTATTGATAGATTGCTTGTAATTGGTAGATTTCATCATGTCATTTTTCATAGCCTTAAAATGGCCTGTTTTCCACCTAATTTCTTTTTTGTTCTAGAAGAAAAAGAGATATACTCTATTAGTGTCTTAGAACAATATTAAAAACATTGTTTACGACATTAAATTATTTTTTTATCTATGCACACTTTATAATAAAATGAAAGAAAAAATTTAATTGAATGAGAATGTTTTTAATATTTTCATCATAATATAAAATCTATATTCAGGCTGCATTTTATGAATAATAATTCTTAATAATTGTTCAATTGCCTTATATAATATAAACTTCAAAATGAACGGAGTAATGATTATTAAAAAGTTAATTTCTTTTAACTATAAATGTACAATAAAACATGAATGAATAATAGTATGATAGCAACTTTAAATTAAGAATGAAAAACTATACTTTATGGTTTTATGCTTTTAGGAAATTGGTCTCTAGTGATTCCTTCTCCATATTGATCTATATATTTAACGTGGGTATGAGTACTAAATTGATGTTTATTAGGGGGAAATGAGGAGGAGAGGCAATTTGACATAGTTTATATTTGTTGGATGCCTTTATTTTACGAAGCCACAGATTAAATAAGCATTGTGGGTTGGGGGAACTTGGGATCCATGTGAGGACAATCATTGGAAATTGGGAAGAAATTTTTTAGGTATGATGGTGGTGGAGGGTACCCATCCATTGATTCAATGTTTACATATATATGTTTGTTTGGTCACAAGTAAAAAAAATATGGAGGCTAAGTGGAGGCTTTGGTCCCCCAACCCAAGTTGTGCCCACCATGACTTTACTTTTGACCTTATTTTTAAGCCTCTCCTTTGTCTTTGCAACATATTATCAAGCCAGAATTGCCTATACAGATGTGGGTTTCTTACTTGCCAACACGAGAATCTAGATAACCATTGGTTCTCTCAAATTTTAATTTTTCCTTTTGTAACTGCTTCGTCCCTTTCCTTGGCATAATGAAAACAACTCAACGCATTAAGCATATTAATCAATCCAACGCCTAATGGGCTAGACCACTGATTCCTGTGAACTTTAGAACCCGCTTTGATAATCTATTTCATTTAAGATTTAATTTAACTTTTTAAAAATAGTTTATTAAAAAACCATTTATCATATTCAATAAACATTTTTAATAAAAGTTATTATTAATTGCTTAAATTTTTTCTATTTCTTACAAATAATACAATTAAATAAAAACACGAGTAGTTTGTTTTATGCGAAATACGAATGTTTAAAAGTTAATGTTACTATGGATGTAATTACTGTGCCTTTGTGATATTAGATAAACTTCTAAATACGCTTAAACTTTTGGAAATCACTCATTAAAATAAAATACTTGATATATTTATAAAACTTTTTAAAGTTACTTAGAATGAAAAGAATTTGAAAATCACACTTTTTAAAATTTTATGAAAGTAATGACTTAAAGGGCTGTAAGAACCAACTAACTTATTTAAAGCAACCTTTTTAAGTATTTGTGTAGATGCAGTTGGAACTGCTTATTATACTAGGAAATATATTACACGGATTTGCATAAATATATTTAGATTTTTTATTATATAATTTAGTTTAAAAATAATTATAATTTAATATAAAAATAATTATTTTTAATATAACAAAAAGATAAATAAAGTTAAATAAAATTTTTAATTATTTTTTAAAATAAAATATATAAAAATAAATAAATATAACAATTAAACTTAATTTATACGTGATTTTAAACATTATAAATCTTAATAATAATAATTTAGTTATAAGTTAATAAATATATTTGTATGTTACATAAATTTGTTTATATTTTTATTAAATTATTTTATTTAAAATAAATAAAAATTATAATTTAAATATAAAAAATACATAATAATAAAATTTTATGATACTGAATAATATCAAATATGATTATATTAAAAAATTTGATAAATATATTTTTATATGTAATTTTTTTTGTATATTTTATATATTTTTTATTTTTTCAATAATAAGAATTTTTATTCTTTTAGTTGATGTAAACATAAAAAATAAATTAAAGAAAATGTGAAAGTGAAACTAAACAGTAAATTATTTTAATTTTTTTAAATATAAGTAATGTAAATTTATTATATTATTACTATTATTAAAAAAATTTAAATAAAAATAAAAATACATAAAAATATATATCAATGATTAAAAATATAAAAAATATTTTTTTAATAAACAATCAAATTTAATATTATCCTAAAATAAAATTCATTTGAATGGAGTCTAATTTTTATTTTTTAATAATTAAAATAAATATTAACATAAATATATTTGATAAATTATGTATAAAATGATAAATTTATGATTTTAAAATAACATATTTAAATTTGACTTATAATAAGTAAATGTATACTAATAATTAATTATTTTAATTTAAATAATTTTTTAAATTTTCAATAAGTATTAATTTTAAAAATATAATATCATAAATAATTATATCAATACAAAAATATATATTTATCTTACTTTATATTTTATGTATAATTTAGTTTATAACTAGAGAATGAATTGTAAGTTAATTACATGATTAAATACTCTAGAAAACTTTTTAAAAGAATTTAAAATTTAATTTTAATCTCAAAAATTTTTAATAATCACATAAATAAAATATAAAATATTAATAAATAAATATAGTTTGAAATGTTAATATTAAAAATACTAAAAATTTTATTTTTATAATATTTTTAACAATTAATTCATGTCTTTATTTGATTATTTCCCATAATTGTAAGAAAAATATTTAAAATATGAAAGAAATATTAACAAGTTGAAAAGGTCGGACTCACTTTAAAACAAATTATATATATAAAAAGTAAATATAATATTTAAAATTAATTTATAATTAAAAAATTATAATTTATTTATTTATTTATTATAATATAAAGATATTAAATATACATATCCAACAATTATAATAAAATTTTAATAACAAATTTATATATTATCTTTTTTGTTATAATGATATTGAATATTATTTAATTAATTTTAATTATTATAATTAATTATTTTTAATTTAAAAGTTAAATTTGTAACCATTAATGTAACATTTAAAACAAACAACATTACCCATAAGATTTAATTAAAAAATAATTTTAGTTAAAGGATGAATAAGAAAAAAAATGATAAAAAAATTTAAATTACTATACTACTATTTGATTTTGTCATAATCAAAATTTTATATAAATTTTTTGAAACTTTCATACTTAAAAAAAAATTACAAATCTTGTAATATCAATATTTTTAATAATATGTATGTAATTTAAATCTCAATATTAAATAACAATGAACAATTAAAAATTTAGTTAAAAAAGAAAAATAAAAGTATTATTAATAGTTATTATAATAGAAAAATTAATATAATTTTTATACCTGAATGAATATATAAAATGAATAACGTTTTGGTATGTCAATATTGACCTAAATCTTTATTGATCTTGATGTAAAAATAAAAACATCACCTAAAATATAATATATGATACCATTTAAAAATAATGCAATTTTATGTTTACTCAATAAATAAATAAAATATCTTTATATATATATATAGGATATGGTCATCTAAAAGACTCACTATTTTGTTTAGAAAATAATTAAAATAAATTGGACCTTGGCCAAGACTAGTCTCCACTATACCTATAAGAGGGTCATTGAAATCATACCAAAGCGATAATGAACAGCTCCCTGACGCAGTGTATACTTTGTTATATACCATCTCCCAACATTTCCTTGGAGACCCTTCTCTTTGGAGAGAAAGGTCCA
This sequence comes from Abrus precatorius, assembly GCF_003935025.1. NCBI lineage: Eukaryota > Viridiplantae > Streptophyta > Magnoliopsida > Fabales > Fabaceae > Abrus > Abrus precatorius. The sequence goes on from NW_020874439.1 coordinate 13,725,082, forward strand.
GTGAGCTCCTTTCCAATCTTAGATGTAAATCCTTAGAAAATTTTAAGTGGTATAAAGATACCTTTATGTCTAGGGTTTTAACCAGAGAAGACTACAACCAAGTCTATTGGAAAGAGAAGTATCTTGATGGGCTTCCCAAGTCTTTCGGAGATCTTATTAGAAGTAAACTCCGAAGTAACTCTCTTAATGGAGAAATCAATTATGACAGTTACGACTATGGTTAGCTTACTGCCATTATTATCCACAATGCCATTAAAGTTTGTCAAAAGGATAAACTCCAGAAACAACTTGCCAAAGAAAGAGCCTTGAACAAGAAAGATTTAGGATCTTTCAGCGAGCAGTTTGGTCTTCTATCTTGCTCCACCAAGAAGAAGAAACAGACTCCCAAGAAAGAGACTGTTATAACCTATAAGAAGCCTTACAAAAGAAAATATAATAGGAAACCCCCTTCCAAGAAACAAGGGAAAAAAGTTATCCCCAACAATATTCCCAAGAAGCTCAGAACAGGTGTAACTTGTTACAACTGTGGTAAACCTGGCCATATCAGTAAATACTGCAGGCTGAAAAAGAAAATTAGCAGTCTTAACCTAGAGCCGTCTATAGAAGACCAGATCACAATCTCCTTATTGAACCTTCTGAAGAAGATTCTGTTGAAAAATCCGATGAGGATATCAACCAAATCCAAAATAACAATCAAATTTCTTCTTCTGACAGTGATGATACTCCAGAAATCAATGTATTGACAAAAGAAAAAGATCTTCTTATTGAAGCACTAAGTTCTATTTTTGATCTTCAAGAAAGAAATGAATTTTTAAATAAATTCAAAGAGGTTTTAGAATCTAAACCTAAACCAGAGAGTATTTTACTACAAATAAATTTGATATAACAAATATTTTTAAAAGATTAGAAAAGAATTCTAATCTCAAACCAACCACTATTCAGGATCTCTAGGTTGAGATTAACAATCTCAAGAAAGAGATTAGAGATATTAAAGAGCAACAACAAATTCATCAAGTTATTCTTTCCCAATTAGATAATGAATCTGATATTGAGAAAGAAGAACTTCCTGAAGATAATGATTCTGTGAAGGTCGATTCTGGTAATCTGGAAGAAACCTATATGTGTTTGATCAACAAGGTAAAAATTTAAAAATTTTACATTAGTATCAGAATCATTATTGATGATTTTGTTCTTGATACTTTAACCCTCTTTGATACAGGTGCTGATTCAAATTGTATTTTAGAAGGTTTAGTCCCTACAAAGTATTTTGAAAAAACTTCTGAAAAACTCAGCACTGCTAGTGGTTCGAAGCTCAAAATCAATTATAAGCTTTCCAAAGCTGTGATAGAAAATCAAGGGTTTAAGATTGAAACAAATTTTCTCCTTGTAAAAATATGAAAAATGAAGTTATTTTGGGAACACCTTTTGAGGTTTCCAATCCTCAGAGTAGAAATCTTTCCTCAAGGTTTCTTTATCTATAATGAATTTATGAGATAACATCATAAGACTCATTAAGGGAATAGTAGGTTAGAGATTGGATACTCTAGTTTTCTTCTTCTTTTTCAAAAGTCTGGTAAACATTTCTAGGAATTCTAGAAGAAGTATCTAAACCCTGTAGGTTTATGGAAGGATCGTGATTAATAGATCTGGGTATGTCAAACCTAGAAGCTTGAGACCTGTAAGAGAATGACCTCCTAGCAGAAGCAAAGCTAGAACGACTGCTATAAGCATCGACTCTAGAAGAGAAGGAGTTTCTCCTATCAAAGGTTATTTCAACTTTCCTAGAGTTGTCTTAAGAAATATTTTCAATTTGAGGAGCAGGCCTAGGGACACAAGGCGATCCAATATCCAGGAGAAATTCTATCAATTTCTTGAAAAAGTCAAACAGAACATCCCATTCTTTGATTGGTATCATGCTTATACCATTCATAATAATATTGATTACCCTTGGCAAGAGGACATTATTAGTAACTCCTTTGCTAATGTTATATTCTGGTAGATTAAAGATGGACAAATTGTTCAAAGTGATCTACCACCCACAACTCAATATCAGTTACCAAACCTGAAGGACAAAAGCGGTAACCATGTTATTGCTACCCCTTTCAAAACCAAGAACCCTGATGAGTCTATTACTCCCAATGATATTCAAGGCCTCATGGAACAAGCTAATTACACTAATAAATACCTCTAGGTTTTAGGAGAGAAAATCTCAGTTAATCCTGTTAAACCTAAAACGGAAGATATAGCTTCTTCCTCTTCTTAACCTCAATTAGAAAAACCCTTGTTCAAACCTTTCAAGATTAGTGCCAAAGCTAAACAAAAAATCTTTGAGCTTAGACAAAAAGAAAAGGCCAAAGCCATAGATGACAACCTGTCGCTATGGGATATTTTACCAACCAAAATATGCCTAAAGATACCATTGTTTATATTTTAGTTGCAGGATTTACTGGTCAACTCAAAGGTTGATGGGATAATTATCTCACTGAAACTGATAGAGAAAACATTCTCTCTACAGTAAAAATTGATGAGGGTACTTTCCATTTTATTTGGATTGGTAATTGTTTTCTGGGATTGATTAAAAGACTGGATTATGGTGTTTAGGCTTGCTAAATCTATTTCCATGTCTTCCTCAGAGGCAATATCTGCCCAGGATTTCTTTGGTAAGCTTCCTTGTTGGACAGCTAGAGTGTGCTTATTGGCAAAGCATAATCTTCTTTAGTTTGTTTGGTGGTTTTGACAGAAGAATCAGTCTTTTTGGAAGATTCTTTTGGAGTTCTAGATTGCTGGATTGATGACTCAACAATTTGGATTGCTTTTTGAGTTGATGACTTAATGGGGGTAGATGACCTAGAAGAAACAGATTTTGAACTTGCCGAAGCAGATTGTGGTTTTGATTTGTTTAGAGTAAGGGCAAGCCTTACTCTTCCTCCTCGGGAAGTCCCGCCCCTGGATGGGGTTGTTGCCTTTCTAGGCATTTTACTTATCCTATAAATATTCATGGGTAAGATAGTCAGGAAGGGAATTGGAAGTGCCTTTGAGATATTCTATATCAAAATCAAAAACACTTAAAACTGCTTGCCATCTTGCAAAGATTTGTTTTGAGGCAAGATTTTTAACATCTTTTTGTAAAATTTCTTTAGCAGACTTGCAGTCTACTCTAATAAGAAATTTTTGGTTTAATAAATCAAATTAAAATTTTGAAACGCATAAAACAATGGCTAAAACTTCTTTTTTAACAATTGAATAATTCTGTTGTGCAGAATTCTAATGTTTTGAAGTATATGCAATAATATGCTCATGCGACTCAACTCTTTGTTTGAGAATGCCACCATAACCTATGTCAGAAGCATTTGTTTCAACAATTTTAAAGGCTTGAGGAATAGGGAGATAAAGACAATTTATCTTCCTGACTATATTTTTGATTTCTTTGACGACATTGGTATGAAAACCAGTCCAAGAAGGAGGATTCTTTTTAAGCCTATCATGTAAATATATATATATACTTGCTTGGACAATTGACTCCTAAAAATTTACATTATTGCAATACACAAATACAAAGTAATATAATATAAAGAATTATTGGCAAGTTTTCAAGAGTTATGTAAGAATTACTTGTATAGGTAAAGATAAACATATGTTTAGTAATATATCAGAAGATGAAAAATTAATTTAATAAATGTTATCTTTTTATTTGTATTATAATTTATTTATTTTTTATCATAAAAATAATTTAATAATATGAAATACAAAACTATAATTTTGTGTTTGTAGATTTTTTATTTCAAATATATTTTAATTTTTAGTACACATTTTTAAATACTAATTGTATTAAACTAATTAATAAATTTTTTTAAGTCAATACCATTCAAATTTAATAAGATCTAAAACAACTTATGTAATACCCTCTTTTTCATTATTCGGTAAATTATGTTTTGTTTAATATTAAGTAGTATTAAAGTGCATTTAGAAGAGAGTATGGAGAATTTTTAGAGGAATTCTAGTAGGGGGTGTCGCTCAGTGATGAATCCACATTTTATTGGACACTACAACAGGCTAGATCCAAAGGGCAGACAAAAGTGATCACTTTCAGAAGTGATCGTGGACACTTCAGAGAGACCAGATTGCAGCAAACATGCGCGTAGCCACTTTCAAATACATAGTAGCTACGCGCGCTATGCGTAACTACTTTCAGATCCTATAGTGACAACTCTATAGAGGAATGACAGGACTGGGAGGTTACGTGTAGCTACTATGGTTTTCATAGTAACTACTATAGACGACGACCACTTCACTATAAATGGATTTTTGGAAATTAAGGTTAGGGAGCTTTTTACACTTTTAGATTTTTGCCATTTAGAATACGTTTGGAGAGCTTAGGGTGGCCTTGGGTGACAACCAAGGGTCTAACCTAGTATTTGAATTCCATTTCTTCTTCACTTCTCTTTGATTTTTACATTGATGTTGTTGATTTCTCTTTTTTACCTTGTAATTGTGAGACCCATCCTTATGGAGGGTTAAACTTTTTGTAATCCTTAGTGAGTTCATTTATATTCTTGAATTCCTGGGTTTTGAATATTAATACAAATCATTTTCTTTCATGAATTTCTTCTTTCTAATCTCATGAATTGAATTAATAGTTGAATGAGGGGGACATTGCTTAATTAACCCAAATTCGTTTTAGTGAGATTCTAAACTTGAATTGCTTAATTCTGGGTTTATTTCTAAGGTTGCGTAATCATGGGGTGAGAGATTGGAGTCCATTGAATTGATTAATTCGTATGGAAACATAAGGTTGATTTTCGTTTGTTAAATTAACCTAATTCTGGGAGGAGAGGAAGAGTATTAAATCTTGAGAGGAATAGGGATAAAATCTATATGAATGAACTAGGGGTTACTACATTTTATTGATTGAACTTTATAATTTTGTTTCTTACTATTTGTATTGAACTTGGAATCACACAAACCCCACCTTTTTACTTGCTTTCTAAATACATTGCACACTACATGTTTGATATTTGGTTACTCATCCAATGATTCATGGGAGACAACCCAGGTTAACACCCTAATATTACATTAATTTCTGTTTATATTTTGATGATGATTCACGACAAATCTTTCGATCATCAAATTGGTGTCGTGGCTAGAGAATCATTGGTGCTTGATTAGATATTAAACATGTTTTGTGTTCTATTTGTGTTTTGCATGTTAGTGTGTTTGTTTTATTTTAATTTTTGTATTGTGATAGTATAGCATAATTCTAATTGTGTGATTGTCCATTTAATTTTGCATTTGTTTTGCATTTGTTCTATTTCAATTTTCTGCATTCTACATTTATTTTCTGCACTCTTAAACTTAGTAGTTTCTACATTTTTTGCATTTCTTTTCTATTTTCTTTTTTCTGCACTTTGCACTTTTGCATTATGCATTCTACTCTATAATTCTACATTATGTTTTCAAGATTCTACTGCATAACTTTCTGCATACTGCATTTCATTTTTGCATAATTTTTCTGTTTTCATTTTTCTGCATAACATTCTACATAAATTTTCTACATTCTGTTTTTGCATAATTTTGTGCATAAGTTCTGCACTCTATATTTAGCATTTTGCATGATTTTTCTGCATAATTTTGCATTATGCTCATCAAACTCTGCATAATTTTTGCTATCTAGCGACTCTATTTCCATTTCTTTTTCTACTTCTTCCTCCTATCTTTTCATTCTGATTTGGATATTATGGCTAAGAGAACTTTTTACGCTACTGATCATAGAAGACTAGAGAACAAGCTAGATGATTTAGCTTCTTTGATCAAATAGTTAGCATTATCACAGATGGCTGAAATGTGGTGTGAGATCTGTGCTTCACCTGAACATCACACTGATTTCTGTCCTATATTGCATGAACTAGCATGTTGGATAAATCATCCAAACTTGGGATAAGAGAATTTTACTCAACAGCAATATCAACCTCCACCACAAACTGCTACACCTTTCAAGAATAAGCCTTCCTTGGAAGAGTTGACGAGGGAAATGGTAGCTAATGATTTGAAATTCTAGCAGAGAACAGAAACAACTATTCAAAACTTGGAAAATCAGATTGGACAGTTGGCTTCCACTTTGAATCAATTGCAATCTCAAGGTCCTGGTAATCTATCTGCACAACCAATGGTCAATCCAGAGAATGTTACCTTGAGATCAAGAGAGACCATTCAAGACTTTCAAGAGCAGCAACCAACAAATAAAAATCTTAATGCTACTGCTTCAGCAAGTGATTATAGCAAAAATAGCAGTCCAGCAAGTGCAGAATTTCCTCCCACTCCTCATGCCACTTCTGCGAATGCAGCAAAAAAATTTGAACAACCTGTTCCTCTTCCATTTCATTCGATTTTACATAATAATCCGTTGAATGAATTAGGTGATGATAATTTGGCTGAGTCTTCTGAATTTTCAAATTGTATTAATTATTCTAACTTAGCCAATTATCCTTATTCTTTTACTTGTGATGCATGTAATGAATATGCAAAATGTAGCTTTTGTGCTGAGATTAATACATATGTGCATGGTGATTTTGAGACAGCTATTGTAGATTCTGATAAAGTAAATCATGATACAGCCATTGCAAGTTCTAAGGAAATGAATCGTGGTGATTTTGTTAAAGTGCAAGCTATAGATTCAGCTCCAATTTTTACATTGCCTCCTTTTTTAAAGCTGCCTTTTGCCTCAAAGTTGAAGCTTTTTTCTGAGCAATTGAAGTATAACTATTACATCATTGTATATCCAAGAGAGCATCAGCTTAAATATAGCATAAGGACACAATATTCTGTATATCAAGGCAATGAAAAGTATGAAGAAAAGCTCATTGAGCTTATGAAGCATATCATAGCTTTCTTAATTTTTATTTAATTTACACTAATTTTTGTAAATATATTTTGCAACTTTGATCATTAGAATAATTGTGCAGGAAATTCTAGACAAATCCTTTAGATTTTTGGCTCTTTGGAAAATATGAGATGAAAGTAACTACTTTGAAACACCACAGTAATCATCACAACAAGCCAATTCCAAGGGACAAACTAAAGTAACTACTTTCAGAAGCAATAGTGATCACTACAAAGCTAAAGAAAGGTGCAGACTTGCACATGTTTACTATCATGAACGATAGTAAACACTACAGAGAGCTCTAGAATAACGCATAATGTGTGTTAACTATTGTCCACAATAGTGATTACGAGCACTCTGCCTAATTACTTTCATGCACAATAGTAATCACTACAGAGTGGAAGAACTTCATGGATGTTACACGTGTTTACTGTAATGCCCTGGATTTTGTAATAATATATTAATTTATTTATATAAATATGTGAATTGATGTTGGAATGTGCATTTGATTGTGTGATGAGTTAGATGTGAATATGATTATGGAGATGTCCGTATAGTGTGTTTGAAATATGATGTGGAATTGTGATTGGGTTGGAATTGTTTGAAATATTAACTAAGTGTGTATTGCAGGGGTGTTCTCGCTGCAGCGAGAGAGCGATAGAGAGGGGGCAATTCTGGGTACAGTCTCACTATAGGGAGATTCTACAGAAATCAAAGTACAATTTCCTTTGAGATTTTTCGCTGTAGCGAGAGCGGGTGTCGCTACAGAACCTTGCTGCAGCGAGAGACGGCTCGCTGTAGCGAGAGTGTCGCGACCAGAAAGATATTTAAGGGGTTTAGGGTTTGAAAAGCTCATTTCCCATTCCTCTCTTCAAACTCTCTTCGATTCTCTTGACTCTCAACCCTATTTCACTGTTTAAATTGCCTGCAAAGCTGTTTGGGTGTAAGACTAAAGATTCAAATCGTGTTTGAAGCACTTTGAGGTATGTTTTATGGATTAGGGTTTTGGGTTTTCATCCTTTTCTTTGATTTCTTGGTTTGTCATAGAGTTTTCCCTATATTTAGGACAAAAATTCGTATAGGGAACACTTTTATCGTATATTTCGTGTTGGGTCTTTGATTTAAGGTAAAGGGGACTCTACCCTATGTCCTTTTGTTTTGAATCCGTTTATTTGTTATAAGTTGAAATGTGGATGAGATAGAATGTAGGAATAGACTTGTTTTGATAGAGGATTCTTGATTGAGCATGATGGACATGAGTACGATGAATTGACTTGATTGTGATTGGGTTTCTAGGAAAATTTGATGTTTGAGTGTAATGTGATTTAATATGGGCATACATGCCGTGTGTGAACATGAATATTATGATGTGAATGTGGGTGAAATGTGTGTAGACATGCCATAGATTGATGTTGAATAATATGACATGGTTAAAAATGTGTGGAATGGCATGTTAGATGTGAACGTGAATGTTTGAATATGTTGGAAAACTGTGAATGGTTCAGCGATACGCTGAGGGTGTGGAAGATAGAGGCTGTAGAAATACCTTGGGGAAGAGAGGGTGGTGGTGACACCAACAGTGAGTGTGGGTCACTGTTGGTGTCACCACAGGCCACACACTCTCCTCATGTCTCGGCCTCTAACACACACTTTGCCTGGAGGGCTCAGTACCGCACACATTATATTTGTGGAGCAGGGGCTATCTGACGACCATCCATGGTGTAAAACTGAGTAAGTGCTTGAGGTTGAGGGCATTAGGAATCTGTGATTACAGTGCCACAGTGAGCGTGGCTACATGTACTGAGCGCACGTGTGTGTGGATTGTTTGTTAGTGCAGTAAGCACACCTGTTTGTGAATCAAAATGGAAAAGTATTATTGTGTTTGTTGATACTTGATTTGGATTATGTTAGAAATGTGTGGAATGTCCAAGGTGAGTCCCTGTGCTTGTGTGTGATAGTGTAGAATACTCACCCTTACATTTATTTTTCAAGTGACCAAGACGATCAGCACCGGGCTCAGTGAAGGGATGGATGATACTGCTATAGGGCTTAGAATATTTATTTTTGGAACTAAAATGTATTAATTAAGTCCTGTAGCAATGATTAATTCAAACTTGTAATCCACCCTTATTTTGAAATGCTTTATGGAACCGTTTGAATGAAAAAATTTATTATTCTCATTTTTGGGAAATTTATTTATTTGAAATTTAAATTAAGGTGTTACATTTACTATCCTGAACGATAGTAATTACTATAGAAGGCGTCAAGTTTACTATAAATAGATTTTTACCATTTAGGGTTAGGAGCTTTTTACCATTTTAGATTATTTCCATTTTGGGAACACTTTTGCAGAGCTAGGTCAACCTTGGGTGACAGCCAAGGGTTCAACTTAGGGTTTAATTTCTATCTCTTCTTGTTTTCTATGGATTTTATCTTGGATCTCATTAAATTTTGTTGATTTTCATCTTGTAATCGTGACACCCATCCTTATGGAGGGCTAATTTTCTTATAATCTCTAGTAAGTTTATATGGATTCTTGAATTCCTGGGTCTTTAATATTAATACGAACCCTTCTTATGAATTTCTTCTTTCCCCAATCTCTTGAACTATGTTAAGAATTGAATGAGAGGGTGTTGCTTAATCAACTTCTAATTCATTTTTAATAGAGGTTCTGAACTTGGTTTGCTTAATTTCAGGTTTAATTCTAAGGTTGCTTAAACCTAAGGCTTAGAGATTGGAGCCCATTGATTTGCTTAATTTCATATGGGAATTTAAGGTTAATTTTCACTTGTTAAATTGACCTAATTTAGGTAAAAGGGTAAAGTACTAAATCTTAAGAGGGATTGGAATAGAATTTATATGGACAAACTAGGGGTTACTAAATTCTATTAATTGAACTTTACAATTTAATTTTCTGATTGAGTAACTTGCACTTGGAACCATAAAACTCCCCCTTTTTTACTTGCTTTCTGAGTTAATGTTTACAACATGTTTGATGTATGTTTTCTATCCAATGTCACTGGAGACAACCTAGGCTTGCATCATAGACTACATTAATTTTTCTCCATGTTTTGATAAGGGTTAGCGACAAATCTTTACATCATCAAGGATGTATTGGTCAAAGTGGACAAGTTAATATTTCTAGTAGATTTCTACATTTTAGACATGGAAGAGGGATATTCTTCAAGCAATTCTACCTTGATCCTTGGGAGGCCATTTCTGAAAATAGCAAGAATGAAAATTGATGTATATTCTGGCATTTTATCCTTAGAGTTTGGTGATGATGTGGTACATTTCAAGATCTTGATGATGAATCTTGCTTAGAATTGTCCTTTGATGTGGTGTAGTTAGAATTTCCAGAATTTCACATGACACCTTTACTTGTTCTGATTGCACATAAACAAAATTATGCATTGTGTGTGCAAAAATTGAGCCATGTTAGTAGAATATAGATAGTGATTTTGATGCTATTTTAGAGGATGATGCAGTAAGTTCAAAATGTTTTGGCTTGATTACAACAAGTACATCTAAATCTAAAGCATTGCCAAAGCCAATGACATCTTCCCTCCATCCACCTGATTTAGAGCTCAAGCTATTACTGTAACGCCTTATTTTTCCTTTTCTCAAATACATAATATTTTCATAAAAGAATCAAGAACATAAGAAGAATTCCTTTGAACATTCTTGTAAGTGAGAAAGAAATGTGAAAATAATATAAACTATAGTGTAAAAATTTCATTACAGTAAATGCTTTAGAAAACAAGGTTACTAAATTTTCATTTGTATCTGAAATAGATAATAGTCTTACAAATTGTTAACCAAAAAGAATGCTATAGAATTAAAAGTAATCATTGTATATTTCAAAATAACTAAGTCCTATAGCAGTTTTAATCCATCCATTGCTCTGTGAGCTTGGTACTACTCGACCTGATTTCTTGAAAATGTTGTATAAGGGTGAGTCTCTACCATACCACTCATACATAACACATAATCATCATAACACACATCTTATCACGATTAAAGAAAACATCATGGTATTACATATCACAGTGTCATATAAAACAAGTTCTCATCTGAACATATAATACATATTATATTACATAGATTCATAATTTTTTTTTTCATTATCTGCGCTCACCATGCCTTGTGGCCACAATTATCTGATGTCTCTATCCTGAAGTCTTACACATCCATGTAAATAGTCGCTAGATGACCCAATGCAATACAGATACAATGCATCGAATAAACAGCCCCTTAGCAAAGGTAATGGTCAAGAGCCAAGTCGGGAAATGAGTGTGCAGCCATGTGGTGCATTCGTACACAATATTCCGTGCACAAGCCCAAATGTCACTCACCACCCTACATTTTTCCAAGATATCCCATATCGTCTCCATCTTCCACCCCTAGTGTATCTCTATAACTATTTACATCATATTCATTTCCATCTCATACTCATTTTGAGTATATTCACATGTTCACATATGCCATTTCTCATGTTCACACATATTTTTTATTACATTTTCACATACTTTTCATCATATACATTAAACCATGGCATATTCACAATATACATCATTTTTTACATAAACCACAATATATTCAAACATGAAGCATCTATCTCTTTGTACATTTCATATCACAAAATCACAAAATTATATCAATCATCCTCAATATACCTTATCATGCACTGTTTGAACATAATAACATGTTTTCACCATATATCTTCATATATTCACCATAAAATCACATAAACTACCAATTCTTCTCACTATTCACCGATTATTTTTTACAAAACAAAGATTATTATATAATCATATATATAACCAGATCTATAAGAACACAAGTAATATACATAACAAAATGTAAAGTAGAGCCCTTTTACCTTAAAATAAGAATTCACACAAGATTAACCGAAGATTTTGCTCTAGAATCAAAGTTTCTCTTTGAACCTCTTAGTATGAATGTATAATCTCAGATTGAAGAATAAATGGAGTTTAATAAATAGGATTTAAAAGGGTTTTATCTGAAGAAAGGGATGGAAGTTTAGAGTTGAGGTTTGAGAACATAAAGAAAAAAAATAAGAAAATAAAACTTTCATATTCCATAGCACCACCTATTTATAGAGTTTTTTAGAGGAAGTCTAACTCAATTTGAATTTGTCTTCAAAACTTTAATTTTAGTTTACCTTCTTTATGAAGAGTTCAATTTAGATTTGTCTTTTCCATTAAGAATTCAATTTGGATTTGTCTTCTTCATGAAGAGTTCAATTTAGATTTATCTTCTTTGTGAAAAGTTCAATTTAAATTTTTCTTCTTCATGAAGAATTCAATTTAGATTTGTCTTCTTCTCACTCTAGTGAAAATGCTCCAAAATGTTCTAGGTTGAGATTCTAGAGAACTCTCTAACTGCCTTACTCTCACTACAGCGAGAACCTTACAGTTCTAACTTTTCAAACTCTTTCGATATCTAACCACATGTATATTTAACATAAAAATGTAATTATCTTTGATACAAAAATAGGGATATTTCAATTACCAAAGCATCTAAAGTATGCATTTTTTAAGCCAATGATAAGCTGCCAATGATAATTTCAGTAGAGTTAAATGCTGAACAGGAGGAGAAGTTGCTGCAAACATTAAAGACTCATAAACAGGTGATAGGTTGGACTTTGGCAGATATTCCAAGAATTAGTCTTTCCACATGTATGCATAGGATCCTATTGAATAAGAATGCCAAGCCAGTTAGACAACCCCAAAGAAGAATTAATCCTCCCATTCTAGATGTGGTTAAGAAAGAAGTGAGCAAATTGTTAGCAACTAGCATGATTTATCCCTTTTTAGACAGTGAATGGGTGAGTCTAGTCTCTGTAGTTCCAAAAAAGACTGGGGTGATAATGATTAAGAACCAACATGATGAGCTAGTTCCCACCAAAATTCAAAATGGGTGACAAGTATGCATAGATTATAGGAAGCTAAATCACGCAACTCGCAAGGACCACTTTCTCCTTCCTTTCATTGATCAAGTTTTGGAGCGAGTAGCGGGAAAGTTACATTACTATATTTTGGATGGATTCTATGGTTATTTCCATATTCACATAGCCCTAAAGAACCTGCCAAGACCACTTTCATATGTCCTTTCAACACATTTGCTTACCAGAGGATGCCATTTCGTTTGTGTAATGCACTTGGCACCTTCCAGAGGTGCATGATGAGCATATTTGCTGACTTTCTAGAGACAGCACTTAAAATATTCATGAATGACTTTACTCTTTATGATTCCTCATTTGATACATGTTTAGAGAGTCTATCTAGAGTTTTTGAACTATGAAAAGTGTCATTTTATGGTAAGTGAAGGGACTGTATTGGGGTATGTTGTATCTAGTAAGGCATTGAGACAAATAGAGCTAAGATTAGTGTGATTGCATCTTTACCTTACCCCACCTGTGTATAGAAAGTGCCTTTTTCTCTTGGACATGCAAGTTTTCACAGGAGGTTCATTAGAGACTTCAGCAAGATTGCCCTACCGCTGTCCAACCTTTTGCATAAAGATGTGGAGTTTCTATTTGATCAGGCTTGTAAAGATGCATTTGATGAGTTGAAGAGATGCCTAACCTCCATACCTATCATTTAGCCTTTGAGATGGGACATTCCATTTGAGCTTATGTGCGATGTCTCTAACTAGGTTCTTGGTGCAGTCCTTGGTTAGAGAGTTGATAGGCAGCCTTATGTTATTGCATATGCTTCTCATACCTTAGATAAAACACAAGCAAACTACACCACTATAGAGAAGGAGCTTTTAGCTATTATTTTTGTATTAGATAAATTTCGTTCATATTCGCTAGGCTTTAAAGTCATTGTTTTCTTTGATCATGCAGCTTTAAGATACTTGCTTAAGAAGTCGTGATGATCGCTCAAATTTGCATAAAGATTTGTCGCCAATCTCATCAAAATATGCAAAATTTTTATGTAGTCTAGGATGCAAGCCTAGGTTGTCTCCAATGACTTTGGTTGGTAACATACATTGAACATGTTGTAAACATTTACTATGAAAGCAATTAAAAAGGGCGTTTTGTGTGATTCCAATTTTAATGTAAAGGCAAGTGATAAAATTAATGAGTTCAATCAATGAAATGTGGCAATCCTTAGTTCGTTCATTTGATTCTATCCCTATTCCTCTTAAGATTCAATACTTTTCCTCTTCCTCTGAATTAGATTAACTCAACAAGCGAGAATTAACCTCAAAACCCCATACGAATTTAAGCAAATTTAATGGACTCCAACTCATTTCCCCAAGATTACGTAACCTTAGAAATTAACTTAGGATTAAGCAAACCAAGTTAAGAATTTCACTAAAATGAATTAGGGTTAATTAAGCAATGTGCCCCTCATTCAACCATTAATTCAATTCAAAGAACTGGGAAATATAAATTCATGAAGGCAAGGGAATTATATTAACATTCATACCTAGGAAGTCAAGAATCCATGAACTCACTAAGGATTACAAGAAAGTTTAGCCCTCCATAAGGATGGGTCTTACAAGTTTAAGATGAAGACAAAGGGAAATCAATGACATCAATGTGAAAATTAAAGGAAAGTAAAGAGTAATTGTGAATCAAACCCTAACCCAACGATCCTAAGCTCTATAAATGCTCCCAAAGTGGCAAAAGAATCTAAAGTTATGAAAAAGATCCGTACCCTAATTTCTAAAAATCTATATATACTAAGTCTGATGCGACCTCATAGTGATCACTCTTGTAAATAAGAGTGATCACGCGCAACATTCCTCAGGTTTTCTCCTTTCTGTAGTGATCACTCTTGTGTATAATAGTAGTAACTTTAAGCGCGCGTAGTTACTTTCACTTATGAGAGTGAACACGCGCAGAGTGTTGGTTTAGTCTTCACTGGAGTGATCACTTTCACTTCTGAAAGTGGTTACGCACAGGGTTCTTTATCCTGGGGCTTTCTGGAGTGATTACTATCACTTACGAGAGTGATTACGCGTAGGCATGGTGGTTCCCTCTAGCTATGTAGTGATCACTGCTGCTTCCGAAAGTGGTTACTCTGGCCTATCCTCTGGAATTAGCTCCCTGGAGTGATCACTATGGAACCTGAGAGTGATAACTCTCAGTTCATATTTTCCCAAAGAGTTAAAAATTCATGGAATTTGTCTAGAATCTCTGGCACAATTATTCAAATGATCAAAATTGCAAAATATATTCACAAAAATTAATGGAAATAAGACAAAAATTAAGAAAGCTATAATATTTCACCTAAATGAGATTTTTATCCTATTTACGATTTCTAAGTCCATTTTTTCTATTAAAACTCTATAAAAAGCTAGACAAAATATCTATAAATTATGGATTCATCAGTTAGATTCTATGTTGTGACTCATTCATTAGATGCTTCTTTTGCAGGAGTTCGATATTGAGATTAGAACTTAAGTGGTGCATAAAACTTAGTGGCAGATCACTTGAGCATAATTCAATTGCCACTTGATATAGTTGTACCAAATATAAGGGCAGGATCCTTAGTATGTAGACCTAGTGAATTATCTTGCTGCCAAAGTGATCCCAACACACTTTTCATAAGCATAGGCTTCCAAGTTAAAGAGTGATTCCAAGTACTACATATGGGATGATCCTTATGAAAGTTATGTAGTAATCAGATCATTAGACGGTGTGTGCCAGACCTTATGTTTCAATTCGTACTTAGATTTTGTCATTCCTTAACTTGTGGTGGTCATTTTAGGCCTAAAGTCTTAGACTCTGGATTGTATTGGCCCACCTTATTCTGAGATGCACACAACTTCTGTAAGACAATGGAGCGATGCCAATGGACCAAGAATATTCCACGCAGAAATGAGATGTCTCAACAACCCCTCATTTTTTATGAGGTATTTGATGTATAGGGTGTAAATTTTATGGGTCCATTTTTTGTTTCATTTCATTTTGCTTATATATAGTGTTAGCTGTGGACTGTCTCTAAATGGATGAAGGCAAAGGCTGCTTGTATTGATGATGCTCGAGTTGTTGTAGATTTTTTTAGGTCACATTTTCAGCAAGTTTGGATTTCCTAGAGTTTTGATAAGTGAACAAGGATCACATTTCTACAACTGCACCATAGATGCCTTGTTGCGTAAGTTTGGGGTCATGCACAGAATTTCTACACCATACCACACTATGCCAGAAATTGGCTTTTGGAGCGCCTACTTAGATAGTGGTTAGTAATAACCGCTTTGTATAAAACACTAAGAGAGCGGTTCCGCCTTAACCGCTCTCTACTATATACTTCTTAGAGAGGTTCAACTGGAACCACTCTCTAATATTTACTTCTGAGAGTGGTTAAAGTCCAGATCCAGAAGAACATAGCTACAAACAATTAACGGTTATATTCCTACTTCCCCATCAGGCTCTGATACCAGATTACCCGAAGTGGATCAAGGGAACAAAAATAGAAATTAAAAAACTGAAAGGAAAGTAGGCAGTAGCAGGACTATTAAATGATATGCAGAAAAATAAAGAATATAATATGTAAATAAACAGATTAAAACATAAGAAGCTAGAACGGTGGTAGAACCAACACAGATCTAGTGAGGGGAGAAGAGAAGAAAGTCGGACGACGGTAGTCCGAACAGAACCGGCTAAGAGGGAGAAGAGAGAAAAATAGTTTGAAACAGCAAACTTTTATTGAAAGATCTCAAAGAAGAAGGCTTACAAGGGATTATTTCTCAGAGCTTCTCTCTCTTAAATCTCTCTTAACTGGCTAAATGAAAGGGTGTCTCACAATATGGTCGAGGCCTCCTTATATAGAAAATTAACTCATTAACTCCTTGAGGTCCAGCATGTTCTGCGTTGAATTGATTTCACCATTTCACAAAAGCATGTCTGTGAATCACAGGAAGAATATCATCTTCATCTGTTTTGCTATACCTGTACTGCCATGAGAATACCCAGGCCATTGCAAAGGCAGAAAAATACTTGAGATCTGCTCCAATTCTGTTAGGGGCATATCTGGTTTTGAATATTTCAAATCCTTCTTTTACTGGAGAGGGAAGGATTGCCTCTAATGGTCCAAAGAAGTCCCACCATTGAAGGAACCAATTAGGAAAATTGTAATTTTGATTTTTCTTAAAATAAATCAACCAAGAGTGTCGATTGAGTTTGTTCTGGAACCAAAAAGTTCTTGTCCAGGCATCTATGTAGTCCCAGTAATTATATCCTACCAGATCAAAAGGTTGGGAGAATTTCTTGGGTGTATTTGGATTGTTTCCAAAATTTTTTGGTGACAAGATTTTTAAAATCTGTATAGTCAAATGAGTAATTACAGAAGGATCTTTTTGGTCTTTGTAATGTTTAATAGAGACAGAATCTGAATCTATTAATATAAACTCATAAAATTGTCTGGTTTTATTCAAGGCGTATGGTCTAAAATGAAAACCAGGAGGGAAGGCTTTGGTGATGGCTTTGTATGGGTTTTTGTCCCAAAATTCGGGCTCCATTTGAATGACAGTGGAGAATTTTCCTTTTGCCATATAATGGTTGGTATTTGCGGTCTTACCTTTTTGAAGGCTAATGGCTTTCTCTGTTTTGTCTGGGAGACTTAATGTTTTTTGTGACTGGCTGAAGGATTGGATAATAGTGTTTAGGTTTGCTAAATCAATTTCCATGTCTTCATCAGAGGCAATGTCTGCCCAAGATTTCTTTGGTAGGCTGTTTAGGCTACCTTGTTGTATGGCTAGAAGTGTGTTAACAGGAAAAGCATAATCTGCTTTGGTTTATTTGACACTCTTTGTCTGTGATTGGGAAGAATCAACCTTGTTGGAAGAGTCTTTTTTAGGAATCACAGATTGCTGAGTAGATGACTCTACAATCTGGATGGCTTTCTGGGTAGATGACCCAGCCGGAGTGGATGACTCCGAAGAATTAGAACAAGAGTCTATTGTAACAGACTTGGATTTTGTTTTGTTGAGAGTTAGGGCGAGCCTAACTCTTCCTCCTCTGGACGAACCTCCCCTAGAAGGGGCTGTTGCCTTTCTAGGCATTCTATTTATCCTGTAAATATTCACGGGTAAGGTAGTCAGGAAGAGAGTTTGAAGTGCCTTTGAGATACTCGATATCAAAATCAAAAACACTTAAAATTGCTTGCCATCTTGCAAAGATTTGTTTTGAGGCAAGGTTTTTTTACATCCTTTTGTAAAATTTCTTTAGCAGACTTGCAGTCTACTCTGATAAGAAATTTTTGATTTAGTAAATCAGATTGAAATTTTAAAACACATAAAACAATTGCCAAAACTTCTTTTTTAACAGTAGAATAATTCTGTTGTGCAGAATTCCAATGTTTAGAAGTATATGCAATGATATGCTCATGTGACTCAATCTTTTGCTTGAGGATACCCCCGTAACCTATGTCTGAGGCATCAGTTTCAACAATTTTGAAGGCTTGAGGAATAGGAAGATATAAGCAATTTATCTTCCTGACTCTATTTTTGATTTCTTTGACGACGTTGGTATGAACATCAGTCCAAGAGGGAGGATTTTTCTTAAGCCTATCATGTAAAGGTTTAATGATGTTATTTAAGTGGGGAATAAAATCTCCTACATAATTGAGACATCCTAAAAACCTTTGTAATTGGGTTTTATCAAGGATTCTGTCAGGAAATTTATCAGCGAACTCAATGGACCTGCTGATAGGAATGATGGTACCTTGGTAGATATTATGACCAAGGAATCTGACATTGGTTTGGAAGAGACTAATTTTTGATTTAGAAACGGCAAGTCTGTTTTGTTTAATAACATTGATGAAAACATTTATATGTTTGAAATGTTGATCAATGGATTGAGAGAAAATTAAGACATCGTTAATATAGACAATGACGAATTTTGAATAAGGATTAAAAATATCATTCATAATTTTCTGAAACTCAGAGGGAGCATTTTTCAAACCAAAGGGCATAACATTCCATTCGTAATGCCCAAAGGGAACAGTAAAGGCAGTCTTGTACCTATCATTTTCACAAATTTGGATTTGCCAAAATCCAGATTTCATATCAAATTTTGAAAAGATCTTAGCAGAATTTAGCCTGTTAAGAAGATCTTTTTTATTGGGGATAGGATGCCTAATCCACTGAAGGGCTTGATTAAGGGGTTTGTAATTAATGACAAGTCTGGGAGTACCCCTCTCAATCTCAGCAGGTTTATTAACATAAAAAGCAGAGCAAGACCAAGGACTCTTGCTTTTCCTAATAAGATTTTTGTCTAAGAGATCTGTAATCTCTTTCTGACAATAATGAAGGAGTTCTTCATTCATCTGTATTGGTCTGGCTTTAGTAGGAATCTGGCTATCCTTAAAACCTGACTCATAAGGAAGACTAACAATATGTTTTTTCCTATTCCAGAAGGCGCTGGGTAGGTCAGAACATATGGAAGTTTGGATGTTTCTTAAAAGGGATTGGATTTTCTTCTGAAGCGAAGAATTTTGTAATTGTTTTTCAATGTTGGCAAAAGAAACTTCTTCTTTTAGAAAATTAATTTGATTAATTTTGTTTTGAATAGAATTAATATTTTTTGTAAATGGTTTGTTAGAAAATTTGAAGGTTATTTGTTTCCCTAAATGACAAGTGGAAATACCATCTTTCGAAATTTGTAGAGGGAAAAGGGCTTGTAATTAATTTTTTAAATTTTTTAAATTTGTTTCCCTAAATTTTTTACAAGAAGAAAGTTTGTTTCAATCTTAAGCCCTTGATTTTCAATTACAGCTTTAGAAAGCTTGTAATTAATTTTAAGCTTCAAACCACTAGCAGTGTTGAGTTTTTCAGAAGTTTTTTCAAAATACTTTGTAGGAATTCATCCTTCTAAAATACAGTTTGAATCAGCACCTGTATCAAAGAGGGCTAAGGTATCAAGAACAAAATCATCAATAACGATTCTGATGTTAATATAAAATTTTTGTATTTTGACCTTGTTGATCAAACACATAAAGGTTTCTTCTAGATTATTAGAATCAACCTTCACAGAATCATTATCCTCAGGAAGTTCTACTTTCTCAATATCAGATTCATCATCTAACTGAGAAAGAATAACTTGGTGAATTTGTTGTTGATCCTTGATCTCTCTGATCTCTTTTTTGAGATTATTAATCTCAATCTGGAGATCTTGAATAGTGGTTGGTTTAATGCTAGAATTCTTTTCTAGTCTTTTGAAAATATTTGTAATGTCAAATTTATTTGAAGTAAAATATTCTTTAGGTTTAGGTTTATTTTCTAAAACCTCTTTAAATTTATTTAAAAATTCTTTTCTATCTTGAGGATCCGAAATGGAACTTATTGCTTCAAAAAGAAGATCTTGTTCTTTTGTCAAAACATTGATGTCTGGAGTATCATCACTATCAGAAGAGGAAACTTGGTCATCATTTTGAATTTGGTTGACATCTTCCTCAGATTCTTTAACAGAATCTTCATCAGAGGTATCAGTAAGGAGATTGTTAATATGGTCTTCAATAGAAGGCTCTAGATTAAGGCTACTAATCTTCTTCTTCAACCTGCAGTATTTGCTAATATGGCCAGGTTTACCACAATTGTAACAGGTTACGCCTGTTCTGGGTTTTTTGGGAATGTTGGTGGGGATGACATTTTCCCCTTGTTTCTTAGGATTAGGTTTTCTATTGTACCTGCGTTTGTAGGGCTTTTTGTAAGGTTCAACAGCCTCTTTCTTAATGGCATGTTTCTTCTTTTTGGGAGAGCAAGATGGAAGACCCAATTGCTCACAGAAAGATCCTAACTCTTTCTTGCTCAAGGCTTTCTCTTTGGCAAGCTGTTTCTGCAGTTTATCCTTCTGGCAGGCTTTAATACCACTATGGATAATGATAGCAGTAAGCTGACCATAATCATAACTATCATAATTGATTTCTCCAGTAGGAGAACGACTTTGGAGTTTACTCCTAATAAGATCTCCGAAAGCTTTGGGAAGCCCATCTAGATATTTCTCTTTCCAGTAGGCTTGGTTACAATCTTCCCTGGTAAGGACCCTAGACATAAAGGTATCTTTATACCACTTGAAATGTTCTAAGGAATCACATTTGAGGTTTGAAAGAAGCTCTCCTGATCTTTCCCTCCAAAGAGAAGGATCACCAAGAAAATGTTGGGATATTGTGTATAACAACGTATACACAGCATCAGGGATACGCTCATTGTCGCTGACAATGGTTTTCCCCTTATCATCAATTTTAACTGCAGAGAGAATATTGTCTCTGTTAGCTTCAGTGAGATAGTTATCCCACCAACCTTTGAGTTGGCCAGTAAAACCAGCAACAAGAATATAAACAATGGTGTCTTCAGGCATATTTTGGTTAGTAAAATAGCCCATGGCGACAACCGACATATTTTGGAGTTTGGCAATGATATTATATTCAGATAATCCATCGATATTCCAAATATATATATCATTAGAATTGAAACTTTGAATAAAATCTTGTTTTTCTTCTAAAATAAGGCCAGGGGCAGTAGCTCTATTATAATAAAGCTTGGAAGAATTTTTCCAATTGTTGATTGGATTGATAGCTAAAACAGAATCTGTTTCAGAATAATGTTCTGAATCAGCCTTGGAAATAATATTGACAGTTTTGGTAAGAGACCTAGTCCTGGGTTTAGCACTAGATTCTTCAGAGGGTTGTGGAGTGTCGGGAATAGTAGTAAGGAGGCTAGTGATTTTACTAAGCAGCTCGTTCTGGTTATCCTCGTTCACTTTGGTTTTTTCTTTTTGCCTGAGTTCTAAGATTTTCTGCTTAGCTTTGGCACTAATCTTAAAAGGTTTAAACAGGGATTTTTCTAATTGGGGTTGAGAAGATGAAGAAGCCACTTCTTCAATTTTAGGTTTGACGGGATTTATAGAGATTTTTTCTCCTAGAACCTGAAGATACTTATTGGTATAATTGGCCTGTTCCATGAGGCCTTGAATATCATTAGGAGTGATAAACTCTTCTGGGTTTTTAGATTTGAAAGGAGTAGCAGTAATAGGGTTACCACCTTTGTCTTTCAAATTGGGTAGTTGGTATTGAGAAGTGGGTGGCAGTTCACTTTGAACTATTTGTCCGTCTTTGATCTGCCAAGATATGACATTAGCAGAGGAGGTACTAATAACATCTTCTTGCCAAGGATAATCTATATTATTATGAATGGTATAAGCATGATACCAGTCAAAGAATGGAATATTTTGTTTGATTTTTTTGAGAAATTGATAGAATTTCTCTTGGATATCTGACCTATCTTTTCCCCTATACTTTTGAAAGAACCACTTTCTTTGAGGTTTCCATTTCTCAGAGTAGAAATCTTTCCTAAGGGTTTCCTTATCAATAATGAATTTATGAGATAACATCATAAGACTCATTTAAGGAAGAGTAGGTTGGAGATTGGATACTCTGATTTTTGTCTTCTTTTTCAGAAGTCTGATAAACATTTCTAGGAATCCTAGAAGAAGTATCTAAATCCTAAAGATTTAGAGAAGGGTCATGATTAACAGTCCTGGGAATATCAGGTCTAATATAAGATCTAGAAGAAAAAGATCTTCTAGCAGAGACAAAATCAGATCGATTACTATAAGCATCGATCCTTGAGGAGAAAGAGTTTCTCCTATCAAAGGTTATTTCAACCTTTCCAGAATTATCCTGCGAAATATCTTGTATTTGAGGAGCAGGTCGGGGAACACTGGGTGAGGCTTTATCCATAACCCATTTTTCTGGGAGAGTAACCTCATCCCACTTGATGATTTTAGGTAGAGAAACGTTGGCCTTTGTCATATCAGTGATAAACAAAGTTGTCTCTCCTCTTTGGGGTTTATGCAGGACTCTAGAAGCACAAGAGTTCATGACCTTGTATTGAATCCTATAGATAAGGGCTGCGGGAATAGATCCCTCTTTCATGTCTAACCCATGAAAGCAAATATTGAGAAACAAGGAGTCTAGGATGTGTTCATCTATGAGACTCACTGTCTTGTTGGGAAAACAGTTAAAATAAATCGGACCTTGACCGAGACTGGTTTCAACTGTTCCTATAAGAGAATCGTCAAACTTATTATGACGAATGTCTCTTAGACAAATTAAGACAGCAGCATCTATGCCTATGTCTATCAAAGGTTTGATTGCTACCTGAACACATCCTATGTGAAGGTATTTGTATTTTCTTTTATGGTCATTGAGAGAGGATTTGGACAGGAGATGAAATTCTTCTCCTATACCTTTTCCTAAAGGGATATTGTTTTCAACAGTTTTGATAATGTAATCAGAACTATTCTTCTTGGGTTGATCTTCAGGAACATATAATGTATCCTGAGGAATAACTGGGATGGTCCAGTCATCCATACTTTGGTTGATCTCTTCGAATCGAACTTCTTCGTTGAAGAGGTTGTGTTTGGGTGTAATTTCAGGAGAATGTTTCTCCTGATCATCAAAGAGATTGGTTTTTGTAGGAGAGGAAGAAGATGTACTAGAGCCAGAGCGAAAAGAAATACGGGAGAAAGAACGTAAGAGTCTAGACATAATAAAATACTTCTGGCACATCACCTTCATTTGGTTCCGTAACAATATTTCTGTTAATTATTCATAACTTATTCGATTGGATCTGGTTATTTGTGGACTTTTTTTTTTTTTTTTAAATTTACAAATTCTGAAGTTCTTTTACTATAGTCACTAGCTTCTTCTGTTGTTAGTTTCTTTTGAATACAGCATCGTCAAATTAGCCTTACTGCCCTTTCATCCATACGGGTCTTACTGCTACAGCCCTATTCAAAAGAACTAAGAACTGCTGTACTTCCAGTAAAAGATTTTCATAAACTTAAGGAACTATACAAAAGCAATATTTCAGAACCATTAGTTCGTAGCGTTGTTACAGACAGGGACGACCATTACTGGTCTCACCCGAAGGGCCTGTCAGCTGTCCAGCCTATAAACCATGGTTACAGAAATTTCATAAAGAAATTTAAAGTCCAGATCCAGAAGAACATAGCTACAAACAATTAACGGTTATATTCCTACTTCCCCTATAAAAGTATAGGGGAAAAGATAGGTCAGATATCCAAGAGAAATTCTATCAATTTCTTGAAAAAATCAAACAAAATATTCCATTCTTTGACTGGTATCATGCTTATACCATTCATAATAATATAGATTATCCTTGGCAAGAAGATGTTATTAGTACCTCCTCTGCTAATGTCATATCTTGGCAGATCAAAGACGGACAAATAGTTCAAAGTGAACTGCCACCCACTTCTCAATACCAACTACCCAATTTGAAAGACAAAGGTGGTAACCCTGTTACTGCTACTCCTTTCAAATCTAAAAACCCAGAAGAGTTTATCACTCCTAATGATATTCAAGGCCTCATGGAACAGGCCAATTATACCAATAAGTATCTTCAGGTTCTAGGAGAAAAAATCTCTATAAATCCCGTCAAACCTAAAATTGAAGAAGTGGCTTCTTCATCTTCTCAACCCCAATTAGAAAAACCCCTGTTTAAACCTTTTAAGATTAGTGCCAAAGCTAAGCAGAAAATCTTAGAACTCAGGCAAAAAGAAAAAACCAAAGTGAACGAGGATAACCAGAACGAGCTGCTTAGTAAAATCACTAGCCTCCTTACTACTATTCCCGACACTCCACAACCCTCTGAAGAATCTAGTGCTAAACCCAAGACTAGGTCTCTTACCAAAACTGTCAATATTATTTCCAAGGCTGATTCAGAACATTATTCTGAAACAGATTCTGTTTTAGCTATCAATCCAATCAACAATTGGAAAAATTCTTCCAAGCTTTATTACAATAGAGCTACTGCCCCTGACCTTATTTTAGAAGAAAAACAAGATTTTATTCAAAGTTTCAATTCTAATGATATATATATTTGGAATATCGATGGATTATCTGAATATAATATCATTGCCAAATTCCAAAATATGTCGGTTGTCGCCATGGGCTATTTTACTAACCAAAATATGCCTGAAGACACCATTGTTTATATTCTTGTTGCTGGTTTTACTGGCCAACTCAAAGGTTGGTGGGATAACTATCTCACTGAAGCTGACAGAGACAATATTCTCTCTGCAGTTAAAATTGATGATAAGGGGAAAACCATTGTCAGCGACAATGAGCGTATCCCTGATGTTGTGTATACGTTGTTATACACAATATCCCAACATTTCCTTGGTGATCCTTCTCTTTGGAGGGAAAGATCAGGAGAGCTTCTTGAACTGCTCTCTTATATGGACTTCTAAAAGCAGTTCATTTGGAACCGCTCTCTAATATGGACTTCTGAGAGCGATTATTAAATAACCGCCCTAAGAAGTATATATTAGAGAGCGGTTCCAAATGAACCACTCTCATAAGTCCATATTAGAGAGCAGTTATTTCATAACCGCTCTCAGATGTTGTATTTTTAAAACCTTAATCTGGTTATCCTTGTTGCCCCACCAAGTCTATACTTCAAAATTCTTTCTGTTTAGTGTTCTTTGAGAAATTTTTGTAGAGGAACAAGCACACCTGACATCGCAATCGAAAATTGAAGGTATATTCATAATCGCTTCTTTGTTTTATGGCCATGTTTGGACATTCGCACTCTCTCATTCTCTCTGTTCATTGATACGTACCTCTGTTTTTGATGTTGAACAGTGACAACGTCTCCTCCATTTCTGGTCCTAGCTGAACTGCGACAAATTTGCACTATTTTCGTAATTCCAGGTTAGTGCATGCTGCTGTGTTTATAATTTATATGAACTGAATATCGTTAACATGTTGACCATTGTTGCCGCGTGAACAAAGAGCATGAAATTACTTCTAATTTTGTAAAAGTTGATATGGGCAGGTTCAATCTTAGTATGTTAACCTCTAAAATGTTGTTGGAATGGTTTTTTAGGATTTGTTGAACATGATATTAGGATAGTGGTTAGTTATAATGCAAGAGCATGTTGTTGTGATTGTTAACCTATGATATTAGGATTTTTAAAAGTTTTATATTCTTGTTTGTTTTTCCCCCGAAATGTATATTTCCTCTATGTATGAATGAATTTGATGTTGTATTGTAGAATGTGATGAATGCATGATTATTGTTAGTGATTAAACTTTGTAGGATATGACTTCAAATGTAAAATTGAGTGAAACCATAGTCTCCCGTTTGAGATTGAAAATAATGTTTAATAAATCATTATTTTCAATCTCAAATTGTCCAAGTTACACAGTTTGTGAACAAACTTATTCATTAATTTGTTAGCATTTGCTTCTCATAATGTTGTATTTAATACTTAACAAAATTTGAGTTTGAAGCATTTCTCATTGTCTCTTGGTGCATGCTTGATTGAGGTAAAGCATCTCATATATTTCAAGTTGTGTACTAGGAGACTAATGCGAAATGATGCCCAAATTTTGTCGAGTAAAAAATGAAACATTTAAGTAGCATTTGTTAATTAAGGTTGGAAAAAGTTTGTTCTCAAATGGGATAGGGTCCTACCATGTGAGAGTTAATAAGATATTCACATTTATAATGATCGTAACCGTAGTTGGAGCAAATATGGATCGAAGTTAGATAGTAGTTGATCGTTTAAGTGAAGAATACAAAGACGGAGTCAAAGAGTTTATTAGATTTGTGATTAAGAATGCAACTAATGTCAACATATTCCATGTCCTTGTTGGTGTTGTTTGAATATGTTACAAGTAAATGCGGAAGAATTGGAAGAACATCTAATGTGTAATGGGATAGATAAAAAAATATGCTTGTTGGACAAAGCATGGAGAGATACAAGGTGGAAGTACATCAACTAACATGGAATCAAGTGTCAATTACTCAGAGACATTTAGAACAAATGAGAGTGATCATGCTGAACAAATTCCAAATGTTGTTGAAGATCTTAGAGATTGTCCAAAGATGTTTGAGAGGCTGAAAGATGATGTAGAAACACCATTGTATAATGGATGTACAAAGTTCTCAAGATTGAGTTATATTTTAAAGCTTTATAACTTAAAAGCCTCAAATGGATGGATTGATAAGAGCTTCATAGAGCTGCTAAGTTTATTACATGAGATGCTGCCGGAGGATAATGTGCTACTGAAGAGAGCATATGAGGCTAAACAAGTACTTGCTTCCATTGGATTGACCCATGAAAAGATACATGCTTGTCCTAATGACTGCATTTTGTTCCAAAATGAGTATGCATCACTAAGGAAATGTCCAAAGTGTAATGTATCACGATACCTAAAGAAAGACACAACACCTGCAAAGGTCGTGTGGTATTTTTCATTAATACCAAGGTTAAGATGTCTTTTTCACAGTGCAAAAAATGCAAAGCAGATGACTTGGCATTCTGAAGGCCCAATTAGACATGGAACGCTTAGGAATCTAGCAGATTCTCTGCAGTGGAAAAAATTTGACGATGACCATGAAGAGTTTGCAACTAAAACAAGGAATATATGCTTTGCATTAGCAACTGATGGAATGAATCCACATGGCATGCAAAGTATCACCCATAGTACATGGCCCATGATCTTAATAATGTATAACCTACCTCGATGGCTGATAACCATGTCGCAATGGTATCAAACAAACTAGATTTTCTTAAAAAATTTTGCAATACAAGAAGTAAACCTAGGTCATCTCACAAGGACATAAGATACATTTTGTTTCTAGTTCTATCATGTGATTTCAGATTAGCTTAGAGAAGGATTGTTTTGAATTAAATTGTAAACAACAGAAAAGAAAAGAACAAGGAATAATTATAGCGAAACGAAATATGAAATTCAACCAAATCAAGATCTCAATCACTACAATGCAATTCTCATTGTTACACGAATATAATTCCAACGAATTTCCAATCAACACTAATTCAATACGACATTAATAACCCAAAATTTAAATCTAGATTATGAATTTCATCAAAATAAGAACTGCAATCGCAAATCCAATGCTCTAACAAATATGAAATTCTCATTCTCTGTTTAAAATACAAACGAAAAATCAATATCATGAAAAACGTAATTATCCTAATCAAAAAAGAGGAGGAAAAGCGCGAATTCGATAGAACCTAACCCGAAACTCAAACGCAATGTTGTTCTTGAAACCTTGAACCGATTGATGGATTAGCCTTGCTTCATGAGCATGTTTGCTTCGGCCAAAATCAGAAAATATGAAAAGATGGAAGGTAGAGAGACGAAAATAAAGGAAAGAATTTAAAATAAAGACTTGTAATTCTAAAAAATTGCAGGAAAAGAAAAACAAGGATTCGTACATAGAGTCATAACCTCTATTTAAAGATAAAATAATTGGGCTTAATTAAGGCTCAACTTCCTAATAAGTTTCCTAAACACCTAACTAAGTAAAAGACATAATAATTGGGCTTAATTAAGACCCAACTCCCTAACTAAGTAAAATCAACAATACAATCAAATTCTGAAAATTTTAGTGCAGGGCCGCAACATTGTGACGCAATTTTTGACTAGAAGATGCTCGAACTGGGCTTTTCTCCCAACAGAGAAGTTGTAGATCTCTGTCTTATCTTTCCAAGGACACCAATTTTGTCCAATTCCGAGTAGTGTAGCTCCAGATATGGTCTTTGTAAGAAACTGTGTCAAAATAAGAAATTATGGTGGGAATTAAGAAAGATTTATATTTAAATCCTAAATTACTTACTAACATAAATCTAAACTAACACATCAAAATAATGCACTAATGAAGCACAATTAAACCAAAAACATGGAGAGAAAGATGTACTAAAATATGACTATCAATGGCTTTGCATGAAGCGAAAATATATGATGCTTTCTTTGTTAATCTCTAGTCCTAAACAACCTGGAAATGACATTGATGTGTACTTGTCTCCTTTAATTGAAAATTTGAAGTTGTTGTGGGATAATGGCATAGAAGTATATGACAGATATATAGATGAAAGTTTCATGGTGAAGACAATGTTGTATGGAACAATTAATGACTTTTCTGCATATGAAAATCGTTCTGGTTACAGCATCAAAGGTCAATGTGCATGTCCAATATGTCAGGAAAAAACAGATTTTGTAAGACTAGACCATTGTAACAAAAATGTTTTCATGGGACATCGTAGGTGGTTATAAAAAAATCATCCTTTCACAAAAATGAAAAAAGCTTTTAATGGAAGTTGTGAAGAACGACGATGTCCTTATTTGAAGAGTGGAGAAGAAATATTTGATGAGGTTAAACATATAAGAACAACATTTGGAAAATCTTTTGCCAAACAAATTCTAACCGCAGGTTGGAAGAATATGTCAATTTTCTTTCAGTTACCGTACTGGAAATCTTTATACGTAAGACACTTTGTTGATGTTATGCATGTTGAAAAAAATGTTTGTGAAAGTGTGATTGGTACATTATTAAACATTGTGGGAAAAAAGAAAGATGGCATCAATGCAAGACTTGACTTGGTGAAGTTGGGAATACGATCCGATTTGGCTCCAGTGAAGAAGGGAAATCGGACCTTTTTACCGCCAACAGCATGTACCCTGTCTACATATGAGAAACGAGCTTTATGTGAGACTCTTTATTCAGTTAAGGTTCCAGAGGGGTATTCATCAAACATTAAAAGTCTTGTATCACTTAAGGACCTAAAGTTAAAAGGGTTGAAGTCTCATGATTGCCATATATTAATAGAGAATTTAATTCCTGTTGCTATATGGTCTATTCTACCCAAGACGGTTCGCATGGTAATCACAAAGTTGTGTTTCTTTTTCAAGGCAATATGTAGCAAAGTGATTGATCTTGGGAGATTATCATGTTTGCAAAACCAAATAGCTGAAACATTATGTGAGCTGGAAATGTATTTTTTAACGTCATTCTTTGACATCATAGTTCATTTGACTATTCACTTGGTGGAAGAGACAAAATTGTGTGGCCCTGCATATTTGCGATGGACGTTTCATGTTGAAAGATAAATGAAGATTTTAAAAGGGTATGTTAAGAATAGAAGCAGACCAGAGAGTTGTATTGCTGAACGATATTTAGTGGAAGAAACAGTGGAATTTTGCAATGAATACTTGTCAAATGTTGAATCATGTGGCATTCCAAAATCACGTCACACAGGAAGGACTTTAAGGGAAGGTAGCAGTGGTTGTCAACAAATAGAGGTTCCTAGACTACAATAGGAACAAGCACACTTGTATGTATTACAAAACACCCCTGAAATTGAACCATATATAAGCTTGCACAAAGAGACACTGAAGCGTAGAAATCCTTCCAGAGGTGAGAATTGGATAACAAAAGAACATAACCAGCGATTTTCTACAAGAACATGTTGGTGAACAGTTGAAACAGAAGAACAATTCGGTGTCAGAAATGATTCGATGGTTGTCAAAAGGTCCTTGTATTGATGCTATTTCATACAGTTCGTACTTAGTCAATGGTTTCACATTTTACACAAAATAGCATGACGACCAAAGCAAATGCAGAATAGTGGGGTCACTCTGGTAGCTGAATCATTGCATATCTCTAGTGCAAAGGATAAAAATCCAATATATGCAAATATGTCATACTTTAGAGTCATTGAACATATATGGGAGTTGGATTACACTAACTTTTGTGTAGCAATCTTTGGATGCAAGTGGGTAGACAATAACAGTGGTGTTCGAATTGACGATATGGGCTTTATAAGGGTCGATTTTAAAAAGGTCGATTACCAAGATGATTCGTTTCTCCTTACATCACAGGCTCGACAGGTGTTCTACATCATAGATCATGTTGACAAGTCATGGTCAATTGTCCTAATGTCTAAAAAAATAAATGCTTTCACCGATGGAGAATTAACAGAAGAAGAAGTTAATATGGAGGACGATCCTTTGAGAAGTGTTGAACACATGTCAGTTGCTGATACATTAACAGATGACGAGGATATTTATGCAAGACATGATCATGAAGAGGGTATTTGGTTGAATCCATCATTTAATTCAATAAAAGGTCATAGGAAACTTAGTAAGGCTCCTAAAAAAAGAAAAAGGTGCATTTCATATTACATTTGTATGTATTATAATTTGTTTTTATGATTTTACTTTATCCCTGAATGTAATTATTTAATGTTAACCTTTACCTTTTGTCTTACAGAGATGACTTCTTCAAATAACATGGACGGGAGTCCCCCTCATCACTCCACTGAGGCAAATAAGAAAAAGGGTAGAGGGATTACTAAACTTAAGTCCATTAGCAAATCAAGAAAGTTAGGACAAAAGTTACAGGTAAATTGACACCATCAATGAATTTTGCAATGATATTCAATGATTAATTATGCTAATATTAGTAAAACTAAAATGTCTTTATGATTTATATTTGCATATAGGTTGGCTGGAATGGAAAAGGTCAACCGATAGACCCTAACAGATCAAAATTTGCATATTCCATTGGCTTTGTTACTAGGAGAATAGTGCCAATCAGTTATTCTGATTGGACAAATGTCCCTTCCAATGTTAAAGAACACATTTGGGAGCAAGTTGAGGTACACAATCATAATCGTTTCAGTTATTTTATATTGGTTTACCCAAGAGGGTTTATCTGATATGTTTTTTGTTTCCAATGTAGGAAACTTTTGAAGTGGATGCTATTCACAAAGATTTTGTTCTTTCTTTAGCTGGACGGGACCTTCGTGCATTCCGGACATGTTTGAGGAAACATATATATGAAAAAGATGGAAATTGTGTCCCCCATCCTCCGAAGAAGTATTAGAGATTCATCACAGTCACTGATCACTGGATGGACTTTGTCAACCAAAGCTGCACAGAAACTTTCAAGGTACCATGTCACACATTATTATATCAAATTACTGTCACCATTGTAGAAAGGGTATTGATTTGGTACGTTTTTGAATGCCTTATTTCAGAAAGAAAGTGAGGCTAATGCACAAAGGGCAAAAGCAATGTCGTACAGATACAGGAGGTCAGCTAAGGGATATGCTCAGTTGGAGCAAGAGTTGGTATGTAAATTTGTGTCTTATGTAACAATGTGATGCTAATGTGTTATATTATGTTAAACCTATTAACGAGGGCATTTAATTATTAATTTTGTGTAGATTGCTACATCTGCGTCTAATTTGTCCTCAGTACCTTGACATGTCCTTTGGGAAGCTGCTAGGGTAAATAAACAAGGTAGCATTGATGACGAAGGAGTTAAAAAAATGGTCAATGAATTTGTAAGTACTTAATACTAATGTGTTAGTATTTTCAAATACATTAAGTTTTATTTTGAATTCTCTTTCCTAGTGGTTTTTTGTTATGTTTATTGTAGGAAACCCTTTCACAGGTCACTCCAGACGCTGAGACTAGATCAACAGCCCGAAATGACATAATCTCTCAAGCACTTGGTGTAAGAGAGCATCCAGGTTGCGTGAGGGCTGTAGATATAGGGGTGACCCAAAAATCTGCATTTGCGCCAGCTACATGTCCACATCCTTCATCTACCGAGTGGCAAAACATGAAGCATTGGGTAGCGTATTTGACCAATGTAGTGAAACAGTTGACAGGGGTCAGGGACTACCCCCATTCATATCAGGTCAGATGCCATTCAACCCCACTCATTCCCCACCACCATGTATGCTACCCCTTTTTAATATTGCTCCTTAAATGCAACTGATGGCGGATATTGGTCCCCAAACGCCTATAGATGCACCTTCTACCAACCATAGAGGCAGTTGCACACCAATTGTATCTGTTGAGATTCTAGAGGTATTTAAACTACAGTAAATCATCACTTACCTTTTAATGTTTACTGCTTTTGATTTAATTTTTGCGTAATATAACAAACTTTCATTTGTAGGGTGATCATGACTGTATGCTATACTTGAACAAACCTTTTCGCCTGGTTACAAGAGGTAGAGTATATCATACAGTGGCTGAGGACTCCTTACATAATATAGCTCTTCCTCCAGAGCATGGTAAGGTTTCTATAAAGGTAGTGCAACGACATGAGGAGGACTCTGCACTACCTGTCCCAAATGAACAAGCAAACCTATATTCCCTGAGAGATGCAATTGGTACTTATGTTGCTTGGCCATTGTCCCTAATCACTTTAAGACCTAAGGTATGTAAACGTGTTTCTTTATAGTTCCTATTGCTAGATGTTACAATTAAAAGGTTTGTTCTTTTTAGGTTGCCCTTTCATCAGGTAAAGGGTTAGGGAAAGAGACATGGTACTCAAAAGAGTCCATTGCT
Organism: Abrus precatorius; assembly: GCF_003935025.1. Classification (NCBI taxonomy): domain Eukaryota; kingdom Viridiplantae; phylum Streptophyta; class Magnoliopsida; order Fabales; family Fabaceae; genus Abrus; species Abrus precatorius. The sequence continues at coordinate 13,758,142 of NW_020874439.1, forward strand.
GGTCCATCCAATAAAGGTAGCACTGGTTGTGTGTCATCAGAGATTCTGAAGTTGGTAGAAGCCCAAGGTGTTGCATGCTTGGATATGATGAAGTTGTTTGTGAAAAGTGATCAAGCCATTCATATAGCTACAATTCAACTAACAAGTGAGCACTGGGGTAAAGAGTTTTGTGACATTGTGGGGAAGGAAAACATCATAGAGGTCATACGTCGACATTGGTTGAGTGCCTCTAGCATTAACCTTTACATACGGTACATTAATTTTCAAATTATATAATTCATAGTCAATTTATAACTTTTATAACCTTCATTTAATAATGTTCAATTCTACTTTTGCAAAACAAGATATTTGTGTGAAGCTTATTTGCATGGGACAATGGCAAATAGATTCTCATTTATATCTCCATATGAAATGGACGAAGCGCTCAATCTGAACCCACATCAACATATAGCTGAAATGTTGAAGCGTCATATGGGTGAAGATCACTTGATATTTGCACCTTATAATGTTGGGTAAGTCAATCTCAATGAGACTCTGCTTTATGTTTTATAATTTAGCATATAACTTTTAAACTTAGTAATCTTAAAATGATATTTATACTCGTGGTAGGCAACATTGGGTCTTGGTTGGCATCAATACTGTTGATGAGATTATCTATTATATGGACCCTCTACGCAAGCAGCTGAAGATGAGAACACACATGCAAAACCTATTTAACAAGTAAGCATTCATTTATGTCAACCAACTATGATTAATGTTAAGTGGTTCAAATGTATCTAATTTCTTTGGTTCACGACTGTTGGTGCTCTTGTCACGTATCGAGCAGAGAGGGGAGTGTAGCCCTCTAGTACAAAGATGAGTCAAACAAAATGGGTCACTATACAGGTAAGACTATATCATATGTCATGTTTGTAATTTTCACCTAAAGTGTAATTGCACTGTATATCATTCTTAGTTAATGCTGTTTTATTTGATTTTTATCTTCCACACAGTTTCCCAAGCAAACAAATAATAATGACTGTGGATATTATGTGTGTCTATTCATTGGGGATGCTTTGCACCATAGACAAACTGTGATCCCAGTAAATGTAATAATCTTACACATTCCAATTCGTTTGCCATATGCTTATTATTTCACTTAATTAATTAAGCTTTGTTTTCCCTGTCCTTGTATTTCAGTACTTTCTAGAGGTGCATATGCCAACATTTCCTGACAACAAAATTTTTCAATTGCAAAAGGAGTGGTGTTCATATCTGTACCATAGATATTTAAAGGACACATTAAGTAAATAGATTATTAGTATTCTTTTACAATATTTAGACAATTTTCTGTAAAGGCTAGGCAAAATGTGTAAATATGAGACTCTGATTGATTGTAATCTATACATGTGAGTTGTAATTGAATAATACAATGTGCAATTGCTCTGAAATTCTGGTATATCAGGCTCTGTTTGAATTTTATATTCTGTTTGAATTGGTTCTGAATACTGTATAATTTACCAGGTGTGCTAAAAAAAGATTTTATGCCAGTTTTATTAAAATATTTAAAAATGTTTCTTAACTTTGGAGAGCGGTTATAAGTGAACCGCTCTCAGAAGTTCACTTTGGAAAGCAGTTAAATGGGAACCGCTTTCCAAAATGTACTTCTGAGAGCGGTTCACTTATAACCGCTCTCATAAGTTTGAGATAAGAGAGCGGTCAACCTGTCAACTGCTCTCTTTAGTCTAACTTGTGAGAGAGGTTCAAGTACTACATTTTGTAGAGCGGTTACGCGCTTAACCGCTCTCTTTGGTAAATTTCTAAGAGTGGTTAACCGCCTAATCGCTCTCCAAAATATACATTTGAGAGCGGTTAAATAACCGCTCTCCAAAAATGAAGACATTGGATAGCATGTGATTTTAAAGCGTCGCTAACCGCTCTCTTAATTCAAGCAGAATCGCTCTTACATCTCATTTTTTACGTAGTGCCACCCCTAAACAAACAGGTAAGTAGACATCTCGAACCAGGAAATTAAGCAGATCTTGGAAAAAATAGTCCACCCTAACAGGAAGGATTGAAGTCTCCACTTAGAGGATGTTGTGTGGGCATACAGGATTGCTTACAAAATGCTGATAGGGATGTCCCCTTATTGAGTTAATTTTGGTAAGGCATGTCATCTTCCAATGGAAGTAGAGCACAAGGCATTCTAGGTGGTAAAGCAGTGCAATATGAATTTGGATACATACGGTTCGCATAGGAAGCTTCAGTTGCAAGAGTTGAAGAAGATTCGTAAGGAAGCATATTAGAACACCAACATCTATAAGGAGTAGACCAAAGCATTTCATGATAAGATGATAGGGCGCAAAGAGTTCAAAATTGGTGAAATACAATTCTAGACTTAAGTTGATGCTTGGTAAACTGAGATCTAAGTGGGATGGTCCTTTTCTTGTTGTTAACAGTTTTCCTTATGGTATAGTGGAGCTTCAAGACATAGGAACCAAAAAAAGTTTCAAGGTTAATAGGCATCAACTCAAGCACTTTCATGAGGACTTAAAGGAGCAAGTGTCGAAGGAAGCCACCTTTGGGTTGGCTATTTACCCCGATTAATCATAAGGGAGTGTGAAGAAAGGGAAGAGGAGATGTTAAATTTGTTGCTTTTGTTCTTTTGGCAATTATTTATGGAACAAATAATGCCATTCTTTTGATCCTTTGTGTTTCTTTAAGGTCATACCAATGAGATGTACATCTTTACTATTCTTTTCATCTTCATCCTTGTCCTTATCATCTTCCACCACATCTGATATCTATTCCTATTTTTAGGTAAGATTTCCTTTGCAAGAATTACATCTCTGTAAGGTTGGTGGCTTTAAACTCTATTCCCGCTACAACTTGATGTGGTGAAGACGAAAAAGCTCTATAAAGTACATCATGTATGTGATCTTTTCCTTCCTATTGGAACATGCAAGAAAATAGTAAAGAAGCATAAAACAAAGGTTAATTTTGGTTTGCATAGTCATATAACCGATGTAGAACCTATCCATTTTGGTGATTGCATCCTTAACACCTTTCCTTAGTGATATTATGTGTGACATTATGGAGTGAAGGACACTAGCCATTGTCTTCATAGCAACTGACTTTATCTTTTCTAAGTTCTTTGTTTCAAGCAAAACTTAATTGATTTTATTATTGGTGATTTTTACTTTCAATCTTCAATAAAAACCTTTCCTTCATATCTTGTGAATCTGGCTAAAGAGTCGAAAGAGATAATAATGGACATCTCTTAATAGACATTTCTTCAATATTGCTTACTAAAGTTTTATCAACCTTTGTAGCATTGTTTTAAAACTCAAGGATCATATATGAGTGCTATGATCTATTAAACATACTAAATTTGTACCAATTAGCTATCTAAAATTTAGTTATATTATATATGCCATTGCATTGTACAACACACACTTAGACCAACTTCTTTTACAATAATATCAATATTTGTCTTTTTAAAAATTATATTTTTAATAAGATAAACTCTAAAAGTTGTGAATGAAAAGAGGATATCTCACACGATAGTTTGTTATAAAATATAAACTATTAAGTTAAAATTTCATGTATACATGTTTATGCCTTAAATTTTTTTTTTCATTGCATATGTCTAAGAGTGTATGACATCCATGTGAGAATATTTGTCCAACTATACATGTGAGTATAATACTTGTCCAAATTAGATGGCCCAAAAGCAACACTTAGGTGAGAATAAGAGAGCATCAAATATAAAAGCATCCTTTTGTTTAGATGTTTAACGGGAGACAATTTTTTATTTTTGAGGACCAACTAAAAAAATCATGTTAGGAGTAAATAAAGTAAATAAGAGAATAGGATAAGGGAAGAGAGAAACGGAAAGAAGAAAGAGTTCTTTTTTTCTTAAATTTCACTTTTATATTTAAAATATATTAAAATAACATAAAAATTTAAAATAATTTTTATTAATAAAAATATTAGATAAAAATTTAATTATTTTATATGAATTTTAATTTTTATAAATATTTTCACTATAATTCAATTATTTAATTTATTATCTTTTAGTCATTTAAATAAGTAAAAGTTCATTTTTTATTATTGTTTATTTCAACCCATCTAAATATTAAACATTTTTCATTCTTTTATTATATTATATTATATTATATAAACCACACAAACAATACTTCAAATCAGAGAAAAATATAAAGTATAAAAAAATTGATAAGTATAAAATACTATTAATTTAAAGATAAAATTTAGATACTTTTTTTCACTGTTATTTTTTATTCATAAATAAAAGTAAATTTTATTTTAATAATTTTTTTAATATTATTGTAAAATATGAAAATATAACCCTAATTTGCATCGATAAATAGTACCGACAACACTCTCCGAAAGTTTTGCCCTTAAATTAATCCTAAATAGTAAATTTCAACTGAAATAGTTGTGTATCTTGTTTTTTCCCGTAACGCTCAGAGATTTGAAAATGGATCATTTTGAGTGGATACTGTAAGTATGAAAGTTTTTTGTGTTTTTTGGTCGTGAAATTATGAAAGTAATAAAAATGGACCCGGGGGCTTACATACGAAGGCCCATTGAACCCAAACCCGGAAAGCCCAATTCTGACCCTTTCCTTTTCATCTTTCCCCTTTCGTTTCCAGTACTTTCCCGAATTCTTGAGACGTTTCCGAACCGTTCTAACTTCACACGCTTCTACAACAATATATCTGAATCCCACACTAGCCTTTCCGGAACTCCTAAGGAAAAGGAAAAGGTTAAGGTTGCTTGGTTTTTGTGTTTCGCTCTGATTAATCGAATGGCCAAAGACGGACCCAACTGGGATGGGTTACTCAAATGGAGCATTGCTCACTCCGATGGAACTCGCCCCAATCGCAATTTAAGGTTCATTTCAAATTTACATTTTTCTTTCTTTTTCTTCTTTCTTTACCCCTTTTTCTGGAAGTTTCAGTTGTGTTAGTTCTCTTAATCACAGTTCAGGTTTATACAAGTATCATATGTTTTTTCCTTTTAATCATTTTTAGTTGCTTGGAAAAACATGCCCATATTTCAAAATTGTTGTCCTTTTTTCTTGGGTTTCATATAAATGAAGTGTGAAATTAATAATTAGTGGAGTAGGTTGATAGATAACCCTCACTTTTCTTATCATGGTACCAGTTTCTGGCATAGGGTCTGATTTTGTTACAGTTTTGTGATTCTGTAGTTGTAAATTATTCAAATTTCATTTTTCACGGTTCCAGTTTCTAAATTGTGTACTCTCATTAATGAAATTTATAATGTTGTCGAAAATTAAAAATAAAAAAAGGAAAAATGGTTCTTGTAGTTAAATGAGTCAGTAGGATCGAGTTAATATTCAGTGGACTAGGTTCTGATTTTGTTTTTTTGTTTTTTTGTTTTTTTTTTCCCTGTAGTGAGGAGGATAGAAGATGGTTCATGGAAACAATGCAAGCACAGACCATTGATGTTGTGAAACGTATGAAAGATATCACTCTTGTAATGCAAACTCCAGAGCAAGTCTTGAGAGACCAAGGAGTTACCCCAGCAGACATTGAAGGTATCTAGCATTTACTGAAGAGCAAGATGAATAAAAAATAATCTACACTTTATTTTCAGTTAATGAGTGATTTTCTTAATTTTATACTCACTCAAGGTCGATTTCTAACTTCATTTTTTGACAGATATGTTGGATGAGTTGCAAGAGCATGTTGAGTCAATTGATATGGCCAATGGTGAGTTTTTAGGATTGTTTTGAAGTATGAACTTGATTTTGTTGAAGAGTATCGGATCACTAATTATTTTAATAGAAGACTTGAATTGTTTTATTTATACTTGTATTTGGTACTTCGAATGGGGAAATCCTGTAAATTTGTACATCATAATTTAATTGATTCTGTGGCTTTTAGTAGTTGTCTCTGTCCACGGTTTGAGCTTCTTTTTAAAATTAGGGCATAAACATAGTGTCAATGTTGAATGGTATTCACATTTAAATTGTTATGATTTTGCATAGGTTTATTCTAGGTTAAATGGTCAAGATGCTTTTATATTATATCTATATTTTTGTTGAAAGTTGTTGATATATACCTTATGCTCTTGTTAATCTGTACATTTTCCTTTTTGCATTTGATTTTGCAACAACTGCATGTCTCACCGATGGTATTATCTCTTTCCCAGATCTCCACTCAATTGGTGGGTTAGTTCCTCTTCTTGGTTACCTCAAGAATTCTCATGCCAGAATTCGGGCAAAGGCTGCTGATGTTGTGACCACAATAGTCCAAAATAATCCGCAAAGTCAGCAACTTGTTATGGAAGCAAATGGCTTTGAACCTCTTATTTCTAATTTCAGTTCAGATCCTGATGTAAACGTTAGAACTAAAGCGCTGGGTGCAATATCCTGTATGTATTACTAATTTTTGGAGTCGTGATATTTTGTTTTTTTGAGTTGAATTGGTATTAACTTTCCTGTTTTGCGAATGACTTGACAGCACTAATTCGGCACAACAAACCAGGAATTGCTGCTTTTCGCTTGGCAAATGGTTATGCAGCATTAAAAGATGCACTGACCTCTGAAAATGTGAGATTTCAAAGGTAATTGAAGTTTTTCCTGATAAATTTCTAATTTTGTTGTTCCCTCAGAATTTATCATTTAGTAGAAATATGTACTCTATAATATCCTTATTATTCGTTCTGTGTATTAATTTTCTATCATGTTCATCTTTTACGTGATGGTATTTCTACTCATTGATTAATTAGATTTTTCATCCCTTGTTAGTAAAGGGTAAAAGTGAATCCTAACATTCATTAATTTTAAATCTTTTAGGAAAGCTCTCAATTTGATCCATTACCTGTTGCACGAGAATAGTTCAGACTGCAACATTGTGAGTGAGCTTGGGTTTCCTCGTATACTGATGCACCTTGCCTCTAGCGAAGTTTCAGATGTCCGAGAAGCTGCCCTTCGAGGCCTTCTTGAGTTGGCTCAGAATACAAAAGATGGCTCTGAAGAACATACTGAGAAAATGAAACAACTTCTTCAAGAACGAATAAACAAGATCAGTTTAATGTCAGCTGAAGACCTTGGAGCAGCTAGGGAGGAGAGGCAGCTTGTAGACTCCCTTTGGACGACTTGCTTCAATGAGCCATCCTCTCTTCGAGATAAAGGTCTTCTCACGCTTCCTGGGGACGACACCGCTCCTCCTGATGTTGCAAGCAAATTTTTTGAGCCTCCGCTTAGAGCTTGGGCTGGTAACCCATCTTCCAAGAAAGACTCAAAAAGTGAAAAGAAAGATACCCCTTTACTTCTAGGACCAGTGCCTTCACCTGCAGACTCTAACAATCAAGTTGGTTCAAGTAGAGGAGGAGATTCCAGTTCACAGACTGATACAACTAGATGAAATTTTAATGTTATCCTCCATTATGTATTCTATCCTCTATTTTATTGGATTCTAGCTTCTTTTTTATCTTTTCATACGATAGTAATGCCTTTCTTTCACCCATAGGCTTATCATACTATGGTGAATTTTCTTTTATCTTCTGATTTTGCTATTCCCCTGAATTCCTAGGATATCTCTTGAAATAGCACTTTAACCAGGTTTCCATGGATATTATAGCAGTTACTATAGTTTCTTAATACATGATTGCAGTGTTTTTGTATTTTAGTCCTTGGCATAGAATTTTTTCCAATCCTTGTATAAATATCATATTACTGTGTACATTTTTAAACATGAGAGGAGGCATTTGTTGCCTATATCATCTAATTTCTGGTTTGCGCATTGTTTATAGTGATCTGCAGGGATGGATCAGGGATTCTTGTAACATTCTAATTTCATTTGCATTTTTTTGTTTTTAAAATGGAAGAATTTTTTTTTTAAATAAAAAAGAAGAGAATATTCTTTTTAATTTAAGAGAATATAAGCGAGAATTTTTTACCTAAATGAAAAAGAAATAGATTTTTCTCACCTATATTTTCACTCTAACAAGTAAAAATTTGTGACAAAAATAAGTAACTTTTTGTTTAACTTTTGTTTAGACAAATTTGTTTAAACAAAAATATCAACTGGTGATAATGGTTAGATTTTAAGAATCATTTAAAACAGAATTGTATAATAATAGTTATAAACGAACAATATTTTAAGAAATTTTAATAGGCAAACTATCAATATATATATATATATATATATATTTATATATATATATAAATATAACTATTGATTATTTATAACTATGTTTTTTTGGATTTAGACTTTAAATTGTTTTTAAATTCTACTTTTGTATAGTTCATTATTTTATGGAATGTTTTTACTGGAAGTACAACAGTTCTTAGTTCTTTTGAATAGGGCTGTAGCAGTAAGTCCCGTGGTTGAAGGGTAGTAAGGCTAATTTGACGATGTTATATTCAAAAGAAAAAAGAACATAAAAAGTTGGTGGTTATAGTAAAAAATTTTTTGATTTTGTAAATTAAAAAAAAAAAAGTCTACTAATAATCAGATCTAGTTGAAAGAGTTATAAATAATTAACAGATATGTTGTTATGGAACCAAATGAGGGTGATGTGTCAGATTTATTTTATATGATGTCGTGTCTCCTTCGCTTCTTCTCCCTTATTTCTTTCCGTTTTGGTTCTAGCTCTTCATCTTTCTCTCCAACCAAAAACAATTACTTCAATGATCAGGAGAAACAGTTTCCTAAAATTACACCAAAACATAACCTCTTCGACGAACAAGTTCGTTTTGAAAAGATCAACCAAAGCAAGGATGACTGGACTATCCCAGAAATTCTTCAAGATATATTATATGTTCCTGAAGAACATTCTAAGAAAAACAGTTTTAATTATATTATTAAGACTGTTGAAATAATATTCCTTTAGGAAAAGATTTAGGAGAAGAATTTCATCTCCTGTTCAAATCCTCAATCAATAAGCACAAGCGCAAATATAAGTACCTCCACATAGGATGTGTTCAGGTAGCTATCAAACCTCTCAAGACATAGGTATAGATGCTACTATCTTAATGTGTCTTAGAGATCCTCGTCATAATAATTTTAATGATTCCTTTATAGGGACAGTAGAGACTAGTCTTGGCCAAGGTCCAATTTATTTTAACTGTTTCCCAAACAAAACAGTGAGTCTTTTAGATCATATCCTTGACTCTCTGTTTCTCAATATTTGCTTTCATGGTTTAAACATGAAAGAGGGATCTATTCTCGCCGCCTTAATCTATAAGATTCAGTACAAAGCCATGAACTCTTGTGCTTCTAGAGTCCTTCTCAAACCTTAGAGAGGTGAGACTACTTTGTTTATCACTGACATGACAAAGACTAATATCTCTCTTCCTAGGATCATCAAATGGGATGAAGTTTCTCTCCCAGAAAAGTGAGTTTTGGATAAGGCTACGCCTTGTGTCCCAAGGCCTGCTACTGAAATTCAAAATATTTCTCAAGATAATTCTAGGAAAGTCAAAATAATCTTTGATAGGAGAGACTCTTTCTCCTTAAGAGTTGACGCTTATAGCAGTCGATCTGATTTTGCCTTTGCTAGAAGGTCATTTTCCAATAGATCTCAAGCTTTTAGGTCTGAAATACCCAGATCTGTTCGTCATGATCCTTCACATATAAACTTACAAGGCTTAGATACATCTTCTAATATTTCTAGAAATGTCTATCAAACCTCTGAAAAAGAAGAAAAAAATGAAAGTATCCAATCTCCAACCTACTCTTCCCTTAATGAGTCTTATGATGTTATTTCATAAATTCATTATAGATAAAGAAACCCTTAGGAAAGATTTTTACTCTAAGGAATGGAAACCTTAAAGAGAGTGGTTCTTTCAAAATTACAAGGGTAAAAATAGATCTGATATCCAAGAGGAATTTTACCAATTTCTTGAAAAAGTCAAGCAAAATATCCCTTTCTTTGATTGGTATCATACTTATACCATTCATAATAATATGGATTATCCCTGGCAAGAGGATGTTATTAGTACCTCCTCTGCTAATGTTATATCTTGGCAAATTAAAGATGGACAAATTGTTTAGAGTGATCTATCTCCCACAACTCATTATCAGTTACAAAATTTGAAAGACAAAAGTGGTAACCCTGTCACGGCTACTCCTTTGAAAACCAAGAATCCTGATGAGTCTATCACTCCTAATGATATCCAAGGCCTCATGGAACAGGCCAATTATACCAACAAATACCTTCAGGTTTTAGGAGAAAAAATCTCTGAAAATCCTATTAAACCTAAGGTGGAAGAAATAGCTCCTTCTTCCCAACCTCGATTAGAAAAACCTCTTTTCAAGCCTTTTAAGATTAGCGCCAAAGCTAAACAAAAAATCCTAGAACTTAGGCAAAAAGAAAGAACCAAAGTCATTGACGATAACCAGAATGAGCTACTTAGTAAAATTACTAGTCTTTTCACTACTGTCCCTGATACTCCCTAAACTTCTGAAGAATCTAGTGCCAAACCTAGAACTAGATCTCTTGTCAAGACTTTCAATGCCATTTCTAAAGCTGATTCGGAATAATATTCTGAGACAGATTCTGTTTTAGCCATAAATCCAGTTAATAATTAGAAAAATTCTTCCAAGCTTTATTATAATAAAGCAACTGCTCCTGATCTTATTTTAGAAGAAAAACAAGATTATATTCAAAGCTTTAATTCTAATGATATTTATATTTGGAATATTGATTGACTATCTGAATATAATATCATTTCCAAATTTCAAAATATGTCTGTTGTCGCTATGGGCTATTTTACTAACCAAAGTATGCCCGAAGATACCTTATTATACATTATATCTCAACATTTTCTTGGAGATCCCTCTTTGTGGAGAGAAAGATCTGGTGAGCTTTTATCCAATCTTAGATGTAAAACCTTAGAGGACTTTAAATGGTATAAAGATACTTTTATGTCTAGGGTTTTGACAAGAGAAGATTGTAACCAAGCCTATTGGAGGTAGAAATACCTTGATGGCCTTCCTAAGTCTTTCGGTGATCTTATTAGAAGTAAGCTCCGAAGTCACTCTCCTAATGGAGATATTAATTATGATAATTATGACAATGGTAAGCTCACTGCCTTTATTATTCATACTGCTCTCAAAGTCTGTCAAAAAGATAAACTCCATAAGCAGTTAGCCAAGGAAAGAGCCCTGAACAAGAAAGATTTAGGATCTTTTTGCAAGCAATTTAGTCTTCCTTCTTGCTCTACCAAAAGGAAAAATCAGACTCCTAAAAGGGAAACTGTTGAAACTCATAAGAAAACTTACAAAAGGAAGTACAATAGAAAACATCCTTTCAAGAAACAAGGGGAAAATGTCATCCCCAGCAATATCCCTAGGAAACCTAGAACAGGTGTAACTTGTTACAACAGTGGTAAACCTGACCATATCAGTAAATATTACAGGCTTAAGAAAAAGATTAGTAGCCTCAACCTTGATCCTTCCGTAGAGGATCAAATCAATAACCTCCTTATTGAATCTTCTGAAGAAGATTCTGCCAAGGAAATCAATGAGGATGTCAACCAAATTCAACGTGATGATCGAATCTCTTCTTCTAATAGTGATGATACTCCAGAAATCAATGTTTTAACAAAAGAACAAGATCTTCTTATAGAAGCAATAAGTTCTATTTCTGATCTTCATGAAAGAAAAGAATTTTTTAACAAATTCAAAGATGTTTTAGAATCAAAACCAAAACCCAAAGAATATTTTACTACTAATAAATTTGATATAACAAATATTTTCTAAAGATTAGAGAAAAATTCTAATATTAAACCAACCACTATCCATGATCTCCAGATTGAATTTAACAATCTTAAGAAAGAGATTAGGGATATTAAGGAACAACAACAAATTCATCAGGTTATTCTTTCCCAACTTGAAGATGATGTTGAGTCTGAAGTTAAGAAAGAGTAACCTCTTGAAAAATATGATTCTAAAAAGATTGATTCTGGTAATCTGGAAGAAACTTTTATGTGTTTAATCAACAAAGTCAAAATTCAAAAATTTTACATTAACATCAGAATTATCATTGATGATTTTGTTCTTGAAACTTTGGCACTCTTTGATACCGGTGCTGATTCAAATTGTATTTTAGAAAGATTAGTTCCTACAAAATATTTTGAGAAAACTTTTGAAAAACTCAGCATTGCTAGTGGGTTGAAGCTCAAAATTAATTCTAAATTATCCAGAGTCGTTATAGAAAATCAAGGATTTAAGATCGAAACAAACTTTCTCCTTGTAAAAAATTTGAAAAATGAAGTGATTTTGGGAACACTTTTTATTAAAGCCCTTTTCCCACTTCAGATTTTGAAAGAAGGTATTTCCACCTATCATTTAGGTAAGCAAATAACTTTCAAATTTTCTAGTAAATCTTTTACTAAAAATATCAATTCTATCCAAAATAAAATTAATCAAATTAATTTTCTAAAAGAAGAAGTTTCTTTTGCCAACATTGAAAAACAATTAAGGAATTCTTCACTTCAGAAAAGGATCCAATCCCTTTTGGGTTCTATCCATTGTTCTATCTGTTCTAATCTTCCTAATGCTTTCTGGAACATGAAGAAGCATATTGTTAGTCTTCCTTATGAGTCAGATTTTAAAGATAGTCAAATCTCTACTAAAGCTAGACCTATTCAAATGAATGAGGAAATGCTTCAGTATTGTCAGAAAGAGATCAAAGATCTCTTAGACAAAAAACTCATCAGAAAAAGTAAGAGTCCTTGGTCGTGTTTTTCTTTTTATGTCAATAAACCTGCAAATGTAGAAAGAGGCACTCCCAGATTAGTAATCAACTACAAACCCCTTAACCAAGCCCTCCAATAGATTAGGTATCCTATTCCCAACAAAAAAGATCTTCTTAATAGATTAAATTCTGCTAAGATCTTTTCAAAATTTGACATGAAATCTGGATTTTGGCAAATCCAAATTTGTGAGAATGATAGGTATAAGACCGCCTTCACTGTTCCCTTTGGGCCATTACGAATGGAATGTTATGCCTTTTGGCTTAAAAAATGCCCTTTTTGAATTCCAGAAAATTATGAATGATCTCTTCAATCCTTATTCCAAATTTGTCATTGTCTACATTGATGATCTTTTAATTTTTTCTCATTCTATTAATCAACATTTTAAACATATAAATCTTTTTATCAATGTTGTCAAACAAAATGGACCTGTTGTTTCCAAGTCTAAGATTAATCTTTTCCAAACCAATATTAGGTTCCTTGGTCACAATATTCATCAAGGAACTATCATTCCTATCAGCAGATCCATTGAATTTACTGACAAATTTCCTGACAGAATCCTTGATAAAACTTAGCTTCAGAGGTTTTTGGGATGTCTTAATTATGTAGATGATTTTATTCCACACCTCAACAATATTATTAAGCCTTTACATGATAGGTTTAAAAAGAATCCTCCTTCCTGGACTGATGTTCATACCAATGTCGTCAGAGATATTAAAAATAGAGTCAGAGAGATAAGTTGTCTTTATCTCCCTATCCCTCAAGCTTTCAAAATTGTTGAAACTGATGCCTCTGACATAGGTTATGGTGGCATTCTCAAACAAAAAATCAAGACGCATGAGCATATTATTGCATACACTTCAAAACATTGGAATTCTGCACAACAAAATTACTCGAGTGTTAAAAAAGAAGTTTTGGCTATTGTTTTATGCATCTCAAAATTTCAATCAGATTTATTAAACCAAAAACTTCTCATTAGAGTAGATTGTAAGTGTGCCAAAGAAATTTTACAAAAGGATGTTAAAAACTTTGCCTCAAAACAAATTTTTGCTAAATGGTAAGAAATTTTAAGTGTTTTTTATTTTGAAATTGAATATATCAAAGGCACCTCCAATTCTCTCCCTGATTATCTGACTTGTGAGTATTTACAGGATAAATAGCATGCCTGGAAAGGCAACAACCCCATCCAGGGGGGAAACTTCTCGAGGAGGAAGAGTCAGGCTTACCTTGACTCTAAACAAATCAAAATCAAAATCTGCTTCGGTAGATTCAAAATCTTTATCTTCTGGGTCATCTACCCCCATTGAGTCATCTACTAAAAAAGCAATCCAAATTGTTGAGTCATCAACCCAGCAATCTGGAACTCCAAAAGAATCTTCTAAAAAGACTGATTCTCCTATCAAAACGACCAAACAGACTAAAGCAGATTATGCTTTACCGATTAGTACCCTCCTAGCTGTCCAACAAGGAAGTTTGAGTAACTTACCAAAGAAATCGTGGGCAGATATTGCCTCTGAAGAAGATATGGAAATAGATTTAGCTAGCCTAAACACTATAATCCAATCCTTCAACCAATTCCAAAAAACAGTTATTTATCCTAACAAAACAGAAAATACCCTCAACCTCCAAAAAGACAAACATAAGTCAAACACTAACCATTATATGACAAAAGGAAAATTTTCTTCTGTCATACAAATGGAGCCTGAATTTTGGGATAAAAATCTCTACAAAGTCATTTCTAAAGTCTTTCCACTTGGTTTTCATTTTAGACCATATGCTATAAACAAAACCAGACAATTTTACGAATTCATTTTGGTGGATTCAGACTCTGTTTCCATCAAACACTACAAAGATAAAAAAGATCCTTCCATCATAATACATTCTACAATCTAGATCCTAAAAGTTTTAACACCAAAAAACTTTGGAAAAAATTTGAATTCTCACAAAAAGTTTTTTCAACCTTTTGACCCAGTAGGATATAATTACTGGGACTATATTGATGCCTGGACAAGAAGTTTCTGGTTCCAAAACAAACTTAACCGACATTCTTGGTTAATATATTTTAAAAGAAACCAGATTTATGATTTTTCAAATTGGTTTCTCCAATGGTAGGACTATTTTGAGCCAATTGAAGATATTCTTCCTACACCAGTTAAGGAAGGATATAAGGTTTACAAAGGCAGATATTTGCGAGAATCAAGAATTTTTCTGATTTTGCATTGGCATGGGTATTCTCGTGACAGTACAGATATGGCAAGACAGAAAATGACGAAACTCTTCCTCTACTTCACAGATATTCCTTTGTGAAATGGTGGAATCAGTTCAATGCTAACCATGATGAACTATCTGGTGTTGCTGAATATTTTGGAAAAAATCCAAAATTGTTAAATTTGGCAGATCCAGCAACATTTCAATTTCTGAATTAAAAATAAAAAATTGCAGCTTATTTATCAAGTTGTGACTCAAAAAAAAAGATGAAGAAAAATTTAAAAGATGTTCTTCTTTTTCAAAGTCAAGATGAAGCTGAATCATCTACAAAACAAGATACCAATGCAGATATTGATGACATGGATCAAAATGAAGACGACTGCTTCGGTATCGATATTGAAGAATTATAACTTGTATTGTAATTAATAGTTCCAGTAATCAACTGGAACTGTAGAAACAGTATTTATTTTCTCTTTACAAGGAGTCCTCGACCAAGATGTGAGGCACCCTTTCATTAAGCAATCTTAGAGAGATAAACTAGAGAGAAGTGCTCTGAGATAATATCTTTGTAAGCCTTTCTCCAAGTTTCAATAAAAGTTTGCTGTTACAAATTATTTTTCTCTCTTCTCCCTCTTAGCCGGTTCTGTTCGGACTATTATCGTCCGACTTTCTTCTCTTCTCCCTCTACTAGATTTGTGCTGGTTATACCGCCATTCTAGTTTCTGTTTTAAATTTACATATTTATATTCTGTATTTTTAAGCTTTTGAATCTCACTTTGTAGTCCTGTTATTGCCTACTTTCCTTTTGGTCTATTTTATTTTCCCTTGATCCACTTTGAGTTATATGGTATTAGAGCCTGATGGGGAAGTAGGAATATAACTGTTGATTATTTATAACTATGTTCTTCTGGATCTAGACTTTAAATTGCTTTTAAATTCTGCTTTTGTATAGTTCATTATTTTATGGAATGCTTATACTGGAAGTACAACAATTCTTAGTTCTTTTAAATAGGGCTGTAGCAGTAAGTCCCGTGGTTGAAGGGCAGTAAGGCTAATTTGACGATGCTGTATTCAAAAGAAACAAAGAACATAAGAAGCTGGTGGCTATAGTAAAAGAATTTCTGATTTTGTAAATTAAAAAAAAAAGTCCACTAATAACCAGATCTAGTTGAAAGAGTTATAAATAATTAACGGATATGTTGTTATGGAACCAAATGAGGGTGATGTGCCAGATTCATATTGTATGATGTCTCGTCTCCTTCGCTCCTTCTCCCGTATTTCTTTCTGTTCTAGTTCTAGTTCTTCATCTTCCTCTCCAACCAAAAATAACTATTTCAATGATCAGGAGAAACAGTCTCTTGAAATCACACCTAAACATAACCTCTTCGACAAGAAAGTTCATTTTGAAGAGATTAACCAAAGTCTGGATGACTGGACCATCCCAGAAATCCCTCAGGATACATTATATGTTCCTGAAGAACACTCTAAGAAAAACAATTTTGATTATATTATTAAGGCTGTTGAAAACAATATTCCTTTAGGAAAAGATTTAGGAGAAGAATTCCATCTCCTGTCCAAATCTTCCATCAATGAGCACAAACGCAAATACAAGTACCTTCACATAGGATGTGTTCAGGTAGCTATCAAACCTCTCATAGACATAAGTATAGATGCTGGTATCTTAATGTATCTTAGAGATACTCGTGATAATAATTTTAATGATTTCCTAATAGGAACAGTAGAAAATAGTCTTGGCCAAGGACCAATTTATTTCAACTGTTTCCCAAACAAAACAGTGAGTCTTTTAGATGAACATATTCTTGACTCGCTGTTTCTCAATATTTGTTTTCATGGTTTAAACATGAAAGAGGAATCTATTCCCGCCGTCTTAATCTATAGGATTTAGTACAAAGCCATGAACTCTTGTACTTCTAAAGTCCTTGTTAAACCTCAGAGAGGTGAGACTACTTTGTTTATCAATAATATGACAAAGACTAATGTCTCTCTTCATAGGGTCATCAAATGGGATGAAGTTTCTCTCCCGGAGAAGTGGGTTTTGGATAAGGCTATGCCTTGTGTCCCAAGGCTTGCTCCTCAAATTCAAAATATTTCTCAAGATAATTCTGGAAAGGTTGAAATAATATTTGATAGGAGAAACTCCTTCTCATCTAGAGTTGATGCTCATAGCAGTCGTTCTGATTTTGCCTCTGCCAGGAGGTCATTTTCCTATAGATCTCAAGCTTCTAGGTCTGAAATACCCAGATCTGTTAGTCATGATCTTTCACATATAAACCTACAAGGTTTAGATACTTCTTCTAATATTCTTAGAAATGTCTACCAAACCTCAGAAAAAGAAGAAGAAAACCAGAGTATCCAATCTCCAACCTAGTCTTCCCATAATGAGTCTTATGATGTTATCTCATAAATTCATTATAGATAAAGAAACCCTTAGGAAAGATTTCTACTCTGAGGAATGGAAACCTCAAAGAGAGTGGTTCTTCCAAAATTACAAGGGTAAGAATAGATCCGATATCCAAGAGGAATTTTACCAATTTCTCGAAAAGGTCAAGCAGAATATCCCCTTCTTTGATTGGTATCATGCTTATACCATTCATAATAATATTGATTATCCATGGCAAGAGGACGTTATTAGTACTTCCTCTACTAATGTTATATCTTGGTAGATTAAAGATGGACAAATTGTTCAGAGTGAACTGCCACCCACAACTCATTATCAGTTACCAAACTTGAAAGACAAAAGTGGTAACCCTGTTACAGCTACTCCTTTCAAAACCAAGAATCCTGATGAGTCTATCACTCCCAATGATATCCAAGGCCTCATGGAATAGGCCAATTAAACCAACAAATACCTTCAAGTTTTAGGAGAAAAAATCTCTGTAAATCCTATTAAACCTAAGGAGGAAGAAATAGCTTCTTCCTCTTCCCAACCTCAATTAAAAAAACCTCTCTTCAAGACTTTCAAGATTAGCGCCAAAGCTAAACAAAAAGTCCTTGAACTTAGGCAAAAAGAAAGAACTAAAGCCATTGACGATAACCAGAATGAGCTACTTAGTAAAATTACTAGTCTGCTTACCACTGTCCCTGATACTCCCCAAACTTCTGAAGAATCTAGCGCCAAACCTAGGACTAGATCTCTTACCAAGACTGTAAATGCCATTTCTAAAGCTAATTCAGAACAATATTCTGAGACAGATTGTGTTTTAGCCATTAATCCAGTTAATAATTGGAAAAATTCTTCCAAGCTTTATTATAATAAGGCTACTGCTCCTGATCTTGTTTTAGAAGAAAAGCAAGATTATATCCAAAGTTTTAATTCTAATGATATCTATATTTGGAATATTGATGGTCTATCTGAATATAATATCATTTCCAAGCTCAAAAATATGTTTGTTGTTGCTGTGGGCTATTTTACTAACAAAAATATGCCTGAAGATACCATTGTTTATATTCTACTGGCAGGATTCACTGGTCAACTCAGAGGTTGGTGAGATAATTATCTCACTGAAACTGATAGAGAAAATATTCTCTCTGCAGTTAAAATTGATGATAAAGGTAAAGCCATTGTCAGCGATAACGAACAGCTCCCTGATGCACTGTATACTTTATTATACACTATATCTCAACATTTTCTTGGAGATCCCTCTTTATGGGGAGAAAGATCTGGTGAGCTTTTATCCAATTTTAGATGTAAAACCTTAAAGGACTTTAAATGGTATAAAGATACTTTTATGTCTAGGGTTTTGACAAGAGAAGATTGTAACCAAGCCTATTGGAAGGAGATATACCTTGATGGCCTTCCTAAGTCTTTCGGTGATCTTATTAGAAGTAAGTTCCGAAGTCACTCTCCTAATAGAGATATTAATTATGACATTTATGACTATGATCAACTCACTGCCATTATTATTCATAATGCTATCAAAGTTTGTCAAAAAAGTAAACTCCATAAGCAGTTAGCCAAGGAAAGAGCCCTGAATAAGAAAGATTTAGGATCTTTTTGCGAGCAATTTGATCTTCCTTCTTGCTCTACCAAAAAGAAAAAACAGACTCCTAAAAAAGAAACTGTTGAAACTCATAAGAAACCTTATAAAAGGAAGTATAATAGGAAACCTTCTTCCAAGAAACAGGGGGAAAATGTCATCCCCAGCAATATCCCTAAGAAACCCAGAACAGGTGTAACTTGTTACAACTGTGGTAAGTCTGGCCATATCAGTAAGTACTACAGGCTTAAGAAGAAGATTAGTAGCCTCAACCTTGATCCTTTCATTGAGGATCAAATCAATAACCTCCTTATTGAATCTTCTGAAGAAGATTCTGCTATAGAAACCAATGAGGATGTCAACCAAATTCAACGTGATGACAAAATCTCTTCTTTTGATAGTGATGATACTCCAAAAATCAATGTTTTAAAAAAAGAACAAGATCTTCTTATAGAAGCAATAAGTTCTGTTTCTGATCTTCATGAAAGAAAAGAATTTTTTAACAAATTCAAAGATGTTTTAGAAGCAAAACCAAAACCCAAAGAACTTTTTACTACTAATAAGTTTGACATAACAAATATTTTTAAAAGATTAGAAAAGAATTCTAACATTAAACCAACCACTATCCAGGATCTCCAAATTGAGATTAACAATTTCAAGAAAGAAATTAGAGATATCAAAGAACAATAACAAATTCATTAGGTTATTCTTTCCCAACTCAAAGATGATGATGAATCTGAAAATGAGAAAGAAAAACCTCTTGAGAATAATGAGTCTGAAAAAATTGATTCTGATAATCTGGAAGAAACTGTTATGTGTTTGATCAACAAGGTCAAAATTCAAAATTTTACATTAACATCAAAATCATTATTGATGATTTTGTTCTTGACACTTTGGCACTCTTTGATATTGGTGCCGATTCAAACTGTATTTTAGAAGGATTAGTTCCTACAAAATATTTTGAGAAAAATTATGAAAAACTCAGTAGTGCTAGTGGTTCAAAGCTCAAAATTAATTATAAATTATCCAAAGCTTTTATAGAAAATCAAGGATTTAGGATCGAAACAAACTTTCTCCTTGTTAAAAAATTTGGAAAAAGAAGTGATTTTGGGAACACCTTTTATTAAAGCCTTTTTTCCACTTTAGATTTTGAAAGAAGGGATTTCCACCTATCGTTTAGGTAAGCAAATAACTTTCAAATTTTCTAGTAAACTTTTTACTAAAAATATCAATTCTATTCAAAATAAAATTAATCAAATTAATTTTCTAAAAGAAGTTTCTTTTGCCAACATTGAGAAACAATTAAAGAATCCTTCACTTCAAAAAAAGATCCAATTCATTTTATGTTTTATCCATTGTTCAATCTGTTATGATCTTCCTAATGCTTTCTAGAATAGGAAGAAGCATATTGTTAGTCTTCCTTATGAGTCAGATTTTAAGGACAGTCAAATCCCTACTAAAGCTAGACCTATTCAAATGAATGAAGAACTGCTTCAGTATTGTCAGAAAGAGATCAAAGATCTCTTAGACAAAAAACTCATCAGAAAAAGTAAGAGTCCTTAGTCGTGTTCTGCTTTTTATGTCAATAAACCTGCAGAATTAGAAAGAGGCACTCCCAAATTAGTAATCAACTACAAACACTTTAACCAAGCCCTCCAAAGGATTAGGTATCCTATTCCCAACAAAAAAGATCTTCTTAATAGATTAAATTCTGCTAAGATTTTTTCAAAATTTGACATGAAATCTGGATTTTGGCAAATCCAAATTTGTGAAAATGATAGGTATAAGACTGCCTTCACTGTTCCCTTTAGGCATTATGAATGGAATGTTATGCCCTTTGGCTTAAAAAATGCCCCTTCTGAATTGTAGAAAATTATGAATGATATCTTCAATCCTTATTCCAAATTTGTCATTGTCTACATTGATGATCTTTTAATTTTTTCTCATTCTATTGATCCACATTTTAAACATATAAATGTTTTTATCAATGTTGTCAAACAAAATAGACTTGCTGTTTCCAAGTCTAAGATTAATCTTTTCCAAACCAATATTAGGTTCCTTGGTCACAATATTCATCAAGGAACTATCATTCCTATCAGTAGATCCATTGAATTTGCTGACAAATTTTTTGACAGAATCCTTGATAAAACTCAGCTTCAGAGGTTTTTGGGATGTCTTAATTATGTAGGTGATTTTATTCCACACCTCAACAATATTATTAAGCCTTTACATGATAGGCTTAAAAAGAATCCTCCTTCCTGGACTGATGTTCATACCAATGTCGTCAGAAATATTAAAAATAGAGTCAGAGAGATAAGTTGTCTTTATCTCCCTATCTCTCAAGCTTTCAAAATTGTTGAAACTGATGCCTCTGACATAGGTTATGGTGGCATTCTCAAACAAAGAAACAAGATGCATGAGCATATTATTGCATATACTTCAAAATATTAGAATTCTGCACAACAGAATTACTCGAGTGTTAAAAAAGAAGTTTTGGCTATTGTTTTATGCATCTCAAAATTTCAATCAGATTTATTAAACCAAAAATTTCTCATCAGAGTAGATTGCAAATCTGTCAAAGAAATTTTACAAAGGATGTTAAAAACCTTGCCTCAAAACAAACTGATGATGCGCGCGTCTACTATGAAAGAATGAAAGTAATCACTTTAGAGGGTGCCAGCCTTAGTATAAATAGATTTTTACCAAATTAGGGTAGAAAGCTCTTACACTTTTCATACGTTTTCTCTTCTTTACTAAATTAGGACATTTTCCAGAGCTTAGGGCAACCTTGGGTGACAGCCAAGGGTCCAAGCTAGGGTTTGGTTTCTCATTTCTCTTACTTTTACATTAATGCCAATGAGTTTTCTGCATTTCCAAACTATGTTTTTGACCCCCATTTCCATGGAGGGCTAAATTTTTGTGTAATCCTTAGTGAGTTCACATGGATTCTTGAGTTCCTTGATTTTAATGATAATATAACTCCTTTCTTTTCATGAATTACTTCTTCCTTGCCTCTTGAATTGAATTAATGGTGAATAACAGGGACATTGATTAATTAACCCTAATTCGTTTTAAGGAGATTCTAAACTAGGGATTGCTTAATCCTAGGTTTAATTCTAAGGTTGCGTAATCTTGGGATGAGGGATTAGAGCCTAACAAATTGCGTAATTTCCTTTGGACCATAAGGTTGATTTTCGCTTGTTAAATTAACCTAATTCATGGGAGAGAGGATGAGTGTTAAATCTTAAGTGGAATGACGATAGAATCTATGTGGATGAACTAAGGATTACTACTTTCAGTTGTTTGAATTAATTAAACTTGTTTGGTTGTTGCTCCTTATATTGTTTTGAAACCACAAAACCCCTCATTTTAATTGCTTGTTCAATTAATGCCTTCAACATGTTTAATGAAGATTAATAGCCAATGTTCATGGGAGACAATCTAGGGGAACCCTAGTACTACATTAATTTATTTAAATTTTGATGAGGATTTGCGACAAATCTTTTAAATAGAACATGAAAACGCATCATCAAATTGGCGCCGTTGCCGGGGAACATTGGTGTTGATTTTTCATAAACATGTTATTTGCTCTGTTTTCATTTTCTTGTTTTGCATGTTTAATGAGTTCTCTTTGAACTTTTGCATTGTGAATTCTTTAGTATAGTTGTAGTTTCATAGGTAAGTAGAGATATCTTGCATTTAGGTACAACCAATTGCTGTTTTCTGTATTTTGTGAATTCTGATTTCTGCACTTTAGTTTGCTGCACTGCATTTTTGTTTGCTGCATAATTGCCCTGTTTCTGCTGTATAATTCTACAGGATTTAATCAATAGGACTGCACACTTGTTGTTTCGTTTTCACTGCACATTGTATTTAATTTTTCTGCATAGTAGTTTCCTGCATAATCTGCACTTTAGTTGCCTCATTCATTTAATTTCTTTTCAATTCCCATAGCTAATTCCTAATGAATGACCAGATCAAATCCGAGAGATTTATATCCTCTAGATATTGAAATTGATAGGACATTCCTTAGGAATCTTAGGAACCTTAGGACAAATAGACAAAACTCTGCACATACTGAGGAACCATCTTCTCCATCTTCCATATATTCTTCTGTGCATTCTTTAAATTCTGAACCTTTAGAAATGGCAAAAAATGACCTGACACTTAAGGAGCTTGCCGCACCAGACATGACTTACCAGACTTTGTGTATCCAATAATCGAATGTGGATGCCCCTTTTGTTCTTAAAACTGGCCTAATCCATCTTTTAGCTAAATTTCATGGTCTTGCAGGTGAAGATCCGCATAAACACCTCAAGAAATTTCATATTGTTTGCTCTACAATGAGACCACAAGGTGTGCCTGAAAAGCATGTGAAATTGAAGGCTTTTCCGTTCTCTCTTATGGATTTGGCTAAAGGTTGATTGTATTATCTTCCACCTGGCTCTATTACAAGTTGGGACACCTTCAAGAGAATGTTCCTGGAAAAAATTTTCCTTGCCTCAAGGGCTGCTTTAATAAGAAAGGAAATATGTGGTATTAGGTAGCTGGAGAGGGAAAGTTTGTATGAATGTTGGGAGCATTTCAAGAGACTATGTGCTAGCTGCCCCCATCATCAGATAAGTGACCATTTGCTAATCCAATACTTCTATAAGAGGTTACACCCAATGGATAGGAGCATGATCGGCGCAGCTAGCGGGGAGCCCTAGTTGATAAGACTCCCGCAGCTGCTAGAAACCTCATTGAGAATATGGCAGCTAACTCTCAACAGTTTGCTACAAGGAAAAATTCCATCATGTTCAGAAGTGTCAATGAAATTCAAACTTCAGATTCACACAAGTTGGAGCATAAGCTAGATGAGTTGGCTTCTATGGTAAAACAGTTGGCATCTATCCAAAAGAATTCTGCTGCATATACACCTCCGCCTCCACCCATTCCAGCCATGCATTGTGGGATCTTTCCATCTACGGATCACTTCACTGATAGTTGCCCCACATTGCAAGAAACTGAATCTTCAGAAGGTAATCCTCTAGCTTATGCTGCTAATATTTTTGCTAATAAATTTTCTTTTCAGCAACCGCAGCAAAAACAGAGCTGGGATTTATCTTCTAATAGATATAATCCTGGTTGGAGGAGCCATCCTAACTTAAGGTGGGGAGGAAATGCACAACATAAAAGCTCTAGCCAACCAACCAACAACCATTTCTAACCGCATCAAGCTGGACAAAACAAGCCATATCCAGCCCAGCAACATCACTATCCATCATCGTCATCTCAGCAGCACCATCAAGTATCCTCTTCACTGGCTTCTACACCTCAAAAGAGTGAGTCATCCTTGGAAGACCTTATGAAGCAACTCACTATGAGTAATCTCAATTTCCAGCAACAGAGTCAGGCCTTCCAGCAACAAACTCAAGCAAGTATCAAGACCTTGGAGAATCAAATGGGTCAACTTGCTTCATCCCTGAATCAACTTCAATCTCAAGGTTCAGGCAATCTCCCTGCACAAACTGTAACAAACCCAAAGAATGTGAGTGCCATTACCTTGAGATCTAGTAAGGTGATGCAAAAGCCAGAGATGGCTAAGGAGAAGAATCCTAGTTGCACTCTAGTTGCAGAAGATGAAGGAGGAGAGATTAAGAGCCAAGAGCAGCCTGCACCTACGCCCACACCATATCAACCAAGAGTGGTAGACAAAGAAGAGAGATCCATTCCTATTCCTTTCCCTTAAAGAATGGCTCAGCCCAGCAAGAAGCAAGAAGAGGTTGACAAAGAAATCCTGGATACCTTTAGAAAGGTTGAAGTCAATATCCCCTTGTTAGATGTTATCAAGCAAATCCCAAAGTACGCCAAATTCCTTAAGGACTTGTGCACTCATAGAAGGCGGCTAAAGGGTAATGAAAGAGTGAACATGGGGAGGAATGTATCAGTCCTTTTTGAGAGGTAGAAAACTTCCATGCCTGAGAAATGCAAAGATCCAGGGACGTTTACTATTCCCTGCATTATAGGCAACAACAGGATAGATAATGCCATGCTTGATTTAGGTGAATCTATTAATGTTATGCCTTTATCTATCTTCACATCTTTGTCTCTTGGACCATTGCAGCCCACAGGTGTCATCATCCAGCTAGCAAACAGGAGCACTACTAATCCAACTAGCCTTGTGGAGGATGTTCTAGTGAGAGTGAATGACTTGATCTTTCTTGCTGACTTCTACATCTTGGACATGCAAGAAGAAGAGCCAATAAAAGGAGTTGCACCCATCATCTTGGGGAGGCCATTCTTGAAGACAGCTAGGACCAAGATTGATATGCATGCTGGTACTTTCACTATGGAGTTTGGAGAGAGTGTGGTTCGCTTCAACATACTAGATGCTATGAAGCACTCACTTGAGGAGCATTCAATTTTCCACAATGATGCTTTTGATAGCTTGATAGATGATAGTTTTGTTGAATTTTTAGGAGACTCTTTCTTTGATTTTTCTGATTGTGTAGATACCATAGATACTAAAATTTGTGAATATTGTACTAATTCATCTTTGTGTGATACTTGTATTTCTGATTTTCTGGATTTAAATTCTGCAACTTCTGACATTAATGACATTGAAAAGTCAAAAGGGATAGAATGTGGTTCATTGAGTACAGCAAGTGTAGTTGAATCTAACCCTTATGATTTAAATGTTGCAGAGATTATTTCAAATGAGAGTGCTAAACCACTTCCTTCAGTTGAACAGCCTCCCACCTTGGAGCTTAAACCTCTACCTGAGCATCTAAAGTATGCTTACTTGGAAGTAGGTGAGAATCTCCCTGTGATCATATCCACTGAGCTTGATGAGGACCAAGAGGAGCAGTTGCTCAATGTGATTTGGAAGCATAGAAAGGCTATTGGATGGACCTTGGTTGACATACCTGGAATCAACCCTTCCCTGTGCATGCACAAGATTTTGTTGGAAGAGGGATCCAAGCCAGTAAGACATCCCCAGACGAGGGTAAACCTGATCATTTTGGAGGTGGTGAAGAAGGAGATCACTAAGCTACTCCAAGCAGGCATCATCTACCCGACATCAGATAGCACATGGGTAAGTCCAGTGCAGGTGGTGCCCAAAAAGTTAGGGATTACAGTGGTGAAGACTGAGAAGGATGAGCTCTTGTCCACTAGAGTGCAGAACAGCTGGAGAGTCTGCATTGATTATAGGAGGCTCAACCAGGCGACCAGGAAAGACCACTTTCCTCTATCTTTCATTGATTAGACACTGGAGCGCCTGACAAGTAAGTCTCACTACTGTTTCCTGGACAGATTCTCTGGTTATTTTCAAATATGCATAGCTCCTGAGGATCAGGAGAATACCACTTTTACATGCCCATTCGGTACATTTGCATATAGGAGAATGCCATTTGGGCTTTGCAATGCTCCAGTACATTTCAAAGATGCATATTGAGCATATTTTCTGATTTGGTTGAGCATTGTATTGAAGTCTTCATAGATGACTTCACTGTATATGGGTCATCATTTTCTACATGCTTAGGAGACTTGGATAGAGTTTTACAAAGATGTATAGAGACTAACCTTGTTCTGAACTTTGAGAAATGCCATTTTATGGTTAGGCAGGGGGTAGTCTTAGGACATATAATATTTGAGAAGGGAATTGAGGTAGATCCTGCTAGTCTTACCCCTCTTGTGTGCGAGAGGTGCATGCATTTCTTGACCATACAAGTTTCTACAGGCGCTATATCAAGGATTTTTCCAAGATAGCCCTTCCTCTTTCTAAGTTACTGCAGAAAGATATTGATTTTGAGTTTGGAGCTAAGTACAAGGAGGCGTTTGATTGCCTAAAGACAGCCTTGACCATAACTCCCATCATTCAGCCACCAAACTGGACACTCCCATTCGAGCTCATGTGTGACGCATCCAATTTTGCTGTGGGTGTTGTCTTAGCACAGTGGTTTGGTAAGGATCCACATGTCATTTATTATGCATCTAGGACTTTGGATCTTGCATAGTGTAACTATACCAAAACTAAAAAGGAACTATTAGCCATAGTATTTGCTTTAGATAAATTTAGATCATACTTGCTAGGGTCAAAAGTTGTGGTGTTTACTGATCATTCTGCTCTTAAGTTTCTTTTGAAGAAGACAAATTTGAAGCCAAGGCTGATAAGATGGATGTTTCTACTTCAAGAATTTGATGTGGAGATAAAGGATAAAAGTGGAGCACAAAATTTGGTGGTAGATCATTTGAGCAGGATAGAGGGAGTTCCTGAACTCACTCCTCTAAAAGATGATTTCCCTGATGAGCAACTATTAGAGTTGTGTAGTTCAAAGTTACCTTGGTTTGCTGACATTGTAAACTTTTTAGTTGCAGGAGTTTTTCCAGCAGATGCACTAAGGATTAAAAGGGAAAAGATAAAGAATGATGCCAAGCATTACCTTTGGGATGACCCCTATTTGTGGAAGTTCTGTAGTGATTAAGTGATTAGGAGGTGCATTGTTGAGGAAGAAGCTGCATCAGTTTTTCATTTTTGCCATGCATCCACTGTAGGAGGCCACCTTGGGCCGCAAAGGACTACAAGGAAAGTGTTGGATGCAGGTTTTTATTGGCCTACAATCTTCAAGGACTCTTGGCAAGTGTGTTCTACATGTGAGAGATGCCAAAGAACTGGAGGGGTAATCACCTTGAAGCATGAAAAGCCTTAACAATCCATTTTATACTGTGATATATTTGACGTTTGGGGTATAGACTTCATGGGTCCTTTCCCTCCTTCCTTTGGTTTCTTATATATTTTGCTTGCTGTGGACTATGTCTCTAAGTGGGTAGAGACTAAGCGCACAAGAACTAATGATTCAAGAGTGGTTGCAGATTTTGTACGTACTCATTTGTTTTGTAGGTTTGGAGTACCTCAAGCTTTGATTAGTGACCAGGGTACCCACTTCTGCAATAGAACCATTGAGAATTTACTGAGAAACTATAGAGTAGTGCACAAGGTATCCACCCCTTATCATCCCCAGACCAATGGGCAGGCTGAGCTCTCCAACAGAGAAATTAAGAAGATTTTGGAAAGGATTGTTCAGCCAAATAGGAAAGACTAGAGCAAGCGTCTTGACAATGCTCTTTGGGCTCATAGTGTCAGGTTAGAGATTTATTATTGAGTAATCTATAATATTTTATACTTGTTCAATTTTAATTGAAGGATTATTTGGTATTGGAATAGATTTAGGTGGAGTTTGAAATTATTTATAAAAAAAAAAAAAAAAAAGTGAACAGTACCGTATGAACAGTGTCAGATAAACAGTAAAACCGCCTATGAACAGTGCAAACCGCGTACAAAACCGTGTATGAACAGTGCAAACCGCGTATGTATAGTGACTGCTGACGTCATGGCTGACGCGTACAGTGCGTGTACAGTACGCGTGCACAGTATTTTTCAGCGTGAATAGTGCCCTGAACAGTGTTTATGACGTGTAGGGTTGTGAACAGTGTTTTCGACTATGAACAGTAATTTCCGGCGGTGAACAGTAAATTTTGAAAAATTTCTATAAAAAGGGGGCTTCACACGAAATTTTCATTTCTTCACCCCTATCCAAGGTTCTCAAAGGTTCTAAGGCCAAATACCACCATTTCTTTCATACTAAACCTTCCTAAACTTAGATTTCTTGTCAGATCTGAGATTCTACGTCTATTCTGAAGGATTTGAAGTAAGTTTCTTTAAGTTTGAAGCTAGATTTACCGTTCATTTCTCTTCTCCTTCTCTTTCTCATAGAAGTTCGTGGTGTTCTTAGGAGAAACTTCGTTCTAAAGCTGAATCTTCGGTGAATCTTGCATTAAAACAAGTAATATTCGGTAGATCTAGTGTGAATCATCTTTCTGAGGTAAGGGGAGTTTACTTTAACCTATGAACTACGTTTTGAACGGTTTAATGTGCTATTTCAAGATGTTTTAATATGATTTTGTTAGATCCATTGAATAAAAGCTATTTTCTAAGCTGTAACTGCTGTTAATTGATTTAAAATTCTGAGATTTTGGCTGATCTATCTTAAACTTGCCTTAGCTGAGCTGTTCAAATAATTTTAGCGGTGTGCATCATGCTGAGATAAATGTTTTGCATCATTATAGAGCCGAGTTATATGTTTAGGTGGGTAGACGTGTAACGGTAAGTTCATGTTGAGCTGTTGTGCTGTGCTGTCTGGATCCAGATACCGGAATGGGTCGTTCCTAGACCGGCTCGGTTCCTTTTGGATTACTTAGGCTGTGAAACCAGTTGGAAACCGTTTTCATGCTATGCATTAGATGGGCTGGAAATGCATGGGGTTATTGCTGTGAGAAATATTTTTCTCTATATATATGATTTTATTTTATTTTTTGTGAGCTCACCCTTTCATTTCTTTCTATGTCGTTGTGTGCGTGTGTACTGCGATGATCGTACGGTGGCACGTGAGCAGATGTAGCAGGTGTTGCATCTACTTCACAGGCTGAGGGGCCAGTGAAGAAATGTTAGAAGCTGGGGTCAAGTATTATTACATCAAAGTCCTTTTTCCCTTTTATTTTGAGACCTCACGTAGAGGGAGCTACGTAGTATAATTTTTGGTATTTTGAATATTATGAACTAAATGTAATATTGTGTTGTTTTATTGGATATTTGTTGTAAGAAACTCTGTTTTATTTTGAATGAGAAAAGAATTTCATACTTATATTCTCTATTATTTATTTTTCTTAAATAAGTATGTGATGTACAAACAATGTTCTCGGTTCCTTACAAAAAGGGGTTGTGACATTTTAGTGGTATCAGAGCATGGTTTAGGTAAACCTACGGGGTGAGGTTGTTAGGCGTCAGTTGTGCATATTAGACATGTGAATTTTAGCTGTGAATTATATATCATAATTTCTAATCATCAGGTTGTGAGGGAACGAGCTTGATCACCTCGGTTCTCAAACACGACAGATGTAGGAAATTTTCGTATATGATACTGGGGTGAGCTATAGGCGATTCATGCTGCATGAATAAAAAGTTGTTAAGCTAAGCTGTAAATGATTGTTGAGATAAGTGTGTTTGCTATGTTGTGTGAATGCTGATATGATGTTGTGCTTAATGCTAAATTGATTAAATTGTTATGATATACTAAATATGAATATATCACTGTAAGCTGAATCTGTGAATATAGTTATGTGATGGTATTGCTGAATGTATTAAACGTTAGTAAACTAAGCTAGTCTATATATTAGGATGACTAGACCGAGAAGATCTGCTACAAACCCTCCTCCTCCTGCTGACGTGAACCAAATGGCTCACGCCATGGAGGCCATGGCATCCACTGTTAGGCAGAGTCTAGATATGATTCAGCAGCAGCAAGCTGCAAACCAAGCCGCTGCTGCAGCACAAGCAGCAGCAGCAGCTACTGCCTCAGCTACACCTCCTTCTGAATACTGCTGACAGGAGATGCAGAGATGTGGTGGCACGGAGCTCGTGCTATGCTGGAGGCCCGAGGTGAAGTCATCACTTGGGCTGTATTTAGAAGTAGTTTTCTGGGAAAGTTTTTCCCTTCCCATGTTCGTGCTGCCAAAGAGCGGGAGTTTCTAAACTTGGTGCAAGGAAACTCATCAGTCTATGAGTATGCAATACAGTTTGAGCGGCTTTACAGATTTTATTCTCACCTGACCTCGGAGGAGTGGAGATGTCAGAGGTTTTCAGACGGGCTGAGAACTGACATAAAGAGGATTTTGATCCCACTTAGGATCATAGAATTTGCTGACTTGGTGGATCAAGCCACCATTATAGAGAGTCTTAATGTAGAGGATGTTCGTGGAGTTGGGAAGGCTCCATCTAGTAGAGCTGCTAGTAGCTATGGTAATGGAAGTAAGGGTGCTAAGAAGGGCCCCTACAGTTGGTCGCTACGCCAACAGCAATCTCGACCATCTCAGTCGAGAGGATCGGCAGCATCAGCCCCGGTGCCTATAGGGACTGCTACTTCTGCATTTCAGCCTAGGGGAGCAACTTCTTCTGCTCCTAGAGCCTCAGTGCCGCAGATTGTCAGATGTTTCAGATGTGGTGGGCCACACTACCTGAGCCAGTGCCCACAGACTGATGTTAGAGTTTGCTTCTCATGCCAACAGCCAGGGCATCTTGCTAGGGACTGTCCTACGCCTAGTGGGGCAGTTTCATCTTCTACTAACGCCTTACATGCTGTGAGACCTAAAGCGACTAGAGCTCCGACGAGAATTAGATCGAGAGTAGAGGGACGTGTATTCACTACTTCTGCATCAGAGGCAGCCCAGGCGATAGATCTCGTTCAGGGGACAGCGGTAGTGGCAGGTACTTCTCTTTCTGTATTGTTTGATTCTGGAGCCACGTACTCTTTTATTGCGGACATTTGTGTGAGAACCTTAGGGTTACCAGTGAGCGATCTAGGATGTGAATTGGTAGTATCGACACCTACTTTAAGTTCGATTAAGACTTTGACGGTTTGTGTTAGGTGCCCTATAGTAATTGAGGGACGAAAGTACAAAGTAAACCTTATTTGTATTCCAATGTCAGGGTTATATGTAATCTTGGGTATGGATTGGCTAACTGCCAATCGTGTGCTAATCGATTGTGGCCGGAGGTGTTTAATCTTTCCTGAGCAGCAAGGCTTTGTGGAATTAATTTCTACTCGCCAAGTAGAAACATCCTTAGGTGAGGGAGTATCTTGTTTTGTTTTGTTGGGAGTTATGAATGCAGAAGTGGAGCAAAGCCTTCAGTCAATACCAGTAGTACGGGAATTCCCTGAGATTTTCCCAGAGGATATTCCTGGAATACCTCCACGTAGAGAGGTAGAGTTTGCTATAGATTTGATTCCTGGAGCTGAGCCAGTGTCTGTAGTACCTTACAGAATGGCGCCGAAAGAGTTGATGGAACTTAAGGAGCAGATTGAGGATCTAATGCGGAAACAGATGATTAGGTCGAGTGTATCACCTTGGGGAGCACCAGTTCTCTTAGTGAAAAAGAAGGACGGCAGTTCTAGATTATGTGTTGATTATCGCAAGTTAAATAAGTTGACAATTAAGAATAAGTACCCGTTGCCGCGAATCGGTGATTTGATGGATCAGCTGAGAGGTGCTAAGGTATTCTCTAAGATTGATTTGAAGTCTGGGTACCATCAGATCCGAGTGAGGGATGAAGATATTCCTAAGACTGCTTTCCGCACTAGATATGGCCACTATGAATATATAGTGATGCCTTTTGGAGTCACAAATGCTCCAGCTGTGTTTATGGACTACATGAATCGGATCTTTAGACCTTTCCTGGATCGATTTGTGGTAGTCTTTATTGATGATATTTTGATTTATTCTAGTTCGTCAGAGGAACATGCAGAGCATTTGAGGACTGTACTTAGTATTTTAAGGGAAAAACAGTTGTATGCTAAATTGTCTAAGTGTGAGTCTTGGCTAGAGGAAGTGAAGTTCCTTGGTCATGTTATTTCAGCTAAAGGAATTGCAGTTGATCCTTCCAAAGTTGAAGCGGTGTTGCAGTGGGAAAGGCCAAAGACAGCCACAGAGATTCGTAGTTTTGTGGGTCTAGCAGGTTACTACCGGAGATTTATACAGGGATTTGCGAAGATAGTTGCACCATTAACACGGTTAACTCGCCGTGATCAACCCTTTGTATGGACTGAGGAATGTGAACAAAGCTTTAATGAGTTGAAGCAGAGACTAATTTCCTCACCGGTGTTGATTCTCCCTGATACTAGTCAACCGTTCGAGGTGTACTGTGATGCTTCCCATCAGGGATTGGGATGTGTGTTGATGCAAGATAAGAGAGTGGTAGCTTATGCATCTTGCCAATTGCGAACTCATGAGCAAAATTACCCGATTCACGACCATGAGTTAGCTGCTGTAGTCTTTGCTCTAAAGGTGTGGCGGCACTATCTTTATGGAGCTCGGTTTGATGTGTATAGTGATCACAAGAGTCTGAAGTATTTATTTGATCAACGAGAGTTAAATATGAGGCAGAGACGTTGGGTGGAATTCCTTAAGGATTATGATTTTCAGCTCCAATACCATCCAGGAAAAGCTAACGTGGTGGCCGATGCATTAAGTAGAAATGTTGTTCAGGCATTTTCCTTAAGAATTAGTGAAACTCTTTTGGTAGAACAATTCCAAGACCTGAACATACATGTGGACTTATCACCTGAAAAGATTAGTTGTAGCCGAATTGTGGTGACTAATAATTTCTTACAGGAAATTAAAGACAAACAACTGTGGGATTCGATGTTATGTCGGATTGTATTTCTCTTAGGGACAGATAAGACAAAGGGTTTTAGTAAAGGTGCTGATGGTATTCTCAAATGCCAAGGTCGAATTTGTGTCCCTAGAGATACTGAATTAAAGAAAGCAATTCTAGAAGAAGGACATAAGGGTAATCTCAACATTCATCCTGGTGTTACCAAGATGTATCAAGATCTAAAGCAGATGTTTTGGTGGCCAGGCATGAAACGAGAAATAGCTGAATTTGTTAAAGCTTGTTTGACTTGCCAGAAGGCAAAGGCGGAGCACCAGAGCCCTCCAGGAGAGTTGCAGACGATGGAAATTCCAGAGTGGAAGTGGGACCATGTGACTATGGACTTTGTGTCCCATCTACCTAGAACAGTTAAAAATCATGATGCCGTATGGGTCATAGTTGATAGGCTAACCAAGAGTGCGCATTTCTTGCCAATTAACATGACTTTTAGCTTGGAGAAATTAGCAGAATTGTACATTAGAGAGATTGTCAGGTTACACGGAGTACCTTCTAGTATTATCTCTGATAGGGATCCTCGATTCACTTCCTAGTTTTGGCAGAGTTTCCAAGAAGCTATGGGCACACAGTTGAGGTTGAGTTCTGCATATCATCTGCAGACAGATGGTCAATCTGAGCATACTATTTAGACCTTAGAGGACTTATTGCGGACTTGTATTGTAGAGCAGAAGAGTAATTGGGAGGATATGCTTCCT
Organism: Abrus precatorius; assembly: GCF_003935025.1. Classification (NCBI taxonomy): domain Eukaryota; kingdom Viridiplantae; phylum Streptophyta; class Magnoliopsida; order Fabales; family Fabaceae; genus Abrus; species Abrus precatorius. The sequence goes on from NW_020874439.1 coordinate 13,792,048, forward strand.
TTGGTAGAATTCACTTATAATAATAGCTACCATTCGAGTATAGATATGACACCATTTGAAGCTCTGTATGGTAGAAGGTGTAGAACCCCTATCTGTTGGTTCCAAGATGGAGTACATTTGATGGTTGGACCTGAAATGCTGCAAGAAACTAAGGAGAAAGTTGAACTTATTAGAGAAAAGCTGAGAGCTACCCATAATCGGCAGAAATCTTATGCTGACCGACGCAGAAGACCTATAGAATTTGAGGTTGGTGATCACGTATTCTTGAGAGTATCACGCACTACAGGTGTGGGGCGAGCCTTAAGAGCTAAGAAGTTAACACCTAAATTCATAGGACCATATCAGATATTACATCGTAAAGGACTAGTAGCCTATGAATTAGCGCTACCACCTCAGTTGTCAGGACTACATAATGTTTTCCATGTGTCGCAGCTAAGAAAGTATGTTCCTTATTCGTCTCATGTAATTGAGCCTGATGTTGTGGAGTTACGAGATGATTTATGTGTGGAGGTCCCAGTTGCTCGTATCGAGGATACTAGAGTTAAGGAACTTAGAGGCAAGTCTATTCGGTTAGTAAAGGTTATTTGGGACCCAGTAACTGGTGATGCCACATGGGAGTTAGAAGAAAGAATGAGAGAGTTGTACCCTCATCTTTTCTCTGAGTGATAAAATTTTCGAGGACGAAAATTTATTTTCGGGGGGAGAATTGTCAGGCTAGAGATTTATTATTGAGTAATCTATAATATTTTATACTTGTTCAATTTTAATTGAAGGATTATTTGGTATTGGAATAGATTTAGGTGGAGTTTGAAATTATTTATAAAAAAAAGAAAAGAAAAAGTGAACAGTACCGTATGAACAGTGTCAGATGAACAGTAAAACCGCCTATGAACGGTGCAAACCGCGTGCAAATCGTGTATGAACAGTGCAAACCGCGTATGTATAGTGTTTCCGGCGTGAACAGTAAGGCTGTGAACAGTGTTCCAGTGGTGAACAGTAAATTTTGAAAATTTTCTATAAAAAGGGGGCTTCACACGAAATTTTCATTTCTTCACCCCTATCCAAGGTTCTCAAAGGTTCTAAGGCCAAATATCACCATTTCTCTCATACTAAACCTTCCTAAACTTAGATTTCTTGTCAGATCTGAGATTCTACGTCTATTCTGAAGGATTTGAAGTAAGTTTCTTTAAGTTTGAAGCTAGATTTATCGTTCATTTCTCTTCTCCTTCTCTTTCTCATAGAAGTTCATGGTGTTCTTAGGAGAAACTTCGTTCTAAAGCTGAATCTTCGGTGAATCTTGCATTAAAACAAGTAATATTCGGTAGATCTAGTGTGAATCATCTTTCTGAGGTAAGGGGAGTTTACTTTAACCTATGAACTACGTTTTGAACGGTTTAATGTGCTATTTCAAGATGTTTTAATATGATTTTGTTAGATCTATTGAATAAAAGCTATTTTCTAAGCTGTAACTGCTGTTAATTGATTTAAAATGCTGAGATTTTGGCTGATCTATCTTAAACTTGCCTTAGCTGAGCTGTTCAAATAATTTTAGCGGTGTGCATCATGCTGAGATAAATGTTTTGCATCATTATAGAGCCGAGTTACATGTTTAGGTGGGTAGACGTGTAACGGTAAGTTCATGCTGAGCTGTTGTGCTGTGCTGTCTGGATCCAGATACCGGAATGGGTTGTTCCCGGACCGGCTCGGTTCCTTCTGGATTACTTAGGCTGTGAAACCAGTTGGAAACCGTTTTCATGCTGTGCATTAGATGGGCTGGAAATGCATGGGGTTATTGCTGTGAGAAATACTTTGCTCTATATATATGATTTTATTTAATTTTTGGTAAGCTCACCCTTGCATTTCTTTCTATGTCATTGTGTGCGTGTGTACTGCGATGATCGTACGGTGGCACGTGAGCAGATGTAGCAGGTGTTGCATCTACTTCACGGGCTGAGGGGCCAGTGAAGAAATGTTAGAAGTTGGGGTCAAGTATTATTACATCAAAGTCCTTTTACCTTTTTATTTTGAGACCTCACGTAGAGGGAGCTACGTAGTATAATTTTTGGTATTTTGAATATTATGAACTAAATGTAATATTGTGTTGTTTTATTGGATATTTGTTGTAAGAAACTCTGTTTTATTTTGAATGAGAAAAGAATTTCATACTTATATTCTCTATTATTTATTTTTCTTAAATAAGTATGTGATGTACAAACAATGTTCTCGGTTCCTTACAAAAAGGGGTTGTGACACATAGAACAGCATACAAGGCTCCATTGGGAATGTCACCTTACAGAATTATCTATGGAAAAGCCTGCCACCTACTAGTGGAAGTAGAACACCGTGCTTATTAGGCAGTGCGAGCCTGCAATATGGACCTAGACAAAGCTGGGAAACAATGGAAAGTGCACTTGAAGAATTAGAAAAACTTCTCCTTGAAGCATATGAAAACTCCATAATTGATAAGGAGAAAACAAAGACCTTTCATAATGGAAGGATAGCAAGGAAGGAGTTTTTCATAGGTTAAAAAGTTTTGCTGTTCAATTCCCGTTTGAAACTGATACCTGGAAAACTCATATCTAGATGGATCGGACCTTTCATTGTGACCACCATTTCTCCCTATGGAGTAGTGGAAGTAAAAAGTGGATCCATAAACAAGGTTTTTAAAGTGAATGGCAATCGCCTAAAGCCTTTCCATAGGAATCCTACACTTGAGGCTAATGTGGAGGAAGCTTTCCTAGAGCAACCTCCAACTGTTCTTGATTCTTTGGTTATTTTAGAGTGAGAGCTCTATAAAATGTCAAGCTAGTGACATTAAAGAAGTGCTTTGTGAGAGGCAACTCACAGTTTTTATAACACTTTCTAGTTCTCTTTTAATTTCAATAAGCATTCTTTCATTTGAGCTGTGTTACTAGTCATGTTGCTTAGTTCATGCTGCACAAACACTTTGTTCTACACTTGACTCATTATTTGATTGATGATTTGTTCATAATTTTTGTACAAGAAAAATTGCTTTATTTGGACTCAGTTTCTGCATATATTCATGGAAGTCCAAGTGGAAAAGGAGGAATAATCATTTCCATGGCACCAAGCATTCACTTTAGGAAAGAATTTTGAGGTTTCCCATGAAGGTAATCACTTTCCTCAAGCCATAGTGGTCACTTTCCACCAAGGTATATAACTTTACTCTCTGTAGTTGTCACTTTCAACCTTCATAGTGACCACTTTGAAGGCTTTTGAATTTGTTGGTCTGCGCATAACTACTATGAAAGTTCATAGTAGCCATGCGCAGCACTCTGGGAAAATACACATGAAGGGCGCCTCTGTAGTGGTGACTTTGAAAGTTCATAGTAACCACTATAAAATCCATTTTTGAACACTTGACACGCGTAGTTACCATGAAAGTTCATAGTAACCACGCACAACCTCTTTTGAAATAACTGAGAAAAGGCGCCTCTGTGGTGATTACTATGAAAGTTCATAGTAGCCACGCGCACCCCATTTTGGCAAAACCTTTTGCGCGTGTCTACTATGGTTCTTGAGAGTAACTACGCCCATTATTTTCATATAAATAGGGCCCCTCTCACGTTCATTCTCACTCTACATTTCTGAGAATTTTTTCACTCCCCTTCAAATTTTTTGAGCACCTACTCCCTCGAATTCAATTCCTTGCATTTGAACATCACTTTCTTGCACTTTTGCACTTGATTTGAACTCCAATCCAGGTAATTTCCTCTTCCTTACTCTCTGCGTTAGGGATCTTCATTTTTAAATTGGGGATTTTTTATTAGAACTAATTTTAGTTGAAATTTCTGGTTAGAATCAGTTTATGCAAGGATAATTACATGAATTTAAGTTAGTGGGATGATTAATTTGATTCTGTGTGTGCAAATTGACATGATTGAACCCTAGGGTAGCTACTCTCATAATTCGTAGTGATTACTTTGTGTGTAATGCTGAAATTCTGCTCTCCTTGGGTTCATTTTAGTCTTGAATGTGATTTCTATGCATTGAAATTCCAATTCTCATGATTAGAAATTGATTTGCATTTTTCCTTTATGAATTTGAAGTGTTTTTGCTCTGGAGTAGTCGCTATCAACATTCATAGTGATCACTCTCTGTGAATACCTTGTGTCTGCTCACTTTTTACACTCATTGCTGATCTGATTCAATTGCATTACTATGTACTCACATTTTCACTTACTCTATGTTCTGCATTCTAGAAATTTGAAATGAAATTGGACCCATATTGCTACACATACTTTTTACCTTAGCTGATTTAGTTGAATTCATCTTGTGCATAGCTATTTTCTGCATTCCACATGTTGCAGATTTACTTAGAAATTGAGAATTACTCTATTTGGATCCAAATGCACTTTGTGTTTAAATTTTACATTCAACTACTATCAAATGAACCTCTTTTGTAGGCCATGATTTAATATAGGATATGTGTTTTTCTGCATTTTAAACAAACGAATTATGGATTCTATTTTGAAATTGTTTTTTCTATCATAGTAGTTACCTGCCAACACATAGTGATCACTTTGAACTGAAAACTATTTCCTTCTACACTAGACCTAATTTGTTGCTTGAATTTGCAAGTGTTTTGTGTCTACATGCTATTTTCATGCTAATAAGCTTCACTGAAAGTGTCTACTTTCATAGTGACCACTTTTATCACTTCAACATTGCAAAAAATTGCATGACTCATTTCATTTCCTTTGCATGTGCCTAACTGTCTGTTCTGTCACTGTCAAAGTAATTACTATCAATTAGCAAAGTAGTTACTTTTGTATGCAGAACTACTCTGATTTGCCTCAATTTTCTCTGATTCATGCACACTTGCTGTGAAATTATGCCCACACCATTACCTCTGCATTCTGTCATGCTTTATTGCCAAAGTAACTAGTTTCATTCATCATAGTAGCTACTCTCTTCTGCAACCGTGCTGTAATTTGCTTGAATTTTCTCTCTTTCATTTCCAAATGGTGTGAAATTCTTGTTGCATGATTATTTCTGCACTATCACTGATTTATCCCTTTTTCTATGTGCAGATTAATGGCAAACACTCCTAGGAAGAACACACCCAAGGCCAAGAGGGCCAAGACAGCTGTTGCTTCTTCCTCTAGGCCTCAGCCTACCCATGATCCCAGATTTAGGTCCTTGGCTTACGAGAATTTCTTCAAAGCAAATATTCTCAGGCGACACATTGTGCAGGACAAGAATTTTGACCTGCAAAAAGGGACCTACCCCCAATTTGAGCAGGAAATCCAGAAGAGGGGTAAGGATTTGTTCACGACATGTGCTGGGCATGGGTGGAAGGACATCACCCAGGAGTTTTATGCCAATGCCTTCAGGGTTAAGGGAGATGATTTCCCCTACAGACACTCCATGGTCAGAGGCAAGGTGATAGACTTCAACCCTGCCAACATCCAGAGGATCCTCAACATTCCTCTTCCTGAAAAGAGGTCTGGACAGCTGGATTACACTACTTTTGGCTACTTGAAGGAGAAGGACTACAAGCCAATCCTCCAAGAGATATGCAAGGCTGCAGAGAACTGGGAGTTTGACATGAAGCTCCAGCCCAAGAATCTGACTGCAAAACACCTTCTCCCACCTACCAAGGTTTGGAGCATCTTCATCCTGAGCTCTTTCATGCCAGTAATGCATTCATCTACCCTGGCAGTGAAGAGAGCAGAGCTAGTTTATGCTATCATGACAGGGATGCCCATCCATGTTGGCGATGTTATTAGTAATGCCATCATGGAGATCCTAGCTAGGAAGAAGGATTCTATGGGTTTTCCCTTCATCATCACTATGCTCTGCCAAGATGCTGGAGTTGATTTTGGGGAATATCAGCAAAAAATCAGAGCAGCTCCTTGCATCACCATAACTATGGTGAAGGAGCTGTTCAAGGCTAAGAAGAGCCCAGCCCAGAGGCACCTCCTCAAGTTGCAGGAAAGAAAGGCTTCCTTCCCAACATAATGGATCAGTTGAAAGAAATAGCTCTGCGACAAGATGCCATACCTGCTGGTCAGAAGGCTGCTCTTACCCTTATAGAGACTATGTTGCTCAACATAGGGAAAAAGGTGGGGATGACTGCAGAACAGATTTACTATGCCCCCACTTTCTCAGCCCCTTTCTCAGAGCAGCTATTTAGAATGATCTTCTGCCTTTCACACCTACAGCAGTGATAGCATGCATTATTTGTGCACATTTTCAATCCTTTAGAGTGTGTAAATTACCTTTCATGTTCCCTTATTTCACAAATTATGGCATATCCTAGTTAATTGGATGATAGGAACTCAATTTCAATTAATGTCTAAATTCTATTTTTAGACCTGCACTCACTGTTTTGATCGTAACTTTTTTAAAAGATGTCCGTTCTGTCTGATTCTAGTTGCATTGGATTCCTCATTTTCTGGGCTATAAAATTCATATGCAGATCGTCCAAATTGGAGCTGTTTTCTATTTTCTATGAATTTTTGAAGTTAGGAAAATTGTGCAGGAATTTTTGTATTCGAATTTTGTTCTTGTAATTTCATTTCATTTGTATTAACATTTCATTAACTTGTAATTTGGGCTGTTTAATCACACTTGTGGGCCCTTCCTTTTAGTGTTGGATCTGATCATAAGTGGTGCCTATTAATATGTTAGAGGCTCCACTTTGAAAAGGGTTTTTTTTTGTTTTTGTTTTGACACACTTTTAAAATTCGGTTTTGGCTCCTAAAATTCTCTCTCGAATTCTCTCTCTTCTCTTGGTGTGACTTTTCATTTTCTTCTCTCTTCTTCTCTCTTCTTGACTTGGCTGAGCATTGGATTCAATGGAAGGCTAGGCTTCTTGGATTGATACACAAGGAATAGGGAATTGCAAGGAAGATTCAGAGTGGCTCCAAGTTTGAATTCTCTTTTCTCCTCTTCTCTTTCGTTTTTCAAGATATTGATAACGTTTGGGGATAGGAATTGAATTGAATTGTGATTGTAGTTTGATTCATGAAATTGAATTAGATTGATAGATCTATTAGTCAAATTCGTAATCTAGTTTGTTAGCAAATTCGATTGAATTAGTTAATGGATTAGATGTTCAAATTAGGGAAACAATGAAGGATGTTGTTTGCATGAACCTATGACTTGTGGATCAATTAATTCTCATTAGATTTCTCTTTTATTCCAGAATTTTATGCGTTTGATCAGATTATTCTTAAACTCTCAAAATTCCCCAATCTTTTGTTTCATTTTAACAATTCGGCAAAGAAGAATTAGATACAAACGTGTCCTCGAGAATTTGACCTTGGTTGACATTATTCTACAAATAACTGCGAAAACCTTGTGCATTTGATAAGTGTTCGACAAAGCTATATCAAGCAGCTCGGAGGGGGAGCAAGTACCAGACCTAATCGCAGTAGCAGAGGAGAAGGATGATGAAGATACAGACATTGACTCAACTGATGATGACCTCTCCTCCAGCTCTGATGAGGATGCTATTAGTTTTAAATTTTTATTTATATTATTTATTTACCCTTCTATTTCATTGTACATATTTTTTCTGCTAATTTCCCTGTAATTAGTACACTTTTCCATTTATTTTCCTTGCTTTTAATTTTCCTTTATTGCTTCTACTCTGAACAGCAAGTTAACTCTTTTATGCTATATATATATATATATATATATATATATATATATTATCTGAGTTTGAGTTTATTTTGCTTCTTCTAGTGCTGAATTTATTGTCTCTTTGTGCAGAGAATGCCCTCAGTTTCATCAAGAGGAGCATCATTTTTTTGCCCATGAGTTGAGGCACTATCATTTATGAAAGGGGGGTGAAATTCTTTGCCGCTATTTCATATACTCTTAACCTCATTTTTCCTGCACAATTATAATCAAAATACAAAAATAATTCTTTGTTCTTTCTCTTTTTCATTGAATCTAATTTTGTAATTCCAATTCTAGACTCTTACTGCAATTTTCATTCAATTGATGAACACACTCTACTTTTGTAAATAATTCTCTCTCCATGCCATGCTGAATATCTTTTCTTCAAGGTGAATTATCCTCACATGATGTTAAGTAATTATCACCATTTTTACCATGGTAGAGAATTGAGCCCCTAATTTCCTTTCTGTGTGTATATTCCATGTAATTTTGCATCTATCCTCTAGAACTTGCCCTGCTTCATAGTTGAATATGCATTATGCAAATTTTTTATCTAGATGATTGAGGCCTCCTTTACACACACCTACTCACCATTACCCACCCTTGCACCTTATTGTATTATATTCCCTTCTTTTGCCAAACTTAGTCTGCCAAAACATTTTTTTCTTCCATCAAGAACGTATTTCTTTTGAGTAACATCAAGAGTGAAAGAAAAATCTAAGTTTAGGGTGTTGATTTTGACTGTAGTTGCTTGAGGACAAGCAACCTCTCAAGTTTGGGGTGGTGGACATCATACATGTTACTAATACATGTCAAAAAAATTTGCTTAAATTTGAAGAAAAAGAGTGGTTGCCAAAGTCCAAGAAATCATAAAGAAAGAATAAAAAAGGAAAGAAAATAAAATGAAGCAAGGTCCAAAAGATTGAAGAGATCTTCACATATTGAAAAATGATGAAAAACAAGGTGAAAGAATGCTTGAACCTCTTAGGCTACCTCATTTGATGCATTTCATTCTAATTGTTGTATTCACTCACTCAAAAGGAGTCCCTTATCTGGAAAACCCACTTGAGGTTTTGACCCTCCTTGATCAAATTGAACCTTACCTATCCCTATTTGTGACCAACCAAGTCCTTTTGATAGGTAAATCATTGTATTAAGGCAAAGGATATTGAGAATATGGGCAAGCATATGGTACGGTAGAGAAAATTGCATGTATTGAGGGAAAATACCAAACTTGAAACACTGACGAGTGAAGAGTGAAACACCACCTTGTGAGCTAGATAATTTCCTTGCATTGCGTGAAGTATAATGAACCTTGTTGAATTTTTGTTTCACTTGTATGAGACTTTGCATAAAATTAATTGATGAGTGTGCTTTCTTTGTTGAATGACTCCATGATTTTGAAATAGAGGAATTGTATATTAAAGTTGAAAGATTGGAATAGAAAAATTTTGAGAAAACTTTTTTTTTTGGATAAGTCCAACCCTTATTACTTAAGTCCTTGAATTTTGGTTTGCTTGAGGACAAGCAAAAGTTTAAGTTTAGGGTTGTGATGAATCCATATTTTACTAAATTTTTATACATCATTTATTACTTTTTATAGAAAAGAATAGACTTAGATAGTGTAAATAAGATGAATATTCCAATTAGGCTAAATAATATAGGTTTCTTAGTTTTTGGTTAATTTACATTAATTTAGATAGTTTATTTTACATGTTTTGATCATTTGAATATTATGGCAGGAATGCCCAAGCTTATTTTGAAGAATTATTGGATTTTGAGGAATTTGAGGTGAAAGTAACTACTTTCAAGATTGATAGTGACCACTACAACAAGCTACTTCCAGCAAAGGGACCAAAGTGGTCACATTCAAAGCTAAAAGTGACGACTACAGCAGCCCAGAATCCACTAAGCCTGCGCGTGGCTACTATGAAAGTTCATAGTAGTCACTCCAGAGCGTGCAGAATTGAAGGTGTTGCGTGTAGCTACTATCAAAGTTCATAGTAGTCACTCTAGAGAGCCCAAAATGTACTAGTGTTGCGCGTGTCTACTATGAAAGAATGAAAGTAATCACTTTGGAAGGCGCCAACCTTAGTATAAATAGATTTTTGCCGAATTAGGGTAGAGAGCTCTTACACTTTTCGTACCTTTTCTCTTCTTTACTAAATTAGGACATTTTCCAGAGCTTAGGGCAACCTTGGGTGACAACCAAGAGTCTAACCTAGGGTTTGGTTTCTCATTTCTCTTACTTTTACATTAATGCCAATGAGTTTTTTGCATTTCCAAACTGTGTTTTTGACCCCCATTTTCATGGAGGGCTAAATTTTTGTGTAATCCTTAGTGAGTTCACATGGATTCTTGAGTTCCTTGATTTTAATGATAATATAACTCCTTTCTTTTCATGAATTACTTCTTCCTTGCCTCTTGAATTGAATTAATGGTGAATAAGGGGGACATTGCTTAATGATAAATGCTTTCTATACTTGATCCTACATTGTAATTCATGAATGATAATTGAGAGTTTTAAGCTATTCATTGAGAAAATTTACTATTATTAATTTTATTTTATTCATATTTCAGGAAAAAGGATCAAGAAGTGAAAGCCTTAAAGATGTCAAGAATTGAAGAAAAAGAAACCAGAGATATACACGGGCAAGTACATGCCCGTGTATATGAGCGTGTATCTTACTGGTCGCGTCAATTGAAGTGTATCATCAAGACCAGAGATGTACACGGCCAGATACATGGCCGTGTACATGAGCATGTACTTTTATGGAAAGCTTTGAAAGGCGTCTATTAGAAAACAGAGATGTACACGGCCAAGTACATGGCCGTGTACTTGGGCGTGTACTTTTACGCGCGTCAGAAATTTAACTTTTGCGAGAAAATTAACCCTAGGATAATTTCTATAAAAGGAGAACTGAACTCAAACCTAAAGTGGAGGAGGTTTTTGGAGACGAAAGACTCAGAGACGGCAAGAGGATGGGATTAAGCATTTTATTTCATCTCTTTTGTAATTTTAATTTGAAGATGTTTAGGTTCTAATTTTCCTTTGAGTATCTAGACGTAATGAATCCTAATTGACTAAATTTTCTGGAATTCTTCTAATGCTATTTCATGTTCTTTACTCTTGGGTTTAATTTAGTAGTATCAATTTTCTCTATCTTGTTTTCTTGTTTGAATTTGAGTAAAATTCCTGCATGAAATTAACATTGCTCAATTAAAAAGACTTGAATGTATTTCTAGAGATAGAAAGACGTGAGTTTTCTGTATTAGGATTAACCCTAATTATGGAATTCATAATGAACTTAATGCAACCTAGGGGTATTAATTAAGGAAGAGATTCCGATTAATCAACTGAGGGCTAGGAATCATTATCCTTGAGAAAGGTATTGATTTAATTTGGAATTTCCTGCAGCGATAAGGGTTTGGAACTAAGTAGTTGAAGAAGAATTTCAGTTATTTGGACACTTAGGGGGATTTACAGTCTAGATACTTGCCTTTTTACATTGAATACTTTTATTCATAATTTTCTATAATTTATTTTCACTAGAATATCTGTTCCTTTTAATTTATTATTCTTTTACTTTTAACAATTTCATCAACAAGGTTTATTTTTCATATTTATTAACAATTACGCAATTAAGGAAAAGTTTCTTAATAACAGTCCCTGTGGATACGACACTTGGTACTTTAATTTTAATTTTAATAAAATTACTTCGACAACGGGTACACTTGCCCAGTGATCAGATTTTTACACACCACTTAATTAACCCTAATTCGTTTTAAGGAGATTCTAAAGTAGGGATTGCTTAATCCTGGGTTTAATTCTAAGGTTGCGTAATCTTGGGATGAGGGATTAGAGCCTAACAAATTGCGTAATTTCGTTGGGATCATAAGGTTGATTTTCGCTTGTTAAATTAACCTAATTCATGGGAGAGAGGATGAGTGTTAAATCTTGAGTGGAATGAGGATAGAATCTATGTGGATGAACTAAGGATTGCTGCTTTCTATTGTTTGAATTAATTAAACTTGTTTGCTTACTGCTCCTTATATTGTTTTGAAACCACAAAACACCCCATTTTAATTGCTTGTTCAATTAATGCCTTCAACATGTTTAATAAAGATTAATAGCCAATGTTCATGAGAGACAATCTAGGGTAACCCTAGTACTACATTAATTTGTTTAAATTTTGATGAGGATTTGTGACAAATCTTTAAAACAAAACATGAAAACGCATCATCAACGACCGTACTTAAAGATTGGGAACTCATCTCATTCTAGTTTGCTTTTCTCTATGGATTTGTTTATAATTGTTTTAGTTCTTTTCTTTAGCATGAGTAACTAAGTCCATAGATAGGGCTATCAGAACTATTGTTCATGAATTTATGAGATTTTGATGTTTGAATCTAAATTTGATTTTTGTTCTGTGATTAGATTTTATTCTATTGCGCTTCTCTCTTAATCCTAATTAATTATATTGTCAGGCAACCGTACCTCGGTTAATTAATAGATCTATAGGATAAAACGAGACAAAGGATTAGGTGGACCAAACCAATCTTTCTTTTCTAATCATTATTAAATTAACAAGTTCATAAGTTCCTTAAGGTTTCTTAAATTGGTGTCTTGCATGACCATTGAGGATGTTAATTTAGAGAAAAGAATATTAATATTGCATGACCATTGGGTATTAATAGTACTCGTATGAATGATTGGTAATCACAAGAAAATCAGATTTAGAGTTAAATAGAAAAATAACATAAAGGATTGAATGAGAAAGCCCATATACCTTAGGTTCCTCTCCGATAAGCTTAACCAAGACGTGCATTGTATCCCTTGCTCTTAGTTTCATAATTGATTTTATAAATTCTTGTTTTAATTAATCTCGTATGTTTGAAGCTTAAACAATTGAATTAGGAAATTCTTAGTAATTAGAAATCAATCCTTGTGGGACGATATTTTGGGAACTTAATTTAAGAACCCTTTATTACTTCTCGATGGGTACACTTGCCCTCCGAACAAGTTTTTAGCGTCATTGTCGGGGATTGCTTTTTCAATGTTAAGAAAATCTCAAATTTAATTGATTTGAGCAATTTGTGTTTTGCTTTATTTTAATTCTATTTTGTTTATAGTTAATTTTTTTAATTTTTGTATTTTATTTTATTTTATTTATTTTATAATTTCTTTTAATGTATGCTCACTCGTTCTAAGTACTCTACAACTTGTTTATTTGATTCAGAGATTGAACAAATAGTCCGTAGACAAAGAAAAGAAGTGAGAGAGCAAAGAAAGGCAGAGGGAAGAAGATCAATTCAAGATTACATGAAACCTATTGCTAGAGGCACTCTTGGAAGCATCGCGGCCCCTAATGTGGAGGCCAACAATTTTGAACTTAAACTAGCACTAATAACCATGGTCCAGAACTCCATACAGTTTGGAGGCAGGCCTAACGAAGACCCCAATCTCCATCTGACAAAGTTTCTCTGATTAAGGGATATCATTAAATACAATGGAGTCTTCAACAATGCTATTCAACTCTGCCTTTTCCCCTTTTCGGTATCTGAAAAGGTGAATGCATGGTTTTCCTCACTCCTAGCCAATTCCATCACAACTTGGGAGGATCTCACTCAACAATTCTTATGAAAGTACTTTTGCCCATCAAGGTCCTCTAAGCTTATGACAGAGATATGTTGCCTCTAACAATATGAAAGCAAAATCCTTATTAGAGACATGGGAGCGGTTTGGAGAGCTTTTGAGGAGGTGTCCTCATCATAATTTGGTGCAAATCTTTTACAGTGACCTATTAATCACCACCAGGGCTATAATTGATGTCGCAACATGAGGGTCCCTCATAAGAAAAGATCCAGATGATACATACAAGCTCATAGATGAGATGACATCTTCTAGCTTTTAGTGGTACACTGCTGACTCTTACGACATCAAGAGGAAGGAGACCACCCTGGTGTTATAAGATTTCTAAACACTAGCAAGTGCACTAGGAATTACAGCAAGTAATGAGTAAATTTAAGATCCAAGTATCGTCTCCACAGGAAATTAGGAATTCAATTACCACTTCACAGAGCAATAACTAGTTGAGCCATACGAATTTGGAAGGTTTGTAACATGTAAAAGTAATAAACCAGGACAATAAGAGGTATTAAATTTGCTGTAAAAACAGAGTACGAATTTTGTGTTAAGATAAGATATGAATGAAGGATAGTTAGGAATTTATTTCACTAGGATATCAATATCAATTCAACTATGTCTCTGAACATTCAAGTAATTGGTTAATTGACAATCAGTTTCTCATATTAATAGTCAAAGGTTAATCCCTTAACTCATTGACCCTAACAATCAACTAAACCAACCTAATCCATTAGGTGAAGTTCAATTTCAAGTTGCATGAAGAATCAGAACCATAGGACTGTAGAATTAAGTTCACTTATCCCTAAGAAATCCCTAATTCTGGTAGTTAATTCAAATATGAGAATCAATTCCAATTCCCATTGGTAAAGTTCCTCTTTTATTAATCAATTGAATTTCCATTCAAAGATTACATTGACAACAGAATTAACCACTCAATTAATCCAAGAACTCAAAGTTCAGAGTCAAGAATCAAATCAATACATCTATTCCATATCCACAAACTCCTAACTACGAAGAATTAAGCAAGCATTGCAACAAAGAAAGAGAAAGAAGGAGTAGAAGAGGAAGAACGCAGAAGCATCATCTTCAATCGATCCCCAATCTAATCCCTCTAGGTTAGAGCTCGATGTTCTTCCCCAATCCTCTCCCTGACTCTCTCTGAACGAAGAAATGAAGTAAAAACAAAAAATGAGCAAAAAGATCCAGAAATCTGAGCTTTCTCTGGTATTTATAGAATTCCTGCCTCTGCGTGTTATCACTATGCTCCACAAGAGTGGCCACGCAAAGGCTTATATAGTTTCTGGAAGACTGGAACAATCACTTTTGTTGATAAAAGTGGTAACACAGGAGGTCTAGTAGTGCGCGTTTTCACTTTCCTAAGTTAAAGTGGCCACGCGCTAGTTGCCTTGGTACACTTCTCTCTAGAACATCCACTTTCGCTAGCAAGAGTAACCACGCGCTACCCGCTATGTGTGAAGCTCTTTTGGAATGAGGACTTTCGCTGATAAGAGTGGTCACACACAACTTTACTGAAATTAAAGTCCTCTGGAACGCTCACTCTCGCCAGCGAAAGTGATAACACATAACATGTTCTTCTGAGAAACTCTCTGGAACACTCACTTTCGCTGATAAGAGTGACCACGCCCAGACTATATTCCATAATTCTTGTTCTTTGAGTCCAGAATTGCTACTCTTCCACTATCTTTCCATTGATCTTCCATCTTCATGAACTTTACTCAGATTATTCCTACAAAAACATGATTAAATTCTTAATTTCTACACAGAAAATTCACAGATGTTAAAATAACTATGTATTTAAAGAAAACCTTCAATCATTCTATTTTTATGAGTTTTTCTGCTTTTTCTAACATTTTTTTTCCTTATCAAATGGGTTAAAACTATAGTAAAATACTAGTAAACTATGGATTCATCACTATCCCAAACTTGAATTTTTGCTGTCCTCAAGCAAATCAAACCACACAAAGGGTAAGTTCCTCCATTTTTCAAAATCAATTAACAGACCACTTTTCTCAGGATTTTCCAATTTATAATTTTGTGTTTTTCTAATTTTTAATTCAATCAAGTTATTCATCCAACTACTCATCATGATAATCACATTGCATTAATCATACTCTGAGTAAGAATTGCTATCTGAGTTCATATATTTCAGCAAAGTTCATGTGAGCAATAATTAAGAAACATGATCACAGCTCACTAGAAGTGTTTCCCTCATCACTCAACAATATTTAGGCTACTGTTTTCTCTCTAAATCATTAATTTTACTACACTACCATAGGCTTGCATATATTCTCAATCTCCTTGATGAATCCATATTTTACTAGTATTTTACAATAGTTTTTAGTGCAATTAATAAAGAAAACATGCTAGAAATAGTAGAAAACCCTTAAAAAAAATAATAAAATGTTGCATGTCACTTTTAAACATAGTTATTTTAAAATTCAATGATTTTCTATGTAAAAAGTGACATTTCAAGTATGTTTTTGTAGGGAATTCTGAGCTAAGTTCATGAGGATTGGATGATCAAAGGAAAAATAGAAAAAAAGTAGCAAAAATTGGAGGAAAGAAGTTGATAATTGAAGAACAGCCTCTGAGTGATCACTTTCGCTGGTGAAAGTGATCACTCCAGAACCATAAAATGGAAAAGAGCTTTTGCGTAATCACTTTTTCTGGAAAAAGTGAGCGTTCCAGAGAGTGCTCCAAGAAGAGTAGCTGCGCGTGTTCACTATTATCAGCAAAAGTGAACACGCGCAAGAAAGCAGCTTCTGCGTGTTCACTATTTCCAGCAGAAGTGAACACGCGCATGACATTAGCAAAGGAAGATTTTGCGTAGCTACTATTTTCAACAAAAGTGAACACTTTGAAGTGCACGTGGCTACTATCACCAGCAAAAGTGAACACGCGCAAGTGGAAATGAAGAATTAGCCTCTGCGTGATTACTATTGCTGGAAAAAGTGATCACGCCAGCAAAGCAGGAATTCTATAAAAGGCAGTTAGCTCAGGAATTTAGGAGTTTTTTGTTCATATTTTATTTTCCATTTGTTTTTGTTGTTGAGAGAGTCAGAAAGGGAGATTGAGGACGAACACCAAGCTTCATTTCTTGAGGGATCAGATTGGAGATTGGCTTGAAGATATTTCTTCTTTGTTCATTCTCTTCTTCTCTTCTCTTCTCTTCTCTTTTTGTAATGTTTGCCTAAACTCTTTGTGGTTAGGAATTGTGAATCTGAAATGGAAATGTTGAATTGATTTTGGATCTAAATTTTGAGTTTTGGATTGGATTGAGTGATTGATTCTGCTGTTAAAGTAGTGATTGAATGGAAATTTGATCAACTAATCATAGAGGAACTCTTATCAATGGGAATTGAAGTTGTTTCTCAGATTTGAATTAATTGCCAAGGTTATTGGTTTCTTAGGGATAAGATATCTTAATCTTGCAATCTTTTGGTTTCTCAAACTTAATGCAGTATTTGATTGGATTAGATCTAAGGGATTGGAGTGATTTGATTAGATGCTAGATTCATTGAGGCAAGGGATTGTCCTTTGATTAATACAACGTGAAACTGATTGTCATTCCATCTAAATGCTTGAAAGTTCAGAACTTTATTGATTCAATGTTGAAGTTTTGGTGAAACAATTTCCTAACTACTCTTTCTACATCTGTTTACTATATACTTTTGTACTAAATATTCTGTTTTACTTTCTAATTTTATTTTTGATACATTCATACCAATTGTATCTGAAATTTGTAAAGCTCAACTAATTGTGATCTTGTGAAGTGGTAATTGAGAACTTTATTCCCTGAGGATGATACTTTGAACTCAATTTGATTCTAAGATTTTTTATAACTTGCTACAACAACACTAGTACACTTGCTAGTCAGTTTACCTTCATTGCAACAACAGTTGTAAAGAGTGTGACAAGTTTTTGGCGCCGTTGCCGGGAAATAATTTGTTTCAATATCATTAGTAACAGGAAAATAACTAGATTGAGCATTTGTTTCTTTAAATTTTCTGCAACTATTACATTACATGTGCAGTTTTCTGTTTTCATTATACTATATCTGTGTTTAGTTGTATATGCGTGGGAAAAAACAAAATTAAATCTACTCTTGTCTTTGATCCTGACATTGATAGAACTCTTAGGAGATTAAGAAAAGAGACTAGAGCAGAGAGATCTGTAGGAAGTGACAGTGATTTAGAGGTTATACATTCTCCAGAATTTCAAGTCACTCCTTTTGCAAATAGGAAACATTCACCGTTTAGACAACCAACTCCAAAAGTTGAAATGGCAGAACAACAGAGAATGAGAACACTAGGAGATTATGCAATTCCAGATATGCAAGGCTATAATTCTTCAATTGTTAGACCAACCATTCAAGCCAATCATTTTGAGATAAAACTAGCCTTACTTCACCTAGTGCAGCAGGACCAATTTTCTGGTGGAATTTCTGATGATCCTAATCTGCATATTTCTAATTTTCTGCAGTTGTGTGATACTATAAGGATGAATGGAGTAAGTGAAGATGCTATAAGACTGAGGCTATTTCCATTTTCTTTAAGAGACAAAGCCAAATGTTGGTTACAAGCACAGCCTCAGGGAAGTATCACCACATGGACTGAACTTATGAATAAATTTCTAACAAAATATTTTCCTCCCTCAAAAGTTGCTAAGCTGAGAGGAGAAATAACATCGTTTGTGCAGCAGGAAGGAGAATCACTTTATGAAGCATGGGAAAGATATAAAGAGTTGCTGAGAAGAGGTCCACATCATTGTATTCCAGAATGGATGCAATGTCACACTCTTTACAACTGCTGTTGCAATGAAGGTAAACTGACTAGCAAGTGTACTAGTGTTGTTGTAGCAAGTTATAAAAAATCTTAGAATCAAATTGAGTTCCAAGTATCGTCCTCAGGGAATAAAGTTCTCAATTACCACTTCACAAGATCTCAATTAGTTAAGCTTTACAAATTTCAAATGGAATTGGTATGAATGCATCAAAACGAAATTAGAAAGTAAAACAGAACAGTTAGTACAAAAGTATATAGTAAACAGATGTAGAAAGAGTAGTTAGGAAATTGTTTCACCAAAACTTCAACATTGAATCAATAAAGTTTTGAACTTTCAAGCATTTAGATGGAATGACAATCAGTTTCACGTTGTATTAATCAAAGGACAATCCCTTGCCTCAATGAATCTAGCATCTAATCAAATCACTCCAATCCCTTAGATCTAATCCAATCAAATGCTGCATTAAGTTTGAGAAACCAAAAGATTGCAAGATTAAGATATCTTATCCCTAACA
Source organism: Abrus precatorius (assembly GCF_003935025.1). NCBI lineage: Eukaryota > Viridiplantae > Streptophyta > Magnoliopsida > Fabales > Fabaceae > Abrus > Abrus precatorius. The sequence goes on from NW_020874439.1 coordinate 13,810,668, forward strand.
AACCAATAACCTTGGTAATTAATTCAGATCTGAGAAACAACTTCAATTCCCATTGATAAGAGTTCCTCTATGATTAGTTGATTAAATTTCCATTCAATCACTACTTTAACAGCAGAATCAATCACTCAATCCAATCCAAAACTCAAAGTTCAGATCCAAAATCAATTCAACATTTCAATTTCAGATTTACAATTCCTAACCACAAAGAGTTTAGGCAAACATTACAAAAAGAGAAGAGAAGAGAAGAGAAAAAGAGAATGAACAAAGAAGAAACATCTTCAAGCCAATCTCCAATCTGATCCCTCAAGAAATGAAGCTTGGTGTTCGTCCTCAATCTCCCTCTCTGACTCTCTCAACAACAAAAACAAATGTAAAATGAAAAATGAACAAAAACTCCAAAATTCCTGAGCTAACTGCCTTTTATAGAATTCTAGCTCTGCTGGCGTGATCACTTTTTCTAGCAATAGTAATCACGCAGAGGCTAATTCTTCATTTACACTTGCACGTGTTCACTTTTGCTGGTGATAGTAGCAACGTGCACTTCAAAGTGTTCACTTTTGTTGAAAATAGTAGCTACGCAGAAGCTTCATTTGCTAATGTCATGCGCGTGTTCACTTCTGCTGGAAATAGTGAACACGCAGAAGCTGCTTTCTTGTGCATGTTCACTTTTGCTGATAATAGTGAACACGCGCAGCTACTCTTCTTGAAGGACTCTTTGGAACGCTCACTTTTGCCAGAAAATGTGATTACGCAGAAGCTCTTCTCATTGCAACCTCTTTGGAACGATCACTTTTGCCAGCAAAAGTGATTACGCAGAAGATCTTTTCCATTTTATGGTTCTGGAGTGATCACTTTCACCAGCGAAAGTGATCACTCAGAGGCTGTTCTTCAATTATCAACTTCTTTCCTCCAATTTTTGCTACTTTTCTTCTATTTTTCCTTTGATCATCCAATCCTCATGAACTTAGCGCAAAATTCCCTACAAAAGCATACTTGAAATGTCACTTTTTACATAGAAAATCAATGAATTTTAAAATAACTATGTTTAAAAGTGACATGCAACATTTTATTATTTTTTTAAGGGTTTTCTACTATTTCTAGCATGTTTTCTTTATTAATTGCACTAAAAACTATTGTAAAATACTAGTAAAATATGGATTCATCACTACCCCAAACTTGAATTTTTGGTTGTCCTCAAGCAAATTAGAACATATCAAGGGTGTAAATTCTTATTAATTGGAATCCAAAAACTTTTTACATTTTTCAGAAAAATTCAGATTAAAAATCCATTTTACTTCAATGCATTCTAATTGTTTTCTCACTAAGTCATTCACCAACTCTTCATCATGATAGTCACGCTTGACTTATCTGTTTGCTGCACAATCTCATTCATTTCAATCAAGCAAATCATTAAAGCTACATGCAAACAAAGTTGAGAAACATTATCTCAGCTCTCAGAAAGTGTTTCTCTAACTCAATCAGTGTTTAAGCTTGTGTTTGCTCTCAGCATCACCAAATTCATCAAACTCTGCCATAAGCTTGCCTATATTCTCTACCTCCTTTGTAAATTTACAATTAATCACATATCAAGAGGACTTCTTAGGTAATATTAAGGCTCAAGGACAGGTATGGTTTCAATGAATTCAGGATATCAATGCAGCTACTTTCAAACAAAAAAAGATGCAAATTTAGTAGATAAGCTTTTAAACTTAGTAAGGGCTGCATCAACTGTTTCTATTCTTAATCAACTTTCAATCACAAGTTTAAATTTTTGCAGAATTATCTACCAATTTCCTTTTCCTTTTTGATTTGTGTCACACTCTTTACAACTGCTGTTGCAATGAAGGTAAACTGACTAGCAAGTGTACTAGTGTTGTTGTAGCAAGTTATAAAAAATCTTAGAATCAAATTGAGTTCCAAGTATCGTCCTCAGGGAATAAAGTTCTCAATTACCACTTCACAGGATCACAATTAGTTGAGCTTTACAAATTTCAGATGGAATTGGTATGAATGTATCAAAAATGAAATTAGAAAGTAAAATAGAACAGTTAGTACAAAAGTATATAGTAAACAGATGTAGAAAGAGTAGTTAGGAAATTGTTTCACCAAAACTTCAACATTGAATCAATAAAGTTCTGAACTTTCAAGCATTTAGATGGAAAGAAAATCAGTTTCACGTTGTATTAATCAAAGGACAATCCCTTGCCTCAATGAATCTAGCATCTAATCAAATCACTCCAATCCCTTAGATCTAATCCAATCAAATGCTGCATTAAGTTTGAGAAACCAAAAGATTACAAGATTAAGATATCTTATCCCTAACAAACCAATAACCTTGGTAATTAATTCAGATCTGAGAAACAAATTCAATTCCCATTGATAAGAGTTCCTCTATGATTAGTTGATCAAATTTCCATTCAATCACTACATTAACAGCAGGATCAATCACTCAATCCAATCCAAAACTCAAAGTTCAGATCCAAAATCAATTCAACATTTCAATTTCAGATTCACAGTTCCTAACCACAAAGAGTTTAAGCAAACATTACAAAAAGAGAAGAGAAGAGAAGAGGTGAAGAGAATAAACAAAGAAGAAACATCTTCAAGCCAATCTCCAATCTGATCCCTCAAGAAATGAAGCTTGGTGTTCGTCCTCAATCTCCCTCTCTGACTCTCTCAACAACAAAAATAAATGTAAAATGAAAAATGAACAAAAAACTCCAAAATTCCTGAGCTAACTGCCTTTTATAGAATTCCCGCTCTGCTGGCGTAATCACTTTTTCCAGCAATAGTAATCACGCAGAGGCTAATTCTTCATTTCCACTTGCGCGTGTTCACTTTTGCTAGTGATAGTAGCCACGCACACTTCAAAGTGTTCACTTTTGTTGAAAATAGTAGCCACGCAGAAGCTTCCTTTGCTAATGTCATGCGCGTGTTCACTTCTGCTGGAAATAGTGAACACGCAGAAGCTGCTTTCTTGCGCGTGCTCACTTTTGCTGGTAATAGTGAACACGCGCAGCTACTCTTCTTGGAGGACTCTCTGGAACGCTCACTTTTTCCAGAAAAAGTGATTATGCAGAAGCTCTTCTCATTGCAACCTCTCTGGAACGATCACTTTTGCCAGCAAAAGTGATTACGCAGAAGCTCTTTTCCATTTTATGGTTCTGGAGTGATCACTTTCACCAGCGAAAGTAATCACTCAGAGGTTGTTCTTCAATTATCAACTTCTTTCCTCCAATTTTTGCTACTTTTCTTCTATTTTTCCTTTGATCATCCAATCCTCATGAACTTAGCTCAGAATTCCCTACAAAAGCATACTTGAAATGTCACTTTTTACATAGAAAATCAATGAATTTTAAAATAACTATGTTTAAAAGTGACATGCAACATTTTATTATTTTTTTAAGGGTTTTCTACTATTTCTAGCATGTTTTGTTTATTAATTGCACTAAAAACTATTGTAAAATACTAGTAAAATATGGATTCATCAATTTGCTGATTTCTTTTTATTTCTTTTTCATTTTTCTATTTTTACTTGCAGCTTTTTACTTCTTTTTCATATTTTCTCTGCATGACTTTTTCTAACTTTCTTAATTCATTATAATCCTTTTCTCAATCCTTTCTATCCCAAACTTAGAACATTGCTTGTCCTCAAGTAATGCACTAGGAACATGATGTTACCCCAAACTTAGTTTTAAAACTTATCTTTGATTCAACTCAATTTGCCTCTTTTCTATTTGAATAGGTAAAATGGTTTTTCTAGAAAAGCTTGTATTGAGGTTAGTCAAAGAAAGGCTATCAGCTCAAAGGGGCTAACTAGGACATTCAAGAATGAAAGGCAGTCTATTTGGCTCACTAGGTAAATCTGAATAATGGCCTCCATCCTTTACGTGATTAGTGCAAAACAACATATTCAGTTAAGAAACAAAGCAAGTTCTAGAGAGTGAATCAGAATTTGAGATCAGTCACACATCAATGAATGAAAAGGTTCAAGTCTCACTAAGGAAGTAAATGGATAATATTCATCAATTCAGTTCACTATTTACTTCAAAAATTTGCATGAATAAAATGGCAAGACTGCTTTATTTTTTTAAAATACAAGTATGACAATCATGTTAAGAATGAGAAAAACAACTTATGTAATTCAACAATCAGAATTTCAATCAGGTGAAAATCAGGTTTATTTATCAAGAAAACAAAATCTAATGCAGTTTAATATTTTTCTAACTTGTGAAAATTTTATGCAAAATGTAAGCTGTACACATGAAAATAGAGGTACAGAATTAAACCCCCCCCTTTCATGGTAGCTGTGCATATTTCAATCATTCCATGCGCTCCTTGTTCAGAGTTTGAGAGCATGGTCTGCACAAAAACATCACAAGTTGTTCATCAATTATCAGATAAAAAAAAAACTCAATAAAATTCAAAGCTAGTAGATATTTAAAACATAATTGTTCATAACCAAAATAAAACTAAAATGTAATTACAACACTCAAAAGTCTGAAATTCTAATTACAATCTTTTTACAAAAATTAAACTAATGACAGAAATTTAAATTCCTAATCTACTCTTCATCTTCATCCTCATCCTCATCTTCCAAATCATCCTCTTCATCATCATCTTCTTCTTCTGCAGCAGCTGCTGGTGGAGGGAAATGAGTTCTGTAGATGGGGAGGTCTTTGAAGACAGTTGACCTCAGGCATTGGGCATTCTCTGCTTGAACTGGAGTGTAGTATAAGTCTTCTTTGGTCATGCCCATCTTTTGACCAATGTTCATGAGAACACCTTCCAGAAGCATGATGCCAGCCTTCAAACTGCTGTGCAATTCATTCTGCTTCTCAGCTAAAGAGTTTTGTCTTTCAGCCATGAAGGCTATCTTTTCCTTCATTGTGGTTGGATTCTCTCTTTTATACTGGGAGGGAATTGGGGCTGCTGATGTGCAAGAGACAGTACCATAAATTTCCTTCACCATAGCTACTGTAATTGGAGGTGCAGCTCTAATTTTGATTTGATAATCTCCAATTTCAATACCTGCATCCTCACAAAGAACAGTTATTAAAGAAGGGAAAGCTAGAGAATCTCTTTTTCTCTTGAGGATGTCCAGAATGCATCCACTAATCACTTCTCCTACATCTATATAAAAATCGTTAACTATAGCATATAGGAGTTCAGCTCTTTTCACTGCTAAAGTGGAGCTATGCCTAACAGGCATGAATGAACTCAAAATAAAGGTGCTCCACACTTTTGCAAAGGGCAAAAGGTTCTTGGTTGTGATGCATTTGGGCTTTTCTGATAGATTCAGCTCCCAAGTAGTCCCTGGTTTCCCAATCCTCTCAAGGACTTGAACATAGTCCTTGTCTTCAGCATCCCTGAATGCTTTAAAGTCTTGCTGCCCAGGTTGCTTTTGAGTCTTAATGTTGAGGACTCTATTGATGTTAGCAGCAGAAAAATCAACTGTTGTCGCCTTGACCATTGAATGGTATTTAGGCAGCTGATCTTCCTTGAATCTCATGGCATTAGCATAAAATTCTTGTGTAATGTCTCTCTACCCAATGCCAGCCATCATGCAGAAGGATTCCCATTCTCTTTTCTGAATTTCCTCCTTGTATTCTGGATAATAGTCTTCAGCTATCTCAATTGCCCTATCTTGGACAATCTTTCTTCTCAAGATATTAGCTCTGAAATAATTCTCATGAGCTATACTCCTGAACCTTGGATCATGTTGAGGATTTGGCCTTGATGAAGAGGCTCCTACTAATCTTCCTCTCTTTGTTCTAGGAGTACCTCTAGAAGAGCCAACTGAAGTGTTGTTTGATGTCCTTACCATTTTTTTTTTTAAATTTCCTGCATAAAAAGAATATTTCAATACACTGAAAGGTAAGAATGCAATGCAATGCAGGACATTTTCAATTTCAGAATAGCAGAATATGAATAATGCAGAATTTAAGAATATCATAACAATGCAGAATATGGTTCCTTGAAGCATTTAAACTCAGATATTCATGCTTTTGAATGCAAAATGCTAGAGTTCAAGAGTTACATTTATGCAGAAATTTCTTCCTAACTATTTTTCACTTTAAGTCCTAAGGTTAACTCATGCAATATGTCAATGTAGGTCTTTTTCCATCTAAAAATCTATCAATTGAAGTGAGAATTACTCTACATTGCCTTGTAATTGCATGTTCAGATTAGTTATTAACAAGAAAATTTCTATTTTTCCATTACTCAGTGTTTTCCCCAATTCTGCAAAATGAAGAACCCTAATTTCTAAATCAGAGAAGTAGAATACTGACCTGGATTTGGAGAAAGGTGCAGAATGAACTTCAATTGATTGCTTAGAAACAAATTTCGTTCAACAAAAGGTCAGAAAGATCAAGAATTTGAGAAATGAGATGAAAAAATGAAGATTTGAGATTCTGAAAATGGCTCTGCGTGGTTCCTTTTATGCATTTTAATGGACACGCTTACTGCACGTGGCCACTTTTTTTAGAAAAAATGGAAGTTGTAGAGATGATACTGTGTGCGTGTTCACTTTTTCTGGCAAAAGTGAACACTTTGAGGTTAAATAGCATGTGCGTGTTCACTATTGCTAGAAATAGTGAACGTTCCAGAGGGCTTTGCATTGAGTAATTTGAAATGAGCTGCGCGTGTTCACTTTTTCCAGAAAAAGTGATCACACGCAGGTAATATCCTTCTGCGTGATTACTATTACTAGAAAAAGTGGTAATGCGCATCAACTTTAACTTCAAGCTACACATAACTCATGCGCGTGATCACTATTATTAGAAAAAGTAATTACACGCATCACATTACCTCTATTTAAGCCTGGGCGTGGTTACTTTCACTGGGAAAAGTGATTGTTCCAGAGAAGGGTGTCTTCCAAAGGGTTCTGCATGTTCACTTTCATAAGCAAAAGTGATTGTTCCAGAGAAGGGTGTCGTTCCTTGCTCCTCTGCGTGATCACTTTCATCAGTAAAAGTGATTGTTCAGAATGGAACCCTGTAATTGAAGCTCTGCGTGATCACTTTTCTGCAAATTAGTGACTCTTTTTGTTATTCAAAGCTCCTTAGAAACTTAATTGCCTCATGCATTCAATTTCAATCTTCTCATTTATGCATCCACAACATGAGCCTTCATTGAATCAACACAGTATTCCTAAAACACATATAAAACAGAATCTAAAATCAGAAAATTGCTAAAATTGAAATAAAGAATTAACAAAAGTTTAAGTAAATTGCAAATAGAGTAAAAATGGTTCAGAAATGTGAGTTGCCTCTCACAAAGCGCTCTTTTAACGTCACTAGCTTGACGTTAAATGTTCCTCACTGCTGAGAAACCAAGTTAATGCAAAAAGTGTTCCTATTGAATTCTCCTCCATTGTAAATCTTCAGTCTTTGGCCATTGACTTTAAAATCTCTCCCTTCTCTTTGATCTTCAAGTAACACAGCACCAAAGGGAGATACTTCTTTTACCATAAAAGGTCCTGACCATCTAGACTTGAGTTTTCCAGGAAACAACTTCAATCTAGAATTGAATAGTAAAACTAACTGCCCTGGTCTGAATTCTCTCTGTAAGATGAATTTGTCATGTATTCTTTTAGTCCTTTCTTTATACAGTTTTGCATTTTCATATGCAATTTGTCTGAATTCCTCCAGTTCATGTAGCTGTAACACTCTCTTTTCTCTAGCCTTGATTGAATCAAAATTCAGCCATTTAGTAGCCCAATATGCTCTATGTTCAAGTTCCACAGGAAGATGACATGATTTCCCAAACACTAATTGATATGGTGACATACCAATTGGTGTTTTGAATGCAGTTCTGTATGCCCATAATGTATCATCAAGCTTCCTTGACCAATCTTTTCTTGAGTTACTGACTACTTTCTCTAATATCTTCTTGATTTCTCTGTTTGAAATTTTCACTTGTGCGCTTGTTTGAGGATGATAAGGAGTTGCTACTTTGTGTTTTACTTCATACTTATCCAGAACATTATCAAGGTATTTATTGCAGAAGTGTGATCCTCTATCACTAATCAGAATTCTTGGCACTCCAAATCTTGAAAAAATGTTTTTCTTTATGAAGGAAATCACCACTTTGGCTTCGTTTGTTTTGGTTGGTATAGCTTCCACCCATTTAGACATATAATCCACTGCCACAAGTATGTATTCATGAGAAAAAGAAGTTGGAAAGGGTCCCATAAAGTCTATTCCCCATACATCAAACAGTTCCACCTCCAAGATATTGTTCAAAGGCATCTCATGTCTTCTGGAAATGTTACCAACTCTTTGGCATTTATCATAGTTTTCTACATAAATTTTTGTATCTCTGAACAATGTAGGCCAGAAAAATCCAGCTTGTAATACTTTGGCAGCTGTTCTTGATCCACCATGATGGCCTCCATAATTTGAATTGTGGCAATGCCATAGGATATTAGCTTGTTCTTTCTGTGAAATACATCTTCTCAAAATGCCATCTACTCCAATCACCTTGAATTCTCTCCCATCCTTGGGATCTGCTATCAGTACAGCACCATAGGGTGATACCTCTTCCACCACAAAAGGTCTAGACCACTTAGATTTTAATTTCCTTAGAAACAACCTCAATCTTGAATTGAAAAGTAAAAGAGATTGTCCAGGTTCAATTCCCCTTTTCAAAATAAATCTGTCATGCAACTTCTTGGTCCTTTCCTTGTATAATTTGGTATTTTCATAAGCATTGAGTCTGAACTCCTCTAACTCATGCAGCTGCAACAGTCTCTTTTCTCCTACACTAGCTTGGTCAAAATTCAACCATTTCACAGCCCAAAAAGCTTTATGTTCAAGTTCCACTGGTAAGTGGCAAGCCTTTCCATACATCAGCTGATAAGGAGACATTCCAATTGGTGTCTTGAAAGCAGTCCTATATGCCCACAAAGCATCATCCACTTTCTTAGACTAGTCCTTCCTTGAAGTACTTACCACTTTCTCTAAAATCTGCTTTATTTCCCTGTTGGAAATCTCTACTTGGCCACTTGTTTGAGGGTGGTAGGGTGTACCTATTCTATGCTTGACTCCATACTTTTCTAGGACTGATTCCAAGTACTTGTTGCAGAAATGGCTTCCTCCATCACTTATCAAAATTTTGGGCACTCCAAACCTTGAGAAGATGTTCTTTTTGATAAATGAAACAACAGTTCTTGCATCTTTGACTTGGTAGGAACTGCTTCCACCCATTTGGACACATAGACCACTGCTACTAACATATATTCATTTAAAAATGAGCTAGGGAAAGGACCTATGAAGTCTATTCCCTACATGTCAAATAGCTCTACCTCAAGTATGTTTTGCAGTGGCATCTCATGTTTCTTAGAAATATTTCCCATTCTCTGGCATCTATAACATTTTTCCACATAGTTCTTGGCATCTCTGAACAATGTTGCCCAGAACAGGCCAGATTGTTGAACTTTGGTTGCTGTCCTTGAGCTTCTATGGTGTCCTCCATATTCTGAACTATGACAATGCCACAAAACATTTTCTTGCACTTCCTCTGGTATGCACCTTCTCAACAGCCCATCTACTCCAATTTTAAACAGCAATGGATCTTCCCACACATAATATTTGCTGTCATGAAAAAAAAAATTTCTTTGCTGTAAACTCATCCAATTTGGAACATGATATGTAGCCTTAGAGTTGGCCATGTCAGCAAATGATGGCTATGATTCAATCCTGAATATGTTCTCATTTGGGAACTCTTCTTTTATATGCTCTACCACAAATGGTATGATCTCAAGTGGTAGTCTTGACAAGTGATCAACAACTCCATTCTCCTTCCCTTTATTGTCTTTGATCTGCAACTCGAATTCTTAAAGGAGTAAAATCCACCTTAATAATCTGGGTTTAGCATCCTGTTTTGACAAAAGATACTTAGGAGCAGCATGGTCAGTGTACACTATAACCTTGGATCTTATCAAATAAGACCGAAACTTGTCAAATGCAAATACTATAGCTAGGAGTTCTTTTTATGTAGTAGTGTAGTTAATTTGTGTAGTGTTAAGAACTCTACTAGCATAATGAATAACATGCAGTTTCTTGTCTTTTCTTTGGCCTAAAATTGCTCCTATAACGCACCAGGTAGGCACCAAGGTGTGGTAAGAGGCACCCAAGTGGGCACCAAGGTGTGGCAAGAGGCACCAGGTAGGCACCAAGGTGTGGCAAGAGGCACCCAAGTGAGCACCAAGGTGTGGCAAGAGGCACCCAAGTGGGCACTAAGGTGTGGCAAGAGGCACCAAGTAGGCACCAAGGTGTGGCAAGAGGCACCCAAGTAGGCACCAAGGTGTTGTAAGAGGCACCAAGTGGGCACAAGGTGGGCATCAAGGTGGGCATCAAGGGGAACCAAGGTGGGCATCAAGGGGCACTATAGTGGGCATCAAGGTGGGCATCAAGGTGCACCAAGAGGCACCAAAGCGAACCAAGGTGGGCATCAAGGTGCACCAAGGTGGGCATCAAGGGGCGCCATGGTAAGCATCAAGGGGCATCAAGGGGAAACAATGGTGGGCATCAAGGTGCAACAAGAGGCACATAGGTGCACCAAGGCATATCAAGGTGGGCATCAAGGGGCACCATGTTGGGCATCAAGGTCCAACAAGAGGCACCAAGGTGCACCAAGGCATATCAAGGTGGGCATCAAGGTGCACTAAGGCATATCAAGGTGGGCATCAAGGTCCAACAAGAGGCGCCAAGAGGGCACCACGGTGCCGCAAAACGCACCAAGAGGGCACCAGGGTGCGTAGAAACGCACCAAGTAGGCACCAGGGTGCAGAATGGTGGGCATCAAGAGGCACCAAGGTGGGCATCAAGAGGCACCGTGGTGGGCATCAAAAGGCACTATAGTGGGCATCAAGAGGCACCAAGGGGCACCAAGAGGCACCAAGGTGCACCAAGGCATATCAAGGTGGGCATCAAGGGGGCACCAAGAGGCACTAAGGTGCACCAAGGCATATCAAGGTAGGCATCAAGGGCCACCATGGTGGGCATCAAGGTGCAACAAGAGGCACCAAGGTGCACCAAGGCATATCAAGGTAGCCTTCAAGGGCCACCATGGTGGGCATCAAGGTCCAACAAGAGGCACCAAGGTGCACCGAGGCATATCAAGGTGGGAATCAAGGTGCACCAAGGCATATCAAGGTGGGGATCAAGTAAAGCACACCAAGATGGGCACCAATAGTGCATCAAAGCTTGCGGGTGTCTTAATATTTCTTCATAAAACAACTCCTCACACTCCCAAGTGGCATTGGAAAAGTTTGGGGTCAAAAGCAATTCATCTTCTATATTTCCATTTTGGAGAAAAATTCATTATAAATCATTTCCTCAAAGAAATATAACAAAAATTTGTATAAACATTTAGTGTTATTTTGTGTGAATGCCTGCAAAAAATCAGGTCAAAATTCGATCTCTAGGTGCCT